>NC_090650.1:160044041-160412374 GCF_040937935.1 Hyperolius riggenbachi
TACAGAGTACAAGGGCCCTTTTCCACTACAGCGTTTGCGATTGTTTCATCGCAAAACCGCAAACCGCTAGTGATTTTAAAATTGCTATGGTTTGCTTTTTAACATAGGAATCGCGGTAGGTAATTTCCACTACCGCGATTCGTTTTTTACTTAATCGCGATCGCGCCGCGTAAAGATTTTTGCATAGCATAGCAAAATCGCGATCGCAAACGTCTGGAAATCGCCGGGATTTTTTTTCCTTTTGCTGAATCGCAATCGCTAGCGTTCAGCACGAACGCTAGTGGAAAAGGGCCCCAAGGCACATTTTCCTGTGGTTCCACCAATCTGGTATATCTGATCATGTGTGCTAAATGCCCCAATGTTATGTACATGGGAGAAACTGGACAAACTCTGCGCAAAGGTATGAATGGACACAGGCACACTATTAATGATACCAAATCTGGACTCCCCGTTGCTACACACTTTCAGTCCAACGGACACAGCATGGATGATCTTCGTGTCACTGCCCTGAAGGGTGGCTTCAAAACGTCAAATGATCGATTAATAGCAGAAACAAAATGTATAAATTGGTTCAAAGCTGTTGCGAAGGGTTTGAATAAGGACAACAATTTTTTATATTGGTATGAGGCTGATGATATTTGAACTTTCTCAGCCATTCTAGCTGAACTTGTGAGCTAAGAATTTACGATACCTCTGGGTCAATCCTAATCCCAGGTCTGTGAGTAAACAAGGATCCTTATCTCAGCTAACAACCTCTAACCCCATTTAGATGGTCTGTTTAAATTAAGGCATCTTAATGACATGTATTTATGCTTGAAAAAAAATATCCGTTTTCCCTTTTGATGTTTTATGTATAAAGCTGTCTGTACCACCAGCCTGCAAACTAACAGGATATAAGTCCGACGAAGGCTGCAAGGCCGAAAGCTTGCTTATTTTTATTCATTTTTAGTTAGCCAATAAATGGTATCATCCTGATTTAAAACTTCTTGCTTTTACTGATGGCTAACACGGTACAATACCCTACTGCTACAACTTTGTCATGATAACCTGCTTGCTGGCCATTATGGGGTTACCAAGACACAATTACTACAACGTAACTTCTTTTGGCCAGGACTTTTAAAAGACTGTAATAGTTATGTTAAATCTTGCACGTTCCAAGACCCCCCTCATCATAAACCCTGGGGCCTGTTATCACCATTGCCAATCCGTTCACGGCCCTGGGATATGCTTGCCATGGACTTTATTACAGACTTACCTCCATCTGATGGTTTTACCACAATCTTTGTTATTGTTCATCGTTTTACCAAGATGGCACATTTCATTCCTATGAAGAATGTTTCTTCTGCTTCTGCAACTGCTGATGCGTTCCTTAACCATTTCTGCCACCCGGACGTGATCCTCACGTCCAGGTGGCTGCTCTGCTGCGGTGCCGCGCTTCAGCGCGCTCCTGCGATTCGGCCGCCCCCGTGTCCCCCGTGTCCCCGTGCTGTCCCCCGGTAGCCCTGGGATCAGTGAATGGGAACATGGTTCCCGATCACCGATCCCTGTCCCCAGCAGAAAAACCAAAGCGCTCTTACTAGAGGCTTCAGTCTTCCTGCAAAAAATGGTTTCCCCGTCCTCCTTGTCCTTGTGCTTCCAGTGATCGAGAAGCACAAGGAGAAAAAAAAATTAAACTCATCTTGTGGCCAAATAGTAAAACTACATCTACATATTTTTTACATTACAATTTACACATATAATAACATTAAAAATTAACTGTTTATTTCCCACACCAAAATATTACCCAAATAAAATTTTTAATGGAAAAAAAATTACAATTAAAAAAAAACAAACATAAATAGTTACCTAAGGGTCTGAACTTTTTAAATATGCATTTGAAGGGGGTATACTACGAACATTTTTTAAATTATACGCTTGTTAATAGTGATGGACGCAAAACGGAAAAAAATGCACCTTTACTTCCAAATAATATATTGGCGCCATACATTGTGATAGGGACACAATTTAAATGGTGTCATAACCGAGACAAACGGGCAAATAAAATACATAGGTTTTAATTATGGTAGCGTGGATTATTTTAAAGCTATAAAGGACAAAGACTGAGAAATAATGAATTTTTTCAATTTTTTTCTTATTAATCCTGTTAAAATGCATTTATAAAAAAAGAATTCTTAGCAAAATGTACCACCCAAAGAAAGCCTAATTAGTGGCAGAAAAAACAAGATATAGATCAATAAATTGTGTTAAGTAGTGATAAAGTTATTAGCGAATGAATGGGAGGTGAAAATTGCTCTGATGCATAAGGTGAAAAATCCCCGCAGGCTGAAATGGTTAAAAATGTGGTTCAACTTCATGGTCTTCCCTCAGACAATGGCTATCATTCGCATGCGGAAATGCTGAAAACAGATGACTTTACCGACCATTTAGCAAAATGTCTATTCATAAAAGCTGTTTCCACATGAAAAGCTGACATTCCTGAGCAGTGCAGGAAATTTCCGCCTTATGCGGTGATTATCTCAACACGTGTCACCATATGTCAATTCATAAAGATTAGAGCAGGTGAAATCAGCATGGAGAATACAGCTCCCTTGGCAGAGCTGATAAGCATGCGGATAACAGCTAGGTTAATGAGACAGACCTCCCAAGCACCAGGAGTAAGAGCAGAACAAAAAACGGCATCCCAGAATACCAAGGCTGTGTTTTTTAACCCCTTGGGTACCTGTTTTCAGATAAATTTCACGTTAGAAAGCCTGCATGTGTAACATTTTTTTTAAGTTCTTCTAAGTTGTGGCAATTAAATAGATTGTTTAGAAAGACCAATAGACAGATTCAGGGCAAGGAGAGGCAGTTTTAAAAAATGCACATGTAAAGGGATGCTGGGGCTGCCTCTTCTATTCTAACGCTGTCTCTGGAGGAGAAAATGAACTCAGGCAGCTTCTTGTGTTTCCGCAAGCCTACCGCCAGCCTAGTTCGGGAAAATACTGCACTGCTATCGTAACTGTAAAAATTTTTATGAATTAGCACACAGAAGTCTAAAATACCGAATGCGGTATTTTCTCACACGGATTTCTTTTACCGAACACACTTTTATGAATGATAGCCATTGTCTCAGATAGAGGATTTCAATTTACCTCAAGATTCTGGAAGGAGATCTGCAACAAACTTAATATTTCCCCTTCACTCTCTTCCGGTTATCCCCCTCAGACCAATGGTCAAACAGAGAGAACTAATCAGACACTTGAACAATATTTAACGCTGTTTCACCTCCGCCTCCCAGGAAGACTGGTCATCTCTGTTAGCCACCGCTGAGTTTGCCTACAATAATTCCACCCATGCTTCCATCAATCAGACTCCATTTTATGCTAATTATGCTTTTCACCCTGCTCTACTTCCTGTGTTACGTTGCGATTCATAATTTCCAGAGGTCCAACAACGTTTGTCCTACCTTACCGAAAATTTCAAGAAATTACAAAGCAATTTAGAGAAAGCCCAGACTAGGGCAAAGCTCCAGGCAGATAAGAGAAGTAAATCTCCTGAATTTCAAGTTGGAGATCTAGTTTGGCTTTCTACAGCCAATTTCAGATTAAAATGTCCCTCCAAGAAATTGGGACCCAGATTCATCAGGCCATTTCCGATCGTTAAGCAGATTAATTCAGTGGCATTCAGATTAAAACTTCCTTATTCCATTAAGGTTCATCCCGTTTTCCATGTATCCTGTTTCAAACAAATAATTCCAGATCCATTTCAGGACCGATCTTTTCCTCCTCCTGCTCCTATATTGGTTGATGGGTCGGAGGAATTTGAGGTGGAGAAGATTTTAGACTCTAGATTTAGGAAAAATCGTTAATAAATGGAAGGGGTTTGGAGTTGAAGAAAACTCATGGGAACCAGCTTTTAATATTCATGCATGTGCTGCCTTCATTGCATTTCAGCAGAGACAATAATAATGTATAATAGCTTATCTGCTGCCCTCTAGTGGTTGTTTTTTGTAAGCAGTCTTTGCATAATATATTCTAGCCAGCAACAGGAAATGATCTAGATTGAACAGGATGGTGTAAGGCCCTGCCCAGTAGAGATGGTAAGTCCGGATCTTTTCAAGGATTCGGATGATTCAAATCGGATCATTGAAAAGATCCGGATCTTTGAACCGAATCTTTGAATCATTTTATTAGGGAAGCAGACTGGGGGTGAAATGACTAGCAGGACAGGACTTTTCCTGCAGTGGACAGAGAAGGGAAGAGGGGTGGACAGACAGAGAAGGGGAGATGGTGGACAGAGACGGGCAGGAGTGAACAGAGAAGGGACGAGATGAACGAAGAGGGGTGAGCAGAGAGCAGAAATGTTTTTTTGCACACATTACCCACATGTTGCAATCATATGCTTTACATATATTTCACCTATATGTTCATCTGTATACTTTGAATGCAAACGTCTCACAGTGAAGGAAAGCATTCCCCTTTTCTCACCTCGAACACATCATAAATTTAGGGAGAAGATAAGTGCAGCTGTTTAGAGCCGAGTGCAGGAGGATCATATTGCACTGCAATCACAGTGCCTGCCCTGTCATCCTAGCCCAGCACGCTGTCTGCAGAGTTACTGAGCTGTGCTTCTGAGCCAAAAGTTTCCCATTTGTTCACAACTACGGAACAGACAGCCTAAAATCAGCAGCACATTGCAGCCAGCACGTGTGCTCCACACATATCTGCCAGTGGCACCCATGTCCCCTCTCTCATCTACCTGTCCCTGCAAGGCTGGCTCCCCTCCAACTGAGCGATCGATCTCTGCTCTGCTTCCAGGACCCCGCTGCCCGCTGAGAGAGGGGGGCGTGCCGCTCCTGACTCCACCCCCTTGTTGATCCGGATCGTTCATTTTGACGATCCGGATGATTCGACTCACAAAAGAGATTCAGATCAAAGATCCAAATCGTTCTTGATCCGGACAACACTAGTACATTCTGTTCATGCCTGGCTGCAAGTATAGCAAGCTATGTGTCAACTTCACTGATATATTTTACTTTTAGTTCTGTTTTAAGACATAATATGTAGACTCGTGCAGGATGATAAGATAACCTTTCCCCACCTAAAGAGAGAGGTTTAGCAAGCAAGGGGCCTTATCCCCTCCAGAGTTAAGTTAACAGTTGAGAGTTAACATTTTATGGCCCGCCCATCTGATTCTCCCTGAGCATGCTGGGTATTCTGTAAATCTGAGCTTTATTTATTTACCACCAAAGCAACAGGTGTGTATGCAGCACAGCAGCACACAGGATCTATTAATTAAAGGAGTATTGTGGGTTTTTAAAAAAAGAAAAATGGACACTTACTTGGGGCATCTACCGGCCCCCTGAAGACATTAAAGGGAGGGTTCAGGGACACCGTGACTGGCGTCGGGAAATGGAAGATCCTGCAGGGACGGCGCGAGACTTAAAGGGAAGATCCACGGTTTTAAAAAAAAAAATACAAATCCACTTACCTGGGGCTTCCTCCAGCCCGTGGCAGGCAGGACGTGCCCTCGACGCCGCTCTGGAGGCTCCCGGTCTTCTCCGGTGGTGCACCCGACCTGGCCAGGCCGGCTTCCAGGTCAGGCTCTTGTGCGCTCCAACGTGCGTGTCACGCTGGCGCGCTGACGCCATCGGAAGTCCTCCAGGCTGTACTGCGCAAGCGCAGCAGTTCTGCGCCTGTGCAGTACAGTCCGTAGGACGTCCGATTATGTCAGCGTGCCCGCGTGAGACGCACATTGGAGCGCACAAGATCCCAACCTGGAAGCCAGCCTGGCCAGGTCGGGTGCGCCACTGGAGAAGACCGGGAGCCTCCGGAGCGGCATCGAGGGCACGTCCTGCCTGCCACGGGCTGGAGGAAGCCCCAGGTAAGTGGATTTGTATTTTTTTTTTAAACTGTGGATCTTCCCTTTAAGTCCCGCGCCGTCCCTGCAGGATCTTCCATTCCCCAATGCCGGTCATGGTGTCATTATTCGTCTAACTAGACGAATATCACTGCGGTTGTGCAGCCAGGGCTGCGTGTGTCCTCACTCACGATCGTGTCATCGGGACTTACTGCACAGTACAAAGCTTTCTCGAACTGCTCCTGCACAGTAAGCTCCCGATGAAGCGATCGGAAGCGAGGACGTGCACAGTTCCAGCTGCACAGCCGCAGTGATAATGACACCGTGACCGGTGGCGGCAAACACAAGATCCTGCAGGGACGGCATGGGAGTTGATGTCTTCAGGGGGCAAGTAGTTACCCCGGGTAAGTGTCCGATTTTCTTTTTAAAAAACCCCACAGTACTCCTTTAAAGGGAACCTGAGGTGAGAATGATATGGAAGCTGCCATATTTATTTCCTTGTAAACCATGCCAGTTGCCTGGCAGCCCTGCTGATCCATCAGGCATAAGTAGTGTCTGAGTCAAAACCCAGGAACAAGCATATGGCATATTCAGTAAAACCTGAGTCAGAGTACCTGATCTGCTGCATGCTTGTTCAGGGTATATGGCTAAAAGTATTAGAGACACCTGGTCAGCAGGGCTGCCAGGCAACTGGTATTGTTTAAAAGCAAATAAATATGGGAGCCTCCAAATACCTCTCACCTTGCCAGCAGTGATAGTGGGTGTGTGAGGACACATGGCCAGCAGTGATAGTGGCTGTATGAGAACACATGGCAAGCAGTGATAGTGGCTGTGTGAGGACACATGGCCAGCAGTGATAGTGTGTGTGTGACTAGGAGTTATTAAAGAGAACCCGAGGTGTGTTTAAAGAATGTTATCTGCATACAGAGGCTGGATCTGCCTATACAGCCCAGCATCTGTTGCTATCCCAAACCCCACTAAGGTCCCCCTGCACTCTGCAATACCTCATAAATCACAGCCGTGCTGTGAGGCTGTGTTTACATCTGTAGTGTCAGTCTCAGCTGCTCCCCCGCCTCCTGCAGAACTCCGGTCCCTGCCCCCGTCCCTTCCCTCCAATCAGCAGGGAGGGAAGGGATGCAGGCGGGGACTGGAGTTCTGCAGGAGGCGGGGAGAGCAGCAGACTGACACTATAGAGATAAACACAGCCAGCTCTGACAAGCTGTTTGTCAGCAGCATGGTTGTGATTTATGAGGGATTGCAGAGTGCAGGGGGACCTTAGGGGGGTTTGGGATAGCAACAGAGGCTGGGCTGTATAGGCAGATCCAGCCTCTGTATGCAGATAATATTCTTCAAACCCACCTCGGGTTCTCTTTAACTTTGTAACCAAAGAGCTGCTGCTTATGCTGCTCAGCTGCTGTAATGTGATCCTTCACCCTCAGTGAGCTGGGAGGAGTTGCTTCTCTCACTCCTGAGTCCCTAACTCTTCACAGCTCAGCAGAAGCTGCAGTTCCTGTTTCTTCCAGCAGACATCCACTGTGAACCAAATCGTTCATTGTGATGATCTGGATGATTTGACTCACAAAAAAGATCCGGATCAAAGATCCGAATTGTTCATGATCCGGACACCACTACTGTAATGATCAGTGGTACTCTGCTGATCAGAGTGAGCTCAAACAGACTAGTTAGTAATACAACAGTAATACGTAAACACAAATGTCAGTATTTTAATTAAGGTGTGATCACACGTGTTTTGGTGCACAATGCTCAGGAGTACTCCTAAGTAATAGCCCCTGTCTGTGTCACTAGTGCTAGAGAGGTCAAACAAGCAGGGTCGGTAACTGATCGGTCAGGTCGCAGTACAAAATCGGAAGGCAGATACGTAGTCGGAGGCTAGCCAAGATCGGCAACAATCAGATAGGCGGAGGCACAGAATCGGAAGGCAAGGACAGTGTCGAGGTCAGGCCGGGGTCGGCAACAAGACAACAAGAAGAGAGGCAGAGTACAGAATCGAGAGGCAGAAGGATCGTCAGAAGTTCAGGCAAAGTTCATACACAAAAAGGCAACAATGAGTAATAATATGAATATTACAATTACAAGCTATCAATAATAATATCGCTAGCTTTGTGTGAAGCGCCGGGGTCCTGCCGGATCAAACACACCAGGAACTAACTAACGTCTGAGAGCTTAACCGCAAAGTTTTAAGCAACAGCAGACAATGATGTACTGACAGCCCAAGTCTAAAATGCAAGAGGTAATGCCCGCGGCTCCGACCACTCGCCTCAACCAATCAGGAGGCAAAGGTCAGACCAGAGTTGTCAGCTGACCTGCCGGTCAGCTGACTTTCCTCCTCAGCGCATAAAGGTCCTGTCTCTGGGTGCGCGCGTGCGCCCTTCTGTTCTAAAGCACCCTGGAGAGACTTGACCTAGTGGGAAGAGATGCCGAGGAGGCGGCGGCGGGATCCGCCGTGACGTCAGACGCGAGAGCGGTGGTGGCGCCACTCTCCGCTGCAGAGGTAATTTTGATATTACTGACAACTACTGCCCAGTCTCTATCTTAGTTTCTCAGTGAGAAGCATCTGTCCTTCCCATCAAGCCGGGCAATCGAATTGTCTGTAAGTAGGCCTCTATATTAGCATTTTGTGAGTTAGAAAGCCTGTTAGAAAGGTGTATGCATTAGATAACTAGATGTAGGCTGTATATTTCTGTACTATGTATACTGATATATCCGTTTGTATTGTATTGCAGTTTCACAATTAAAGTATATAAGGAAAGACGATAAAGTACAGAGAATCTCAGTCAAGAAGCAGATTCATCCGCTTATTGGACTTATTTACAGTGTTTAGCTGACTGTCTAGCTGCACTACACAGGACAGTATTGTGAGGGCAGTACAGTGAAAAGACAACAGCACAGCAGGCTTGAGTACAAGGAGTCACTGCACATCAGACATGAGTCTAAGATCAGGGAAGAAGTATACATCTGAGAATGTGCCCCCTGTGACACAGCAAGGCAGGGAGAAGAGCCCTATTGTCCAGCACGAAGAGACAAGATCACATGTCTCCAGAGCATCGAGCATCGAATTGTCTGTAAGTAGGCCTCTATATTAGCATTTTGTGAGTTAGAAAGCCTGTTAGAAAGGTGTATGCATTAGATAACTAGATGTAGGCTGTATATTTCTGTACTATGTATACTGATATATATCCGTTTGTATTGTATTGCAGTTTCACAATTAAAGTATATAAGGAAAGACGATAAAGTACAGAGAATCTCAGTCAAGAAGCAGATTCATCCGCTTATTGGACTTATTTACAGTGTTTAGCTGACTGTCTAGCTGCACTACACAGGACAGTATTGTGAGGGCAGTACAGTGAAAAGACAACAGCACAGCAGGCTTGAGTACAAGGAGTCACTGCACATCAGACATGAGTCTAAGATCAGGGAAGAAGTATACATCTGAGAATGTGCCCCCTGTGACACAGCAAGGCAGGGAGAAGAGCCCTATTGTCCAGCACGAAGAGACAAGATCACATGTCTCCAGAGCATCGAGCCATTAAGCTGTCTTCAGCAAGTTCTCTAGCAGTGAAAGCATGTGCCAAAGCAGAGGCAGCCCATGTACGGCTAGCCTTTGCAGAGAAAGAAGCCATCCTATTGCGTGAAAAGGCAGAAAAAGAAGCTATCATGGCAGAAAAAGAAGCCATCATGTTACGTGAAAAAGCAGAATTAGATGCAAAGCTGCATATTCTTCAGCTTCAGAGTGCAGCAGCTGCTGCAGAAGCAGAGGCTGCAGCTTATATAGATGAAGATACATCAGGAAGTGAGAAAACTCAGGAAGGCCCTGCAGTTCCAGAGAAACCCATTTCATCTGCAGAACACACAAGTGACTATGTCCAGAAACTTAGTAGTGTGAAAGCAAATGAACAGTCGCTAAAAACTGAACCAGAATTCAGTATTAAAAAATATCAGACAGCGCTATGGTAATTGTAACTTGTTATGATTCATAACACTTTATTAGATCAAAATAGCGTGGAATCACACCTATCAAAAACCTCCACAATGGAGGAATCAGTGTTGTCAGTGACAATGATAATTAAAATTAAAAGTATTCATATAAAATGAAGTTCACATGTGAACTGTAACAGTATTAATAAAAAGTGCAAACGCTTATCCTCTCGATAGAAGGTTGTATAGACTAGGCTATTGCCCAATGTTGTAGTCATTAGATCTGGCTGACAATGGTCACAGCCCGTGATGGATAATTGATGATCAAAGGGACATGTAGTTAATTCATATGGTAATGAATGCCCAGTGAACGTAATCTTGCTTACAATACGCTGGGTCTCCCCGGTATATAATGGAGGGGGTACAGCATCAAGTTGCAATTGATTGTATGAACATCAGAAGCAATGACTCAGATGATGTCCTGCTCCTTTAAGAGTAGTTTACCTCCTGGAATCCAATAAGGAAATGATGATAAAAGATGTATGTACAGTGATTGAACTGGTATCTTCACAAAAAATAAATGAACCTCCTTGATATAGTAATGGAGGAGATCAGATGCCCATTTCCTGATAAATTGTAGAATTGTGTCAATATTAATCAATATGGTGATATCCTGATCCCTTTCAGGGCGCTATATTTGATGAGGGCAGTTTGCCTGATAGTTTCCTAAAAGATGGTTAGTAATAGCAATTGTTTCAGTAGTTCAAGTAGTAAAAGTAAATGACAACCATACTCACGGTATTCTGGATGAGGATGAGTTTGCATTCCTGTATAACGATAAGCCAAGGATACCAGTATACTACCACCTCCCCAAGATCCATAAAAACCTAGTCAATCCCCCAGGAAGACCCCTAATATCGGGGATTGGCTCTATGACTTGCAAGGAGTAGTCAAATCTACCCCCACATACATTAAGGATACCAGACACTTCCTCAAGATACTACCAGAATATGAATGGGTAGAGGACTACTGGTTATGTACGGTGGATGTCAACTCACTTTATACAGTAATATCGCACACAAAAGGGGTTGAGGCCGTTAAATTATTTTTGGAAGAAGATGGTGGCTTGCATGAGGAACAGATCCAGTTTATTCTCCAAAGCATCTTGTTTATTTAAAAAAAAATTATTTCAACTATGGCGATGAATACTTCCTCCAGGGCACTGGGAAGGCGATGGGGACCCGGTTTGCTCCGGCTTTTGCAAATCTTTATATGGCCCACTGGGAGAGATTTGTGCTCAGTGGTCCCATGGGCCCCGGACCCGCCCTGGTGCTCTGGAGGAGGTTCATCGATGATGCCTTCTTTATATGGAACGGCACACAAGAGAGTCTTGAAAATTTATTGAGCTGGATTAATATTAATGAATACAGTCTCAAGTTCATTGGAGATTTCAGCACAACACGCAAAAAGCATGCGCAGAGTGCATCTATTTCACCCCTCAGCAGGACTCGACATGGCCTGGCAGAGATTAGAAGAAAGATATGGTTTACCTGAGGTAATTGAAGGTGCCTTTTTGAAAAAACTCAAAGGGCTTGATTCACAAAGCGGTGCTAACCTACTTAGCACATCTAAAGTCTTTTCTTCAATTGAGAAAACCGGTGCTAACCTACTTAGCACCCTGGTTAGCGCGCCTAAAGACTTTAGACGTGCTAAGTAGGTTAGCACTGCTTTGTGAATCAAGCCCAAAGACTTCCCCAAACTGAGCAATAAAGATAATACAAGGCTACAAGAATTAGGTGATCTTCTTCTAGAAATAGAGTGTGCCAAAGAGGAAGGCTTCTTGCCAGGACTAGCATATTTAGACACTGCTCAAGATTTTAATCCAGTAGCGGAGAAGTTACCTTATCCTTTGCCAGTAAAATGGACATCTGTTGGAGCAAAACACAAAGAAGAGAATAGAGTGGGTTTCCCCCCTTTCTTTGTGTTTTCTAGATTTGTACAGCAGCAAGCAAAGATTAGGTGTGACCCCAGCTTTGCCTTCATCAGTTCTGGCAATCAACTATCCAAACCGGAAACGCCTGCAAGACCCCACAGTAAGACTCGTGTCCACACACAAGACAACGGTACCCCCAGCAGCTACAAACTGCAAAAACAGCTTCAAAGTAACCCCTATAGGAAACCTTGACAATGAATGTCCGATTCATCACAAGCCTCATTCACTTAAAAATTGCAATGGGTTTACACACAAACCTATTAAGGAGAGAATGTCCTTTCTCAAGCAACATGGGATCTGTTTCAAGTGTTGTGAAACCACCAAGCATATTGCTAATGTAACAATCAGTGTGTCAGCAACAAAACAGATCTCTGATTATATGGTGATCTGCAGTATCACCAATAATCCAGAGGCTATACCTGATTATGTGGTGATCTGCAGAATCACCAATAATGCAAGTATAGATACAGGACCTGATAGCAGTAGTGCAGTAGTGCTTGGTGCAACAGTAGGTACTGGTAAATTTGGCTATACCTCACCAGAGGAGCTGGTGGGCACTATCAGTCCAGCGAGTACCTCACCAGTGACGAGGGCTCACTGGTGAGTAGAGGGGTCAGACAGATCGAGTTGGCAACAGACAGGCAGATACAGTACAAAATCAGAAGGCAGAGAATAAACGGTTTACAGGCAGAGTCAGTAACGCGATCAGATGGGCAAAGGTACAGAATCACTGAGCGGAAGGAAGGTCAGGAAAAGTCAAGAGTCATACACAGATAATCAATACAGTAACAATACTAACTATATATAGATGTATATCACAAACACTGCATATACTTCTATCTTCAGCAGGAACCTGACTAGGTCTGAGTGCTAACACGAAGCATTCACAACAGCAGACAGCGAGCCACTGACAGCTCGCTGTCTTTATGCAAGGCAGGGAACCCCCAGGGCCCACCCCGACCAACCGAGCCAATCAGCGCTGCGGAGCGCTGATTGTGACGTCAGCCGACCCTCCGGTCAGCTGACGCGTCTCCGTGCGGCGTAAAGGTCCCGCTGCTGGCCGCGCGCGCATAGCTCTGACACTATGCGCTGGCGATAGGCCAGCGCGCTGCGTCCTACTAGGTTGAGCGGTGGGGATAGCGGCGGTCTTGCTGCTTCCCGCTACCCCGCCGCTCGTTACAGCTAAAGACTGTAAGACAGCACTTGACTGCTCAGAATGTGGCAGTGTGACACACATCACAGCCCTGCACCCCGATCTACCTCTATCACCAACAGAGACTGTAGAAGCTGGGAAAGATCAGGGCAGGGAGCAAGAAGAGAGCTCACTTACTCCAATAGTAACCAAGTGCACTGAAGTCTGTGGTCAAGGTAAGAGCTCCCGGTCATGTTCTAAAATCTGCTTAGTGACTGTATCCCACTGTGAGAAGAGAAAAGGCCACAAAGATGTATGCAGTTCTTGACGAGCATAGCAACAGATCATTAGCAAGGTCAGAGCTTTTTGATATCTTCAACATTAAAACAACTGCAGCCTCATACACCCTAAAGTCATGTGCAGGGACAATGGAAACTACTGGCAGAACTGCTACAGACTATTATCGAATCCTTTGATGGAAAAAAAGTGACTTCTACTCCCTACACTGATAGAGTGTGATATGAAACCTGAGGACCGAATAGAGATTCCTTCTCCTGAGGTAGCTCATCATCATCCTCACCTTCATTCAATTGTGCACCTCATTCCAGTAATTGATCCAGATGCCCCTATGCTGTTACTTCTTCGAAGAGACATCTTACAAGCATATAAGGTTCGTCATCAAATTAATGGATCATTCAGTGTCCCTTATGCCCAAAGACTCGATCTGGGGTGGGTTGTTGTTGGAGATGTTTGCTTAGGTTCAGCACACCAGCCAGACAGGGTCTGCACCTTAAAGCCATCTGTGTTAGCAAATGGTCAAGCATCTTTCTTCAGTCCATGCCTGAGTAGCTTCATCGTAAAAAAAAACTTTGCAAAACCTAACACAGCTATGGGACTTTCCTTCCACAAGCAGCAGAGAAGATGCCTTCTTCAACATAGAAACATACAACCTAGGGGTTTCAGTGTTTCAGAGATCAGAAGGGGATGATAAACAAGCTCTGTCTATAGAAGATCAAGTTTTCCTCCAGATCATGGATAGAGAGACTTATCAAGATGATGATAACAGTTGGGTAGCCCCTCTACCCTTTCACAAGCCAAGGAGTCGTTTGCCTTGTAACAGAGAACAAGCTATGAAATACCTACGCTCCCTTTGTAGAACCTTACAGAGGAAGCCAGAAGTAGCAGGACCATTTGAACAAGATAAAGAACACTGGTATCTGGCAATGTTTGGCGTTTATCATCCCCACAAACCTGGACAAATAAGAGTGGTGTTTGATTCCAGAGCAGAGTGTGAAGGTGTTTTTTTGAATAATGTACTGTTAAGTGGCCCTGACCTAAACAATACATTACTAGGTGTTCTCATGCGCTTTAAAAAAGAGCTTGTTGCCTTCACAGCGGATGTACAACAGATGTTTACTGTTTCCTAGTGAGAGAAGACCATCGTGACTACTTGCATTTTCTCCGGTACAAATACCACGATATAGATAAAGAAGTAGTCGAGTACAGAATGAGAGTACATGTGTTTGGCAACAGTCCCTCTCCTGCTGTTGCCATATATTGTATGTGTAAGGCCGCTCTGAAAGGTGCAGAACGTTACAGTCAAGAGAGCAGGAATGATTGGCCTGTGGGAGTTATCATCAATACACTGCCAAGCAGAGACGGTAAGGTCAGAAAAGTGGAAGTAAGAGTTGTCAAAGAAGGGACTGCTAAGGTCGATGTTAGACCAGTTTCGGACATTATAGTTCTTGTTTCAGAAGACTAACTAGATGTGAGGCTTGCGGGATAATCTCCACAGTCAGCGTGCAACGCGCACGCTGATGCAGAGGATACCACGCACAAGCGCTCTACGAGAAACAGGGATTTCCCCAAATATAGTGGAGAAGCGGAAACAGACACAAAAGGGAGTTGTGGAGCACAGAGCAACCATGCCTCTGTGCGACCCACAAATCCCAATGAACAATGGCTGCGCATTGCAAACACGGCGCAGCGCGTAACCTGCGCAACTCAGAAAAGAGCAAGGACAGACTGGGTGAATGTCCGCCAATCTAGTCGCCACCCAGCGACGGCGGACAATCAAGAGCAGGACAGATAGAACGAGAGAGCTAATCGCAAGAAGCGCAATAGCAGACAGATAAACAGCACAGGGCGAAACAGCAGGAAAGGAATAAAGGAACACACAGTAAAATAAACAACGTAAGGACAATAACAAACGCTAGCTAAACGCGAACTCCGCACTCATTTGCAACAGAGAACGCGTTTAAGACACGATCACCGCGTGTTGGTCGCCCAGTGACAAGCATGCCACCCTAACTAGTAACAAGTAATACAAAAGGAACACAAGCAGACAGAGGCAGACAGAATGAACACTTGCGACAGCAAGCGATCAACACAGACAAACAGATGATGTAAACGCTAGCAAAACGGTTGCCTTACACCAGACAACAGCAGGCGTTAACACAGGACAGGACAGACAGATGAGTGCAGCCAGTAGCCACCGCGGCTATGGTCTACACTCCAAGAACACAGGCAAGGAGGATCCATTGCCGCTACCACTAGGGCGAGTGCGATCGCAAGGTACAAGACAAGGCACGGTAATACAAATGATACAGTGATCAAAGCTAGAAGAAGAGCGCTAGACGCCACTCCAATAATAACTAGACTACGACAACCACCGATCAAGGCAACCGGGGGAATATCGTTTACTGGGACAGGGGCTCGTAGCACCAGCCTTCGCTGTAGCTATGCAGAGCAATGAAGTGAACAGGAAGCAGACTTTTAACCTGGCAGCACTCACTGAAGGGAGATATGCAAATCCTGGCACAACTGAATGGTAATGAGACTGATCAGGAGCTGCACGCAGACTGAGAGCGCTAGGGCCTAGATCAATGGGCAACAAAATACAACTTGCAGAAATAGAATTACAACTGAGCAGAACAGCTTGATCGCAGAAACATCGCGGCCAGCAGGATAAGCCACAAACATGATCATGACAGGACATGATCCTGACACTAGAAATGTGTTTTTCTGTATAGCAGTATTTAGTGTAATGGCAAAAAGTATTCCGCCAGGCAGGGAGTGTGCTGCCTTCATTGCATTTCAGCAGAGACAATAGTATTATAATGTATAATAGCGTATCTGCTGCCCTCTAGTGGTTGTTTTTTGTAAGCAGTCTTTGCATAATATATTCTAGCCAGCAACAGGAAATTATCTAGATTGAACAGGATGGTGTAAGGCCCTGCCCAGTCTCCATCTTAGTTTACATAGTTACATAGTTATTTGGGTTGAAAAAAGATATACGTCCATCGAGTTCAACCAGAAAACAAAGTACAACACCAGCCTGCTCCCTCACATATCCCTGTTGATCCAGAGGAAGGTGATAAACCCTTACAAGGCATGGTCCAATTAGCCCCAAAAGGGAAAAAATTCCTTCCCGACTCCAGATGGCAATCAGATAAAATCCCTGGATCAGGGGAGGACTGGCCCAGGGGGACGGGGGGCAATTGCCCCCCGGGCTGCCCGAATCTTAAGTAATCAGGGCTGGCCACTGCTATACGCAGCGGCCTCAGACATACCACAGGTGACAGGTTCGCAGTGGGGATCGCAACCTCGCGCGATATTTCCCAGCAAGTTGAAGTATCCAATTAAAGAAGGGGCTGAGGCGGCCAGCCGTGGTGTGCCCTTGTGCGTGGCTGCTCCTGCGGTGGATGTGAGCGGCACAAGGACACAAATAGCTTAGGTCCTCTCCGGCCAGGTGGGTTGACCCTGCTTGACTCCGCCCCCCGCCTGGAGCCATTGCCGCCCGCAATATGCTGCTGTGCCTGCGGTGTCATCGGAATGAGCTGTCTCACTCTTCAGCTTTCGGTGCTGGGGGGGCTGGGGGCCTGGAGCTGTGGCTACGAGTGGCTGGCTGGAGGAGTCGGACACAGTCCTCCCCTGTGCTGCTGTGCCTGAGGTGTCGTCGGAGTGAGCTGTCTCACTCTTCAGCTTTCTGTGCTGGGGGGGCTGGGGGCCTGGAGCTGCGGCTACGAGTGGCTGGCTGGCTGTCCTGGCTGGAGGAGTCGGACACTCTGGGGGCTGGGAGTCGGAGATGCCACCTATAGCTGCTTGCTGCTGTGGAGGAGGTGTAGGACTGAGGAGACAGGAGGATAGAGGAGGTCGGGTCCAGGTTGCCAGAGGAGAAGGTGGTTTTTAAAAATTTTGTTTCTGTACCTCTTCTCCCTTCTTGTCACTGAGTTACTCACACTTTGCTGCCTGCCTGCTACTGCTGTCAAATTCAATTCTCTGCCCAGGCCAGTGCCCTCTAAAAAAAAAATTCTGTGATAATCATCCCCATTCTGACCCTGGCCTGAGGGGGAACGTTTTTTCTTCTTGTGGTGTGATTGGCGGCAGGGGAGGGGGGAGGCAGGCAGTTAGGCACTGTCAAACAGGTAGTTGGAGGGGGGGGGGGGAGTAGGTGTCAGACAAGTAGTTTGTATGGTGGGTGGGCAGGAGTGGGGTTAGGCATCACCAGGTAGGTAGTTTTGTGTGTGTGTGTGTGTGTGTGTGGGGGGGGGGGGGGGGGGGTGTTGTTTAAAGGAGTTATCAGGCATTGTTAATGAAATAAGTGCTACTTACCCGGGGCTTCCTCCAGCCCCACACTCCCAGCATGTCCCTCGCCGCAGCTCTGCAGTCAGCCATTCGCTGCCGCTGCCTCCCAGTCCCCGGCGATGGCACCAGTCCGACCTGGGTGTCGGCCTGTACTGCGCCTGTGCGAGCAGCACTGTCAATCACCGCCACGTGGACCGGAGTGTACTGCGCAGGCGCAGTAGTTCTGCGTCTGCACAGTACGCTCTGGTCCATGTGTCATGATTGACAGCGCCGCTCGCACAGGCGCAGTTGGCCTGACGTCATCGCCGGGGGCTGGGAGGCAGCGGCAGCGAACAGCTGACTGCAGAGCTGCGGCAAGGGACATGCTGGGAGCTTGGGGCTGGACGAGCCCTGGGTAAGTAGCACTTATTTTCGTAAAAAAAAAAAGCCTGATAACTCCTTTAAGGTTAGGCATCAGAAAAGGCAGGTGGATTGTGCGGAGAAATGGGGTTAGACATCAGGTACATAGTGTGTGTGTGTGTGTGTGTGTGTGTGTGTGTGTGTGTGTGTGTGTGTGTGGCTGGGGCTGTTAGTCATCACAATTTGAAGATTTGCACACAAGAAAGATATGGCTTTGGGCTGGGGATGCCGTGAAACGGGCCTCTAGTTTGTGTTGTCCCCCCAGGCCAAAAGGTCCCAGTCCTCCCCTGCCCTGGATCGACATAATTGGGCATTACATAGTAATTGTAGCCATGGATGTCTTTCAACGCAAGGAAAGCATCTAAGCCCCCTTTAAATGCCGGTATAGAATTTGCCATAACTACTTCCTGTGGCAATGCATTCCACATCTTAATCACTCTTACTGTAAAGAACCCTTTCCTAAATAAATGGCTAAAACTTTTTTCCTCCATGCGCAGATCATGTCCTCTAGTCCTTTGAGAAGGCCTAGGGAAAAAAAGCTCATCCGCCAAGCTTTTGTATTGCCCTCTGATGTATTTATACATGTTAATAAGATCCCCTCTAAGGTGTCTTTTCTCTAGACTAAATAAACCCAGTTTATCTAACCTTTCTTGGTAAGTGAGACCTTCCATCCCACATATCAATTTTGTTGTTCGTCTCTGCACCTGCTCTAAAACTGCGATATCTTTCCTGTAATGTGGTGCCCAGAACTGAATTCCATATTCCAGATGTGGCCTTACTAGAGAGTTAAACAGGTGCAATATTATGCTAGCATCCCGAGTTTTTATTCCCTTTTAATGCATCCCAAAATTTTGTTTTGCAGCGGCTTGGTATTCAGTACGATTATTTAACTCGTTGTCGATGAGTACTCCTAAGTCCTTCTCCAAGATTGATGTCCCCAAATGTATCCAATTTATTTTGTATGGTGCTAGACCATTGGTACGACCAAAATGCATGACTGTACATTTTTCAACATTGAATTTCATCTGCCATTTATGTGCCCATATAGCCATCCTATCCAGGCCCTGTTGCAATATGTCCCTATCTTCCTGAGAGTTGATGATTCTGCACAATTTTGTATAATCTGCAAAAATAGCAACATTGCTTACTACTGCATCTACTAGGTAATTAATAAATTGAAGAGCACTGGACCCAGTACAGACCCCTGTGGGACCCCACTGCTAACAGTCACCCATTTTGAGTATGATCCACAACTCTTTGTTTTTCTGTCCATTAGCCAGTTCCCTATCCATGCACACAGACCCTTCCCCAGTCCTTGCATCCTCAACTTTTGCACCAGACTTTTGTGTGGAACAGTGGCGAAGGCCTTTGCAAAGTCCAAGTATATCACATCTACAGCATTCCCAATATCCACATTAGCGTTCACTAACTCATAAAAGCTGAGCATGTTAGTCAAACAGGACCTGTCTTTAGTAAATCCATTTTGATGCTGAGAAATAAGATTATTTTCTAGTATGAAGTCATGTATAGTATCTCTTGGTAACCCCTCAAATAGTTTGCATACAACTGATGTTAAGCTTACAGAAGACAGAATCAAAGAAAGCATTTAATAACTCTGCCTTACCTTGGTCATCCACCATTGAGTTCCCACCCTCATCCTTTAGGAGTCCAACACAGCCAACCTTTCTTTTTTTAGAGTTGATGTACTTGTAAAACTTCTTTGGGTTAGATTTGATATCCCTAGCGATTTGATTTTCAGCTTCAATCTTTGACAGCCTAATTTCTTTTTTACAGCTTTTATTGCACTCCTTATAATTGCTTAATGCAGCCTCGGTCCCCTCCTGTTTTAGGACCTTATAGGCATGCTTTTTCCACTTCATTTTACCTCTAACTTTTCTATTCATCCATAGAGGCCTTTTTTTATTCCTAGACATTTTGTTTCCATATGGGATATACATACTACAATATTGATTGAGAATAAGTTAAAAAGCTTGCCATTTCCCTTCAGTGTCCTCCCCTTGTAGTCCATTATCCCAGTTCACCAAACTTAGTGCCTGCCTGAGTTCATTGAACTTAGCTTTTCTAAAAATTCATAGTTTCAGTGGTTTCGCTGCCCCGCAGCCTATCAGTCACCAGATCAAGCTTCTGGGTACCTCCCCCTGCACACATACACATCACTCTGTACTATTCATATCAAAAATAATTTGGCAGCATCTTGTAATTTTGGACCAGAACTCCTCTTAACTCCTTGTCATGTCGCCGTGCAGACAGCATTCTATTTGGCCATTTTTCACATACAGATCAGTCTCCTATCATAGCCACAAGTATGTTGCCTCTGCACAGCAAATTCTTAAAGAGACAGGCCAAGCTTTCTCAGTTACAGGTTTGGTTCACACTTCTTCATATTTTCTTCTCCCCCAGCACTCAAATTAACGGGACAAACGGGCCTTTTTGGATTACAGGCATGGTTCACACTTTTCTCTCTATATTCTACTCTATTCCCAGATAGTTTTCTTCTTTTTCCTATTGAATTGAAATGCTTCATCGAATCACATAATCATTTACAGAAAGTACGATAAATTGAGATCTGAATTCAATCCTGGAATTTTTGTGCCTAATCTGTAAATCCAGGTGGCTTCTATTTTAAATAGTTCGTTCTCCACATCTCCACCTCTATTCGATACTTTTTGTTTGATTATTCCTTTGAAGCGAAGTCCTACAGGTTTCCTGTTATGGAAGTCCTTGAAGTGTTGCTCCAAGGGACTATCTTTATCTGCTTCCTCAATATTAGTTAAGTGTTCACCAATGCATGTTCCTAATTTCCTTTTCGTTTTTCCTATATATAGTAATCCACAAGGACATTCTATACAGTACACCACTCTTTCTGTTGCGCAAGCTATCATATCCCTTATCTCATAAGTTTTGGTACTCTTCGCATTTCTAAATACCTTGGATCTATCGACATATTTACAAACTTTACAATTACCCCAATTAAACATTCCTTTGA
Organism: Hyperolius riggenbachi; assembly: GCF_040937935.1. Taxonomy (NCBI): domain Eukaryota; kingdom Metazoa; phylum Chordata; class Amphibia; order Anura; family Hyperoliidae; genus Hyperolius; species Hyperolius riggenbachi. The sequence goes on from NC_090650.1 coordinate 160,064,934, forward strand.
TTTTTGGATACTTCTCTAACCAGGTTCCCTTCTTTTTACTGTTGTACTCAGACCTAACCAATTCATTTTTGAGGTTTAAGGCCCTCCGGGCTGTCATAAATGGTCTTTCCCCCACTAAAGTTTTAATTTTTTCATCCAGCATCATAACATGCCAATGTTTTTGTAAAAGTTCTTGCAAACTAAACCAATGGGAGCCAAATGTCGTTACTATTCTCATAGGGCCTTCTTTAACCATCTCCTCCTGTTTATCTCTCAATTTAATCTTTTCTAAGATCTCACATCTTGATTTTTCTTGAATTCTTCTCTTCTCTTGGTTTAACAATTCATTAGGGTAGCCCCTTTCTAATAATCTCATTTTTAAATCCTCTGCCTCCACCTCAAAGTCACCATCCCTCGCACAATTTCTTCTTAATCTATGGAGTTGTCCACCTGGTATTGCTCTTTTCTGGCTTGGTAGATGGTGGCTCGTGAAGTGGAGCAGAGTATTTCCTGCTGTAGGTTTCCTGTATGTCTTGGTCACCAAGTGACCATCCTCTTTCCTAATGCTCAAATCCAAAAATGAAATCTCCTCTTTATCCCACACATACGTGAAGCTCAAATTTCTTATATTGTCACCTAATTGGTCAACACATTTCTCAAGTGCCTCCTTCGTTCCCCGCCAGACCAAGACCACGTCATCTATGCACCTCAGCCAGAGCCGCACATGCTCCTGGAAGAGGCCTATAGGGTACACATCCTGACGCTCCCAAAGTCCCAAATGGAGGCAAGCATATGCCAGAGCGCAGGATGCCCCCATTGACGTGCCCCTGGCCTGGCGGTAGAACCGGCCATTGAACACAAAGCAGTTATAACCCAGGAGGAACTCCAGGGCCTCAATGACAAAACCGTTGTGTAATGGGGACTCTGGAAAGTGTTCCTTCAGGTAGAAAGCCACCGCTGCCAGGCCAACCTCATGGGGTATAGAGGTGTATAACCCCTCAACGTCAATACTGACCAACAAGTTGTCTTCTGTAGCAACAAACCCATCTAAAGCGACCAAAACTTCACCGGTATCTCTGACATATGATGGGAGTTCCTCAACCATCTGTTTCAGCTTTCCGTCCAACCATTTTCCAAGGTTTTCCATCGGTCCCCCAATACCCGACACGATCGGTCGGCCTGGGGGACGTTCAAGATTTTTGTGGACTTTTGGAATAACATAAAAAATCGGGACCCGGAAGGTATTGATCTCACAGAAGGCGGCTTCCTCCTTAGTCAACACTCCCAACTCTTTTCCTTCTTTGACAAGTCCATTAATTTTTTGTTTTATCATCAGAAAGGGATTATCTTGCAACTTTTGATAAGTACCCTGATCGCTCAATAACCTCAGGCATTCGCCCTCATAATATTCAGCCGATAGGATCACCACGTTACCTCCTTTATCACTCCCTCTTATGATATCATCTCTCTGTTTCAATCTGTCCAATGCTTCTCTCTCACCTTTTGAGAGGTTATCTTTACCTCTCAATGGCGCCCACTTAACTGTATGTAAATCCCTTTGCACTAGATCTCTAAATGTTTTCAATTTTTTTTTGTTTTTAAGTGGTTTTATATTGGGGGAAACCGAGTCACTCATGACTGCAAATTTTTGTATCAATAAAGTTTTTTCATAAGCACAGGCAGGGCTACTGGTTTTAATTTATTACAGGATCTTACAATATTTTGTCAGAACTGAAATATACCAGTTGCTGTCAGTTATATATCAGCAGCTGTCAGTTACAACTGAATGTGCAAGGTAATGTCCATGTTTCCCTATGGTTCAAGTGGCAATATTACAGTTTAACAGTGTGTTGACCAGCAAGCTGTTAGGGGGTAATGGTCATTTCTAAAATGGAGGACCGAGAAATCCATTGATTGTGTATTGTTATTTTGACTTTTTATTTTCAGTTCAGGTTCTCTTTAAAGTACTCGAGGCAATGGATCAAGGATAGCCTAATTTATTTCATAGTGACTGTTACATTCTGGTATTTGTGTGTGCGCATGTGTTCTTTTGCATGATGGGGATAGCCTGTCCAAAAAGGTTAGACAGGATGCTGTTGATTGTAGGTGTGTGTGTGTGTGTCTGTGTGTGTGCGTGGGGGGGCGCAATTTTAGTATTTGCCATGGGTGCTGTTTTACCTAGATACGCCACTGGGTAGAGAGAGAGAGAGAGAGAGACAGAGGAGCAGAGGGATAGGCAGAGAGACAAAGGGTGAGAGAGAGATGGACAGAGGCAGAGAGAGACACGTGAGAGAGAGGTGAACAGAGAGATGGAGGGTGAGAGATGGACAGCGAGGCAGAGAGAGACAGAAGGTGAGGAAGAGGTGGACAGAGAGACAGAGGGTGAGAGAGAGGTGGACAGAGAGACAGAGGATGAGAGAGAGATGAGCAGAGAGAGAGAGATAGAGGGTGAGAGATGATGGACAGAGAGGCAATGGAGCAGAGAAAGATGGACAGAGAGAGACAGAGGGTGAGAGAGATGGCCAGAGAGACAGAGAGAGACAGGGTTAGAGAACGATGGACAGAGAGACAGAGGGTGAGAGAGATGGACAGAAAGGCAGAGAGAGAGAGAGAGTAGCAGAGAGAGATGGACAGAAAGGCAGAGAGAGTGCTTTGGCAATTATTATTATTATTTAGTATTTATTTAGCGCCGACATATTACGCAGCGCTGTACAGTGTATATATGTATATTGTCTTCTCGCTAACTGTCCCTCAAAGGAGCTCACAATCTAATCCCTACCATTGCCATATGTCTATATTATGAAGTGTAAGTACTGTAGTCTAGGGCCAATTTTAGGGGGAGCCAATTAACGTATCCGTATGTTTTTGGAATGTGGGAGGAAACCAGAGTGCCCGGAGGAAACCCACGCAGACACGGAGAGAACATACAAACTCTTTGCAGATAGTGCCCTGACTGGGATGCTAAATGTATTTAGTCCTGCCAATAAAGCTTTTTTGGATTTGGAGAGAGAGTAGCAGAGAGAAATGGACAGAGAAGCAGAAAGAGATGGACAGAGAGGGACAGATGAACAGAGAGACGGAGAGCAGGAAAGAGGAGAGAAACCTAGGTGAGAAAGAGATGGACGGGGGAGAGGGGTAGCAGACAGTCAGTGGGTGGACAGCAAGAGATGGACTGAGGGTTAGGGATGTTCTGCCCCAGACCTCTCCACACTACTATCTAAAGTCCCCAAATGTCTATCCGCTGTATCTACATTTATGTCATCCCGCTTCCTTAAACTCAATATGAGCAAAACGGAGATTGTGATATTTCCACCTTCGCTCTCTGTTCCACCTCCCATTGTCACAATCAATGTAGAGAACACCCCAATAGCATCAACCCCCAAAGCTCGTTGCCTAGGGGTAACTCTGGACTCTGAGCTCTCCTTTAAACCACATATTAACACTTTAACTACCTCCTGCTACTTCCATCTCAAAAACATCTCCAGAATCCGTCCCTTCCTTTCACAAGAAGCAACTAAAATGCTTGTGCATGCCCTAATCATCTCCCGTCTTGACTACTGCAACACCCTACTCTGTGGTCTACCAAAAAGCAGACTGGCACCCCTCCAATCCCTACTAAACTCTGCGGCCCGTCTCATCCACCTCTCTTCTAGATCCTCTGAGGCAGCCCCTCTCTGCCAATCCCTCCATTGGTTACCAGTTGCCCAAAGGATCCAGTTTAAACTTCTCACACTTGCATACAAAGCTCTACACAAGCTGTCGCCTCCATACATTTCCTCTTTAATCTCCAGATACCTCCCTGCTCGGACCCTCCGTTCCTCACAGGAGACCCTTTTGTCCTCCAGCCTAGTCACCTCCTCTCACTCTCGCATCCAAGACTTCTCACGGGCGGTCCCTCTCCTTTGGAACTCTCTCCCTCAGCCGGTTCATCATGCCACGAGTCTGGAAACCTTCAAACGTACTCTGAAAACACACCTGTTCAGACAAGCCTATAATTTGCTATAGGCAGCACTGAAGGCACACTGACTCACCCACTAATCCTGGTGTTTCCTTCCCCTTTGTTTCCTCCCCACTACCCTCTAGATTGTAAGCTCGCAAGGGCAGGGACCTCCTCCTAGTGTTTCTCATACTGCTGTAATTTTAACATATGTATATGTACCAACTACATATCAACTATGTATGTATCTGTATTTATTCTATTCAATGTCATGACTGTACAGTGTCTTGTATTTCCTATGTATATTTGTTCCCCATTATTTGTTTGTACTATGTACAGCGCTACGGAAGATGTTGGCGCTATATAAATAAAAAATAATAATAATAATAATAATAGGGATGGACAGTAGGTGGGCAGCACAGAAAAATACAGGGTGAGAGTTGTAAGGAGAGGAACAGAGGGTTAGAGAGAGAGGCTGGACAGAGAGTGAGCAGAGAGAGAGACAGAGGGTAGGCAGATAGAGAGTGTTATAGAGAAGAGAGATTGAGTATGGGCATAAAGAAGATGACAGAGTACTGTACAATACATTACCTTCTCTCCCTCTGTCATGTGACTGCAGTGGCTGGCTCTCTCATTGTGCTGGGCTGGCTTTGGCTGCTATTTTCTAGTTCTCTGTGTGTCTGTAAGGCAGACTACTAGCCCTGGCTCCTCTCTCTGCTGTCTTTGTCTGGGCCAGAGTTGCCAACCTAATTTTTAATTTTAGACGGACAAAATGCCCAAAAAAGCAGGACACCTATAATTTTGGACGGACAGGGGGCGGAGTCAAAGGCACACTTTTAAGTTGAGTTGTTAGTGGGGCTAAGCGCTAGACATTTTTTTGTATTTATATGGCACTGACATCTTCCGCACCACTTTACAGAGTACAGTCATGTCACTGACTGTCGTCAGAGGAGCTCACAATCTAATCCTACCATAGTCAGTCTAATATCCTACCATATTATTATTCTGCAGCACTGTACACAGTACATAGTCAAGTCAGTGACAGTCCTCAGAGGAGCTCACAACCTAATCCTACCATAGTCATAATATAATGTCCTACCATATTGTTATTATTTGTTTATATAGCGCTGACATCTTCTGCAGCACTTTACTGTCCTTAGAGGAGCTCACAATGTAGAAATGTGCCACATAAATGCAGTTCAAAGCAGCTGCAGCGATGTCGTGTGTCCTCAGCCATCGTAATTCATGCCTTTAGATGTAGTCCATTAATCTACCAGACGAGACATATAGTCATACTTATGGACTATATCTTCCAGCATGCATTATTACGGCATCCAGTCAGGGGTGCATAATAACACCGCAGCTGCTTTGTTTATATTGCGTTTCTGCTGTATACAAATAAGTAAGATGGAGGTACCTGTGTAGACCTGGGGGGTTAAAGATCATAATATGTACATAAAGGCTCACAGCTGCCCCCCACAAACACATCATATACAAACTTCCCTTATGCTGAGTACACACATTAGGTTTTTTTCGTGTGATTTAGCCACCTGATCGTTTTTTTCGGCACAACTTCACACTCGATTCTCTTAAATTTATTCGTTTTTCTTATCTTTTCCATTCACCGCTATGAGAAATCGAGAGCGGAATCTATCGGGAGCAATATCGGACATGACGGATTTTATCTATCTGATCCATCTATCGCACGAAAAACTTAACCTGTGTACCCAGCATTAAGGTGGCCATACACTGGCCCGATTTGCGGCAGTTTCGACAGCAGATTCGATCACTGGGATCGAATCTGCTGCCAATCGTTCGCGCAACACGCACCCGCCGATCCGATTTCCTCCCGAAATCGGATCGGTCCGTCGATCGCGCCGTGCGGGAAATTACCCTCGATCGCCCGCGGGTAGGGAGCGCGTCGCTAGCGGCGGCCGATCCGATCAGGTATACATTACCTGAGGCTGGCTCCCGGGCATCCCGTCCGTCACTGCTCCCGTCATGGCACCTCCGGCATCCTCGTATAACTTCCGCTGTCATGCCAGTGACAGCGGAAGTACAACTAGAGGGCGCTCTATTTGAACTTCCGCTGTCACTGGTGTGATAGCTTAAGTTCTATGCGGATGCCGGAGCCGGAGGTGCCACATGACGGGGACATCACGCCCGGGAGCCAGCCTCAGGTAATGTATACCGGCGGGGGGAGCGGCGGCAGCACCACCACAACAGATTGTGATCGGTTTCAGGCTGAAATCGATTCACAATCTGTTTGCAGGAAAGGCAGCCATACGATCCCTCTCTGATCAGATTCGATCAGATAGGGATCTGTCAGCTGGTCGATCTGATGGCACATCGACCAGTGTATGGCTGCCTTTAGAGAGAGGTTTGTGTCAGATTATGATCCTCATGTACAGCAGTGTCAATGTCAAAGGGGGACAGATAAGGGGGACAGAAACTCATTGAGATTCAGTCAAGTTACAACAGGAAGTGAACCTAGATCAAATAAACAAACAGAACTTCTGCTGCTGCTATATCTGCTATCTGAGCAGCTCACAACAGTTTATTACTATCCAAAGAAATACAGCAATACCGTTGCTTAGAATACTGCTTTGCCCTTCCAGACCTGACAGTTACACAAAGCTGAGCTGGTGTCTTGATGTTTAGGGAGTAGTCACTCTTGCTCCCTTCCCCCTGCTTTACTACCCAAATAACACAGTAATCATTAGCAGCCTCACTCATGATCTGTCTGGTCTGGAGAAAGGCTTCCCTGAGCCCCATACCTCCTGCGGGACACATCATTGAGCAGCAGTGCCGTTTCTTCCCTTTCACCAGCTCTGTCATAGCTGACAGAGCAGATCACATTCACGACATGTTTGGCTGCAGCCTGCAGGAGAGGAAACTTACAACAGTGAGTAGCTAGAAAGAGCGCTCTCCTCTCTGTAATGGCCAGGACTCGGAAGCTGGGCTGTGGGGGCGTGGCACACTCGGCTGGCTGCCTCTCTCACTTCTATTTGCTGAAGAGAGACACTGCCGAAAAACGAAGCTTCTGATTGGCTGGAGAGGGAGAAGGGTGCAGCATCCTGAGGCTTCTGCTACGGCCACCCGGAATGCTTTTAGCGATGATCCCAGTGTCTGCCGCATGTTCACAAGACAATATGCCGCGGCAGGCAAGTAAACAATATTTTGACAGACACAAATTTCTATATATGGACAGGGGAAATATTGAGGCATATGAACGGACTGTCCGTATTTTTACGGACGGTTGGCAACACTGGTCTGGGCTCTCCCCCTCCTTGTCACGGCTAGCTGGCTGCCACCCTGGCGGTAATGACGAGCCTGGCTCATCCAGCAGAAACATGCTGAAAGTGGTAATGACGAGCTAGGCGCGTCAATACTGCCAGGGAGATTTCCTGTTTCTCTGCCCCGCCGGCTCCACTTTTCCCTCATCAGAGGGATTCCCCAGAGTGGCTGGATGCCTGTCAGCACGCTGTGGGTAGCGATTTGGGCTACTCCCAGCATGCAGAACTAGCATCCAGCCACTCAGGGGAATCCCTGTGCAGCTGGCGGGCAGAGAATGTGCGGGCAGGGATACCTCCTTCTGTGCGGAGGGGGTGGTCGGGTGCAGGGGGGGGGATCCCCCTTCTATGTGGGCTGGTCGGGGACTCCCCCTTCTGTGCGGGGGGGGGGTCCCCCTCTGTGCGGGCGGGCTGTGGGTGGCTCTTCCCTCTTCCTCCCGATCCCATGGGCGTCCCCACGTACCCCCCCCTCCCGTGATCTCCTAGCCACCCCGGTATCCAGCCCTACACTACTCACCCGAGGGCTGTCTCCTGCGCCGGCCGCGATTGGCACCCTCCTCCTCCATCGCGAAGTCTCTTGTTCTGTGTAATTACAGTACAAACACATCCTCCTTCCGGGTTGAAGGAGGAAGTGTTTGTGTCACATGACTGGCGCAGTCGGCGCTTGGAACGCATCGTGGGAGGCGCCAGGGACGGACCCACAGAAGATGTCATTGGGGTGAGATTGACCCCCCTGCCCCCCCCCCCCCCCCCCCGTACAGCTTTCCAGGGAGATATCCGGATAGCAACTATCCCGGGTCGGATTTGAGCAGCCCTGCTGGTCGGCCCCTTTAGGGTCCCTGAAGGAGTGACAATTCTTCCATGATACTTAAAGAAGAACAGTGCTTTCTGTGACAATCTCATCTTCATGCATGACAATGCATGCTGCAAGGAATGCCTCTGCACCATAGGCTGCTCTCTGCATAGGAGAGAAACTCCTAGGCCTCCATTCACTGGGAATTCAACATTCGGTAATGCTAAAAAGAGATGGTTTTACCAAACACCTTCCCAAATTCCAATTCACTAAACCAATTTCCACACAGAAAATTAGAATTACTGATTAGTGAGGTAAATTACCACAATTAAATTTGTGCGGTAAATGCCTCAAGAAATGTCAAGAAGTTACAATTAACAAAGATTTACTCATTCGGTAAATCGGGCAAAAGTGTTAGATATTTTTCTCCAGCTCTTACCAGCCAATAACTCACTGTCTCCATGTTCTCTCTGTGCGTTAGATTTGACAGATAGCCAATAGGGAGATTGTGGAAGTCACTTACTTACCAATACACCAAGATTTCAAAAATAAGTCAGGAGATGAAAAGAAAAACAACTTAAGGCTTTATTCAAAAATGGCACATGTATACATGAGGGAAACCCAGTTAAGCCTAGCAAAAGGGTCAAGGCAGTTTAAGGTTTCTGGCTTCACTTCCGCTGTGCATCAGTTCTTATACCCCAAAGTACGTGGTCATGATGTAATTTACTTGTCCAATAATAATGTATGTCTCTAAGAGTCTTTCTTCTTTACCCAAGGAGGGTGGAGAATTCTCACAGCATTGCACCTGGTCTGGACTCCAGCACACAATCTATTCAGCATCTTGCTCACATAGTTACTTCCAAGGTCTTGGCTTGTGGGACTCGAATCATCCCCCGATGGGAGGTTTGCAGTGCCAGGCACAGCATATCTGTTTAGACATTCCTGAGAAGAAAAAACTCACACAGTACTAGGTCTTAGCTAAAGCATGTCAGCAATAAAAGAATCTGAGTCTAACGTTAAAGGGTAACTCTATTCATCTGAATCATCTGTGTTACATTGGCCTTATTAAACATTGGTGTCACCTTATATCTATTAAGTGCATATATATATATAACTTAGATTAACATACAGCTATGACATTAACATACCCCCCTGTTGCACATATATATGTATAAGGTGGCAAGGGGTTCAACTACACAGACTTGAAACACTTCTTAAATAATGGAAGCTAACAGTTGCTTTCATCGTAGCCTTGTAGCATTGCAAAATATATGTATTTGACGCCTACTGCTTCTAGTGTACTATCTTATCAGATATCAAACAATCTACACAACTGAGAAGTCAATTTTTGGGAATTTGTGCTTTCCCATAAAGCTGTCCTCCTCCTCACTGTCATTGTATTCCTCATGTTGGAATGAAAACATGGCTGCATCAGTTTTCTGCTTTATGAAACTGCCCAAGTATTTCCTGGCCAGGGGTATGACACAACAAGCAAAAAAACTGAACATGAGTATCACAATAAGTATCATGGTACCAACATTTTTTAGGAAACCCTTCCAGTCTCCAAACCAGTCATTGAACCATTTTGTAAAGGAATCTGATACACCAGAGTTTCTTTTTAACTCGTCTGATAGGTCAGTCAGTTTCCTCAAAGCTTCTGTCACCCATCCATCAGGGCCAGTTTCACTGGGAATGTAGGTACAGCAGGCCCCGCCCAGTCCCAGAAATTTGCAAACTCCTCCTTTTTCAGCAAGCATCATGTCCAGACTCATTTTGTTCTGAAATGTCATTTTGGAGTTTGGGCCTAACTCATTAACTATGCCCTGCAGAGCATCACGCGTGAAATTCACAAATCTTTGCTGATTGTAATATATGTAGTTTATCCACTCCACGTTTTTGTTAATGGTGATCTGTGGAATCAAAGACTCAAACCCTGCCCACACCGGGTTTCTGGCCTTAAATTCTGGCCAGAATCTGGAACCCCTCTGGGGACACCTATTGCATCCAAATAGACATGTGGGTCCAGGTTACCTTTAAGTTCTCTCTTAAAGATCTTGTGGGCCTCTTTTTCAAAATCCTGGTCACTCTCTCTAAACATATGTATGGGCATAATGAGTTTGGCCAGTGCACAGTGACCTTTCCACACTGGTGGCAATCTAGGGCGTTATTTAAGATCACCACACAACCAGTAGATATCACCAAGGGAGTGTGTCTGATGAAATAGTAGGAAAGGATCTGCTTGTTTCATTACAGCACAGTAACCAGGGGGAAATTCACCCACATCTACTCCACCTGAATTCGTACTGTTATAACAGGTATAGTTTCCTTTGTACACAGTTGCTGAGTGGTCAATTTGATCAGGGGTACCTTCCATCAATGGGTATCGGTCTATCCACATTTTCTGGCTTCACTTCCGCTGTGCATCAGTTCTTATACCCCAAAGTACGTGGTCATGATGTAATTTACTTGTCCAATAATAATGTATGTCTCTAAGAGTCTTTCTTCTTTACCCAAGGAGGGTGGAGAATTCTCACAGCATTGCACCTGGTCTGGACTCCAGCACACAATCTATTCAGCATCTTGCTCACATAGTTACTTCCAAGGTCTTGGCTTGTGGGACTCGAATCATCCCCCGATGGGAGGTTTGCAGTGCCAGGCACAGCATATCTGTTTAGACATTCCTGAGAAGAAAAAACTCACACAGTACTAGGTCTTAGCTAAAGCATGTCAGCAATAAAAGAATCTGAGTCTAACGTTAAAGGGTAACTCTATTCATCTGAATCATCTGTGTTACATTGGCCTTATTAAACATTGGTGTCACCTTATATCTATTAAGTGCATATATATATATAACTTAGATTAACATACAGCTATGACATTAACATACCCCCCTGTTGCACATATATATGTATAAGGTGGCAAGGGGTTCAACTACACAGACTTGAAACACTTCTTAAATAATGGAAGCTAACAGTTGCTTTCATCGTAGCCTTGTAGCATTGCAAAATATATGTATTTGACGCCTACTGCTTCTAGTGTACTATCTTATCAGATATCAAACAATCTACACAACTGAGAAGTCAATTTTTGGGAATTTGTGCTTTCCCATAAAGCTGTCCTCCTCCTCACTGTCATTGTATTCCTCATGTTGGAATGAAAACATGGCTGCATCAGTTTTCTGCTTTATGAAACTGCCCAAGTATTTCCTGGCCAGGGGTATGACACAACAAGCAAAAAAACTGAACATGAGTATCACAATAAGTATCATGGTACCAACATTTTTTAGGAAACCCTTCCAGTCTCCAAACCAGTCATTGAACCATTTTGTAAAGGAATCTGATACACCAGAGTTTCTTTTTAACTCGTCTGATAGGTCAGTCAGTTTCCTCAAAGCTTCTGTCACCCATCCATCAGGGCCAGTTTCACTGGGAATGTAGGTACAGCAGGCCCCGCCCAGTCCCAGAAATTTGCAAACTCCTCCTTTTTCAGCAAGCATCATGTCCAGACTCATTTTGTTCTGAAATGTCATTTTGGAGTTTGGGCCTAACTCATTAACTATGCCCTGCAGAGCATCACGCGTGAAATTCACAAATCTTTGCTGATTGTAATATATGTAGTTTATCCACTCCACGTTTTTGTTAATGGTGATCTGTGGAATCAAAGACTCAAACCCTGCCCACACCGGGTTTCTGGCCTTAAATTCTGGCCAGAATCTGGAACCCCTCTGGGGACACCTATTGCATCCAAATAGACATGTGGGTCCAGGTTACCTTTAAGTTCTCTCTTAAAGATCTTGTGGGCCTCTTTTTCAAAATCCTGGTCACTCTCTCTAAACATATGTATGGGCATAATGAGTTTGGCCAGTGCACAGTGACCTTTCCACACTGGTGGCAATCTAGGGCGTTATTTAAGATCACCACACAACCAGTAGATATCACCAAGGGAGTGTGTCTGATGAAATAGTAGGAAAGGATCTGCTTGTTTCATTACAGCACAGTAACCAGGGGGAAATTCACCCACATCTACTCCACCTGAATTCGTACTGTTATAACAGGTATAGTTTCCTTTGTACACAGTTGCTGAGTGGTCAATTTGATCAGGGGTACCTTCCATCAATGGGTATCGGTCTATCCACATTTTACAGAGTGGATCTGTGGTGGTCGGGGTTTGACCTTTACTCCTATAGAGTGACAGAAAACATTTCTCACCCCCTTCTGGAAGGGGAAGTGGCACAGTGCCAAGGTGTGGCCTTGCTCCTGCACATACATAACAATCTGACATATTGTGTTGCTTTGCTGTGTACCTCATCCATTCAAGCCACATGTTAGTATCTGAATATCCTGTCTCCATGGCAATGGTCTCCTCAAATGTAGGGTTAGCCAGGGCCTGTACCCAAGGTTCCTGATCCTCATGCTCCATGACTCTAAACTCAGGGTTTTTGTACATGTCCCTGAGCGAAAACTTCCCCAGAGGCCCCCCTGTATACCCTGGGACATGCATGCCTATCACATATGTTCCTGCATCTCCAGGGCTTGGGTTTTCTATATTCAGGGTCAGGCGCTGGGAACTATCTATTTGTTTTCCGGGCATACAGGCTCCCCCAGCTGTTGTTAAGGTCATCCTTGAGCGAAGGGGCACCCCATTTTTGTCCACCCGAGTCATGGCAGGATCAGGTCTATATCCCCAGTCAGTACCTGTGTTCCAGGCAGCTGCTTTCCAAGAACTACATTTATACCCCCAATGGTCATCAGTCACACAAATGAAAAATTGTCCTTTTTCATAAAGTCTGCAGTGCCAATTACAACGTTGCACAACCTGGCAGTAGTCAAAGGTGTAAGTCGCCACTTGTATTTGTGAAGAATTATACCAGAACACTAAGCTCTGGTGTTCTCTTGTTACAGCAACCTGTCCTCTTCGCATCAGTCCTATATTTATGGCATCCCATTTAACCCTTGGTCGGTTGTGAGTTACATTATCAGTTTGTGGAAAGGCTAAAGGAGGTGTTTGGAAATGCTCTAGGGCTTCTAACACTATCCACAATGTTCAAATAAAAAGCATAGAAATAATGACTCCCTTTCCACTTGGAGTCTTAAAGTATCCTGTATTCAAGATTCCCATTTCTTCTCTCTCTTTTATATATATATATATATATATTTTTTTTTTTAATTTTTTTTTAAAGAACTCTGGGAATTAAGCGGGCCCCAACTCTCCCTAATCTAGCTCCTCAATCATCCTGTTCAGGGCTTGTGCCCGCTTTGAATGGAGGAAAATCTCTAATATTCCCTCCACCCGCTGTGACGTTGTCTTGACTGGAGCTCAGGCAAATGTTCCTCACACTCCAGGGCCCAGGAGCCAACACCTCCCATCACAGGATGCTGTCTATTCTGTCCCTGAACAGGGAATGGGTGCCCTTTTGCGGTGAGTTCAATGTAATCCAGTGCAATGGTATGAAAGGGGTAATGTGGCGTAGGTGTTTTACCAATAGGTGGCTTTAATCCCTTTCCTGTGTTGTGCTGGGCACATACAGTGCATTGTGAGATAAACTTCTTGAAAAAGGTGCTTATGCCCGGACAGTAAAAATATTTGGTGGCTATAGCCATCATACCACCCGTTGAGACATGGGTGACCCCATGTAACACAAGAGCCAATAATCTGTACAAAAGTCTGGGAAGGCATAAGGCATCATTGACACAGAGGATGCCGCTATCATTAACTGTTGCATGTGCCCTTCCTCACTGAGCCTTTTCAGCTGCTGGTGCATTGTTCTGGAATTCCACTAAGAGATCAGTGGTGATCGCTGCAGTGGATGGAATGATGAGAGGGGAGGGGGCTGATGGCAGAGAGGGATCAGTGTCAGAGAGTGAAGGGGAGGCGGCAGCTGTAGTGGGCAGAAGGGATGGGATGGCTCAGAAGTTGGGAGAGGGCGCAGCGCCGCCAATTTCGCCTCAGCATCTGCAAGATTGTTGCCACGGGTAACATCAGAGTCATCATGCATGTGTGCCATACATTTTACCACAGCTACCTGCGAGGGCAGCAGTACACTATCAAGGAGCTGTTGCAATAAGTCTTTATGGCGGACTGGTTTCCCAGCCGCAGTTAACATGCCACGGTTCTGCCACTGTGCAGCGTAGGTATGGCAAACAGAGAACGCATACTGGCTGTCAGTGTAAACAGTGAGAACTTCACCCTCGTGCAACGCACAGGCTCGATTGAGTGCATGAATCTCTGCAGCTTGTGCGGAGTAGGAGCTTGGTAAGGGACCAGACTCCAAAACAGCATCCAGGGTAACAACAGCATATCCCACTCTGTTCACTCCTAAGGCATCTTTGGAGGCAGAGCCATCGACAAAGACGAGTGTACTTCCGGGTATTGGTTCGGACTTCAGGTCTTCTCTGGGCAGAAAGACCTTTTGTGACTCTGTGACACAATCATGCTGAGGCTCAACACCCTCTGCAGCGGGGTCGGGATTAAAGTTGCTGGGTTGAGTGTGGTACAGCGTTTCACTGTAAGGTGAGGCTGACCCAGCAAAGTGGCAGTGCAATACAAGTGACGGGCAGGAGTAAGTAACATCATTTTATCCTGCAACAAAAGAGCATGCACTGCGTGGGGAACAAGAACCTCTAGTGGATGGTAGAGGACCAGGGTGGCCGTTATGTCAACAGCCATCGCAGCAGCAATAACAGCTTATACACAAAACGGCAAGGCACATGCAACCTGATCCAAAGGCTTAGAATAAAAACCTAGCGGCCTCTGTTTGTCTCCCCAAGTTTGTGTCATCACAGCTGTCATGCATTTATCTTTGCAATCAACATACAGTTTAAAAACCTTCGTGTAATCAAGGAAGGCTAAAACTAGGGGATCTTGCAGCGCAGACTTACACCTCTCAAATGCCATAGTCAAGTCATCTGTCCAGGTGACTTTGTCAGTCATTGCCATTGGGTCAGTGTGTATGGCATTGAACAAAGGCTTAACCAGTGCTGAGCAATGGATAATCCAGGCCCTGCAGTAGTTAAGAGTCCCAAGGAACGTCATCATGTCTTTCTTTGTCACAGGTTTTGGTATATCTTGGATAGCTCGTACCCGCGTATCCTCAATAGTACGTCCTGCACCTGAAATGAGTTGTCCTAAATATTTAACAGTGGGCTGACAGAACTGTCGTTTTTTACGTGAGGCCTTGTGGCCCTGTTCTGCTAAGAAACAGAGCAGTTGCACTGTGAGTTGCAGACACTTCTTCTGAATTTTGTATCAGGCCCACGTTAGTGTCAGATTGTGCCCACAGCTTGTCTGGGACACCGGACAACTCATGTCAGGACGCATCTGCAAAATCAACATTGTCAGCTTCTTCAGGTCGTTTAGTCAGGTGTATCAGCATTCCCGTGGTCTGAAGGTGGCGTGGGCAGTTAATGCCCTCACCACTTCCTTCTTTCCACTTGTTCAATAGAATCCCGGCCGTGTCCCAATGTCCCCACTTCGGTTTGTACAGTGAAGCATGAGGGGCGGAGTTCAGGACAGCAAACAGCTCATCCTGCAGGATGCCGTCTGTCTCAACACTGTCCCAGCCTGGGATTGAAACCTCATACAGAACATAACCTTCTGCATTCTCCCATAGTCCGGTAATCTTTACACAGACTTTTCTCCTCATCGGGTACTTTTGCTCATAGTCCAAATCCCTGCATCCATTTGCTATGTAATGTGTGGTGACGTGTGCCACACATACTACCTTCTGAAATGTATCAGCCGGACCGGCATCCTGCTGCATCCAGTTCAGGAGTGAATTTGGCAGAATAATACCGTACCAATGCACGTCAGGTGCTTCTGCCATAGGAGCACGATGGATCTGCAGTGACTCTGGACCGGGAGCAATAGTCAACTTCAAATCACCAATCAAGTCTCTGCCACACAGATTAATTGGGCACCTTGCAGAGATTATGAAACTGCAAAACACAGCTCTGCCTGACTTTTCATCTAAAACCTGCAACGGTTTAGTGGTTGGGGACACTTCAAACCCACCACTGGCATTGCGTGTAACAACTGTACCCAACTTTTCCCACGGGATATTTAAACCCGTCCCAAGGACAGACCTACATGCACCAGTGTCAACCAAAAACTTGATTCTAACACTCGATACAGACAAAAGGATTTCAGGCTTTTTTGTGTCAGCATAATCAATCTCAATCACAATAGTGTCACGGCTCAACTCTTCCCTGCCTAGTCATGCACAAATCTACGTGGACGGGGACGGGGACGTGAGACATCTCCACTGTATGCACCCTCCTCACCTGCGCCCTGGTTGCAGGTGGACAAGGAATAGGAGGCTGCCGCAGCAGGATGTCTCTTCTGTCCCCGCCTTTTTTTTTTCTATCAGAATTTTCTCCGCATGCCTGGCATACTCCAAAAACTCTGTCACACTGCACGTACGCCATGTAATCAAATGTTTATGGATTGTCCACTGTAATTCTTCCTTTAAAGCCCTATCAATCTGTGCTTTGAGCTGTTGTTCCCATGGTGTAGTGCCATCAAGCACTGCAGGTTTCTGCAACCCACTGTATTTTTCAAAAGCATCCATGACCCGTGCTACCAGATCATCCACGCTTTCGTTTGCTTTCTGGGAAATCGTAGAAAGCTTGGTAAAATCTGGGGTGATCTTATAAAATGTTATCATTCGTTGGATCAATGCATCCCACCTGGTGGTTAAGGTTGAGCTATCCCAACCCAACTCTACTGGCGGGTCAGTCGCAAGTCATCCAGGCCCCCATGCACTCCAATTACCCTCGACATTCACCCATCCAGTTCCACAGACTCTTCTCACAACTCTCTCACATTCAGTGGCAGTCAGCTTAAAACTCCGTCTCAACTCAGTCAGTTGTTTAACACATTCAACCACATCCTCTCTCGGGCTTGGTATAGTATTAATTGCATTCAACATGTCGTCCTCTGTCCAAGGTCTGTAAACATGTATGGTTTGCCCTGCTCCGTTTGGGAGCTCTATCATAGGCATTTGCATTGCGGGTTCAGGGTTGCACTTTTCAGTAGGCATTGAAATGGCCGCAGCCGGCTGTCGCAATGTGGTGGGAGATGGGTATGGTAGCATGGCGGAACCCGGGAGCTGTGACATGGCTGCCATCGGGTGCATAAAGATGGCGCCTGGATTATAGGAAGGAAGTTGAGGGTGTGGAAGCGGTGGGTAAAAGTTAGTATAATTCGGCGGGGTCTGAAATGGCTGTTCTTCACTATTTGCACTTACTCTCAGATCTCCCGTTGTCACAGCTAACTGATCAACCTCCTGTTTGATGCCCGAGGCTGAGGATGCTCTGCCTCGGGTTCCTGAGGTTCTTCGTCCCCGCAACTGTCTATCAGACGTTGTCACCTCAGTTTGTCTATTAACAGGTTTGGACTTAGTGGGCTCACTGATGTTTCCTGTACTTGAGGAGCGGGCTGGATGTTCTGACTTATGGTCTGGACCCTGCCGAGGGGATAGGGATCTCTGCCTCAGCCTTTGTGCTTCTCCAGCCTCAGCTCCAGGCACATCTCCACTTTCACTTTCGTTCTCAACATCCTGTGCTGTCACACTGTGTCCATATTCACCCTCCAAATCACTCGCTTTCTTCCCAAAATAAAAGGAGAACAGTTCCCTCTTACGCTTGTCAGCTTCATCTCGCCATTCTCTCGCCAATTGCAAACCATATTTATTCTGCAAAGTCAATTTCCCTTTACTTCTCTCCTCTATAGCCTTTATCAATGCCCTGCATTGTTTCGGGTGCAAATGGCCCGGGAATTTGAACATCTCATGCCAGACCTCGTATTTCTCCGTCAAGCGGGGGTCTTTACGATGCATGAGAAGTTTATCATCCGTTGCACGGAGAAGTTGAGCTTTAGTTGCATTCTGCCCCATCTTGCCTGACAACTCTATTTCGGGGTACCTGTGACCTGTTTCCTATGATATGACTACTCAGCCGCCGCTGCCCTCCAGTGGACCGATACTGTGCTGGGGCCGACTTGCTGAATAGTACGCTTCACTGAATGCCGCTGTAACTCGGGCGCGCTTTGCGAGAATTACTACCCAGCCTAGCAAATCACTGATGATAACCACGGCTATTATCCGGCTTGCACTTAAGCCCTGAATCCAACCCGGCTGTTGTAGCCCTGGATTTGATCCGGCTTGCACTTAAGCCCTGAATCCAACCCGGCTGTTGTAGCCCTGGATTTGATCCGGCTTGCACTTTCGCCCTGGATTACTTTTGCCCTGTGGCTATTGCGTGGTATCCGCTGTTTCTCCTCATCCGGTCAATGAGGATCTATTCCACCTCGCAGATACCACGACTGACAATTGGTAAAATTGCCAGCTTTTTTACAGATCACAGGTATGCCCCGGCTAACTCAATTGCCATGCAATACTCGAATAAAATCAAATATCTACTTACTTTTTTGATGCACCTTGATAGCTCTCAGCGTTGACAATCAATTTAATCCGCTCAATCCGTGGCCGGCCACACATTCACACACAAACACACCAAAAAAAGGTAAAGCCCGCTGCTCTTCAAAGCATCTCCTGAAATCCTGGTTCTTGGATTCGAGCTCCGTCCCGTCTGGGTATACCACTCTGAGAATTTGCCCCTTTTTACAGGGAATTTTCACCCTGGAGGACTTATTTTGTTGGGATGACTGGGATCATCACCCCCATATTTCAGAGCTGCACCCCAGGCGGAACAGAATCGATCCCGCTTCGAAGGACCAAAATGTGGAAGTCACTTACTTACCAATACACCAAGATTTCAAAAATAAGTCAGGAGATGAAAAGAAAAACAACTTAAGGCTTTATTCAAAAATGGCACATGTATACATGAGGGAAACCCAGTTAAGCCTAGCAAAAGGGTCAAGGCAGTTTAAGGTTTCTGGCTTCACTTCCGCTGTGCATCAGTTCTTATACCCCAAAGTACGTGGTCATGATGTAATTTACTTGTCCAATAATAATGTATGTCTCTAAGAGTCTTTCTTCTTTACCCAAGGAGGGTGGAGAATTCTCACAGCATTGCACCTGGTCTGGACTCCAGCACACAATCTATTCAGCATCTTGCTCACATAGTTACTTCCAAGGTCTTGGCTTGTGGGACTCGAATCATCCCCCGATGGGAGGTTTGCAGTGCCAGGCACAGCATATCTGTTTAGACATTCCTGAGAAGAAAAAACTCACACAGTACTAGGTCTTAGCTAAAGCATGTCAGCAATAAAAGAATCTGAGTCTAACGTTAAAGGGTAACTCTATTCATCTGAATCATCTGTGTTACATTGGCCTTATTAAACATTGGTGTCACCTTATATCTATTAAGTGCATATATATATATATAACTTGGATTAACATACAGCTATGACATTAACAAGATCCAGGCAGCCAATAGGTAAAATCACACAGCCCAACATGGTGGAAGGTGGGTCTTCACTGAAACAGTGCAGGGGAAAGAGAATGAGGCTTTTCTGCATCCCTTTAGATGTGAAAATCTATATTCTGGCATACAGAAGAGCTCCCCCTGGTGGCTGCAGCACATCTAAAGGGACAACAGGGATGCACTGGAAAGAAAACCCTAAGGACCCGTTTCCACTAGAGCAAATCTGCATGCGTTTTCTGCATGCAGATTCGCATAACCAATATAAATCAATGGGCCTGTTTCCACTTGTCAGAAATTCTATGCGGTGGACTGTGCAGTAAAAATTTGCACAGCAGAGCCATCAGAATTCGCACACCGCAAGGCTAGTGTACGATTTGCCTGTAATGTATTTAATAGGAAATTCACATGCGTTTTCGCTATGTTTATGCAAATTTTCCATGTGAATTTGCATACGTTTTCACTTCAAATCAATGTAAAAGCACACAGACACATGACATTCGCATACGTACAAACAAATGCGAATTTGAACGTGTTTTCATGTTAAAATTCGCATACAAACGGATACGAATTCGCATGTGAATTTGTTTTCACGTTTTCCACAACAGAATCAAATCGCACTAGTGGAAATGGACTCTAAATAATACACGCAGACGCTACCTCAGCATTTATTTACTCCACAGCTGGTAAGTGACACTTACCGAGCAGGGCTTAGTGAATTGAAGCATGTTTGGTCGGTAAATTACCAAACTTCTACCTCATGCTTTAGTGAATTTGGAATAAAGTGTAAAAAAAAAATGCAATATTTTACCATACAAAATGATTTTAACAAACTGCCTTTAGTGAATTGAGGCCATAGTGTGGCCCTTACCCTCGTTTGACCTCTATCATGGTGAGAAACTTTGGAGCATCCTGAAGCAAAAGGTATATGAGGGTGAGAGGCAGTTTACATCCAAACAGCAGCTCTGGGAGGCTATTCTGACATCCTACAAAGAAATTCAAGCAGAAACTCAAGCAGACAAAAAACTCACAAGTTCAATAGATGCAAGAATTCTGAAGCTGCTATCAAATAAGGGGTCCTATGTTAATGAATGGAACATACTTAACATGGGAAACTGTTAGCAGTGGGGTACTGCAAGGGTCAGTACTTGGTCCAATTCTCTTCAATTTACTGGTACTCTATTTATTAATGATTTAGTAGACAGAATACAGAAATGTAGCCATCTTTGCAGATGATACAAAATTATGCAGAATTATCAAAACTGAGGGCTCAAACCCACTAGCAGCATTTTCTAGGTGCTAATGGTTTGAAAAAGCTCTTGCTAATGCATTGCTATGCAGGATTTTTTTATAAAATCACATCCATCTAGTAGGATAACACCCATAGCATTACATTAGCAAGAGCTTTTCAAATCACAAAGCGATCAGAAAAGCGCTCCTAGTGGGTTCCAGGCCTAAGATGGATAGTGACATATTACAACAGAACTTTGACAACATGGCCATATGGGCAGGCACATGGCAGATGAAAGTTAATGTTGATAAATGTAAAGTCATGCATCTTTGAAGTAACAATGGTAGAGCACCATGTTAAAGAGAACCCGATGTGAGTAATATGGGGTCTGCCATATTTATATCCTTGTAAAGAATGCCAGTTACATGGCAGTCCTGTTGATCTTCTGGCATACATAGTGTCTAAATTAAAACCTTGGAACAAGCATATTGCTAATCCAGCAAAACCTGATTCAGCTGACTCAGAGTACCGGATCTGCATATGCTTATATAGGGTCTATGGCTAAAAGTATTAGACACAGGATCAGGAGGATTGCCAGGCAACTGGTATTGTTTGAAAGGAAATAAATATGGCAGCCTCCATATCACTCACACCTCGGGTTCACTTTAAATAAATGGCATACAACTGGGAACATCAGTCTTGGAAAAGTACTTGGGAATACTGGTTGATAACAAGTTAAGTAATCTTATACAAAGCCATGTAGCTAAAGTAAATAAAATTCTGGAGTGCATAAACTGGTAAATAAAATCTTGTGATACTAGTATACTACTCCCTCTGTATAAATCACTTGTGAGGCCACATCTGCAGTACAAGATACAGTTTTTCTAGAACAGGTACAAAGAGGGGTAACTAAATTAATTTGAGGGATGGAAGATCTCACTTACCAAGAAAGGTTGGACAAACTGGTCTTATTTAGCTTGGAAAAAAGCTACTGAGAGGTGACCTGATTAACATGTATAAATACATCAGAGGGCAATACAAAAGCTTGGCAGATGGGCCAGGCAGATAAAAACTGACAGCAGTGAAGCACTGTATGCATTTTCTCAATCAATTACAAGAGCTTTTGTGATAAAACGTGCATGTTTTCACACATACAGACACACATGGTGTACAAAAAAAGTATGCTGAGAAACGCATACAGAAAACTGACAGACGAGTGTGCTTCCAGTCCTTGCTTCTTATTACACTTAATATGTCCACTTCCAATGGCAGCAGAACTGGCTCTGCAGACTGCTCCAGCATCACTACAGTACAAAGTACTTGGGGAGGGGGTGAATAGGCTGGGGCAGGGTGTTGTACAAAAGACTCTGTTGCACCCTGAATAGGGACAGTCTACAAATCTTTATCTACAAAATTTTGCATGATTCCTTATCAGTGGCTGAGCAGATGCAGTCATTAGACCAGTTGTACAGAGAGCAGAAAGGTTTTTATCTCCATGCCCTCAGTTGTCAGTCTCTCAGGACAGGGAAAATAAACTTTTTGTTTGTTGACTCCCAGAAAATGTATAGCCTGATCTAAACACAATACTCTGATATTTAAATCCAACACAATTGTTACGGAGCAGTGCTTTTCAGCGCTGCTAGATTTGGGCGCAGCCGGCGCCTCCATAGACTACAATAGGAATCACTCCTATTGCAGCGCTCAGTGAGTAACGTCGGCTCCGTTTGGAGACGGAGCCGAGGTTGCTTAAAAAACACAATAATTCGGCCTCCAGCAATCGCTGGAAGCCGAATTATTTCATTCCCCCACTATCCATGGCGGCCTGGAGGGGGAATAGTAATTAAAACGGCCCGGACTTGTGCAGAAGCAGGATCAGCCATATACCGCTGTATCCTGCACCCGAGTCTACCGGCGCCGATTTCAAATGTACTCCAATTGTTATGCTTTTTGCATGAGATAATTAATAAAACATAACTTTTAATATAAATATTTAAAAATGGTGCAGTTTGTACTTTTAATATACAGTGGCTTGCAAAAGTATTCGGCCCCCTTCCACATTTGGTCATATTACTGCCACAAACATGAATCAATTTTATTGGAATTCCACGTGAAAGACCAATACAAAGTGGTGTACACGTGAGAAGTGGAACAAAAATCATACATGATTCCAAACATTTTTTTACAAATAAATAACTGCAAGGTGGGGTGTGCGTAATTATTCAGCCCCCTTTGGTCTGAGTGCAGTCAGTTGCCCATAGACATTGCCTGATGAGTGCTAATGACTAAATAGAGTGCACCTGTGTGTAATCTAATGTCAGTACAAATACAGCTGCTCTGTGATGGCCTCAGAAGTTGTCTAAGAGAATATTGGGAGCAACAACACCATGAAGTCCAAAGAACACACCAGACAGGTCAGGGATAAAGTTATTGAGAAATTTAAAGCAGGCTGAGGCTACAAAAAGATTTCCAAAGCCTTGAACATCCCACGGAGCACTGTTCAAGCGATCATTCAGAAATGGAAGGAGTATGGCACAACTGTAAACCTACCAAGACAAGGCTGTCCACCTAAACTCACAGGCCGAACAAGGAGAGCGCTGATCAGAAATGCAGTCAAGAGGCCCATGGTGACTCTGGACGAGCTGCAGAGATCTACAGCTCAGGTGGGGGTATCTGTCCATAGAACAACTATTAGTCGTGCACTGCACAAAGTTGGCCTTTATGGAAGAGTGGCAAGAAGAAAGCCATTGTTAACAGAAAAGCATAAGAAGTCCCGTTTGCAGTTTGCCACAATCCATGTGAGGGACACAGCAAACATGTGGAAGAAAGTGCTCTGGTCAGATGAGACCAAAATGGAAGTAACGCTATGTGTGGCGGAAAACTAACACTGCACATCACTCTGAACACACCATCCCCACTGTCAAATATGGTGGTGGATGCTCTGGGGGTGCTTCTCTTCAGCAGGGACAGGGAAGCTGGTCAGAGTTGATGGGAAGATGGATGGAGCCAAATACAGGGCAATCTTGGAAGAAAACCTCTTGAAGTCTGGGGCGGAGGTTCACCTTCCAGCAGGTCAACGACCCTAAACATAAAGCCAGGGCAACAATGGAATGGTTTAAAACAAAACATATCCATGTGTTAGAATGGCCCAGTCAAAGTCCAGATCTAAATCCAATCGAGAATCTGTGGCAGGATATGAAAACTGCTGTTCACAAACGCTGTCCATCTAATCTGACTGAGCTGGAGCTGTTTTGCAAAGAAGAATGGGCAAGGATTTGATGTGCAAATCTCTAGATGTGCAAAGCTGGTAGAGACATACCCTAAAAGACTGGCAGCTGTAATTGCAGCAAAAGGTGGTTCTACAAAGTATTGACTCAGGGGGCTGAATAATTACGCACACCCCACTTTGCAGTTATTTATTTGTAAAAAATGTTTGGAATCAGGTATGATTTGCGTTCTACTTCTCACGTGTACACCACTTTGTATTGGTCTTTCACGTGGAATTCCAATAAAATTGATTCATGTTTGTGGCAGTAATATGACCAAATGTGGAAAACTTCAAGGTGGCCAAATACTTTTGCAAGCCACTGTATAATAACTGTATATAATAAAAATGGGCTGCAATTGTGCTCCAGGCCTCAGTTTCTTATTACAATCACTCTGTCAGGGCCATTTAAGGGCATAGACAGTGCAGGTTGTCGCCTGGGGCGCCAGCCTTTCAAAGGGTGCGCCTGCTGCTGACTGATTTCAGAGCCACCCGAAGGCTCTCTTCCTGGGTCCTCCTACTGCCACTGCGCGCTCCGCCGCTGCTCCCCCTCACTTCCCACAGAGAGCTGCAGCGGGCAAGAATTAAAACACCAGATGACTCAGTCAACTATCCAGGATCCAAGCAGTAGAGGTCCTGTCGTCCTAAACCCATCTGTCTCCTCTATAGCATTACATAGTTACATAGTTATTGTAACGAAAAATCCGCAACGCCAGATGGATTGCGGAAATATGGTCGCATCCAATCCGGCAAGCGGACTTTCCAACGTCCGCATCCGCTGCGCAAACCTGTCCGAGCACTCTGCTCCAAACTCACCAGCATGCTGCTCACCAGGGCTCTGCCATCTTGCCTCTAGGGGGCGGGCGCGCACGACAGACACGCCTTTATACTCTTAGAAAGCGTGTCAGCTGACCTGGAGGTCAGCTGACATTTTAGCCTGCTCTGATTGGTTGCTGCCTGGGGTGGAGACTTCTCTCCCAGGCAGTATATAAGGAAGTGCTTTTCAGTCACACGTCGTCTGTGTTTGCGATACCCTGTGTCAGCACTCAGACCTAGTCAGCCTTGTCTCTGATATTGTGTTATATATTGGTTTATCGCCAATATATACACATATTATACTGTTTGATTTATCGTGTATGATTCTGTGCCTGTTTTGACTACTCTTCTGCTTCCTGATTCTGTACTTCGCCAGCCCGTACCGTTATCGACTATTGGCTTGGTTTCCGACTATTCTCTTGTCTCACGTTTCTGTACTGCTGCCGCCTGATCTGTTGCCGAACCTCATTTTGTCTGACCTTTCTCCCTTCAGTGGAACGTCTCCCACTGTAGGGTTCTATCAGAGGCTTGCCTCTTTGAGACGACCGCCACTAGAAAACCCTTGCTGCTAGAGGCCGAGACTCCTCCACTCCGTCCTTTGGAGGATCTCACACACAAGGTTCCCATTCAGAGGTAACCACACCTCTGAGGAATTACGGTGTGGTGGATATTTCCACAGACTTGAATTTACACTGTATATTATTATTGTTGTTTGCTGTTCCAGCTTGCTGGAGGTTGTATCTCTGTGCCCTATAGAAATACTCTATTGTACCAAGCACCCTCTTGCATACGATTGTATCGTGTTACGCTATACTTGCATTCTGCAGATCACCATATAATCAGGTATAGCATCTGTATTATTGGTGATACTGCAGATCACCAATAATCAGAATAGCGGTGCTTGCTGACACCAATCGTTACATAAACACAGACCAGAAAGAAGTAAGATGGAGGAGGTGGTAAATCAGCTTCAGACCGTAAAGGCAGAAGTAGAACAGCTGAAGATTACTGTGACTGCACAGCAGGCTCAGATTACTCAGCTGACTGAGACTGTCCGGAGGCTGCAACCACCACTTAACGTTCTGCCTCCCCCGGCTCCTAGTGTGCCTAAAATGAATATTCCTGAGAGATTTTCAGGCGCTAGGGCAGATTTCCAGAACTTCCGCCACAGGGTGTTATCTTACTTTCAGATGAGACTTGTGTCCTCGGGAACCGAGGCTCAGAAGGTTACTCTCATCAAGACTCTCTTACATGCAGACTCCCAGACTTGGGCTTATGGCTTACCTGATGAGCATCCTGCCCTTTCTTCTGTCCAGGAGTTTTTGAAATCCATGGCGGTCATTTACGATGATCCGGATAGTGCCGCCACGGCTGAACGTAACCTCAAAAGCCTTAGACAGGGACGCAGTACAGCAGAGGAGTATGCGTCAGAGTTCAGGAAGTGGGCAGTCTCCTCTAGATGGGAGCGGTATGCACTCCTCGATAGATACCTAGATGGGTTATCAGAGGCAGTCACTGACGTGATGGTTAGTCACCCAGAACCCAAAGACCTAGATAAGGGTATATCACTATCTATTAAAATAGATAGACGTTTGAGGTACAATAAGAAGGGCAGATACCCTATGTACTCCAGGGCTTCAGGTGCTTGTAGCTCGGCAGCAGTGGAGACTGAGGAGCCTACGCAGCTAGGCCACGGACGCCTTACGGAGGCTGAGAGGTCAAGAAGACGTAAAGAGGGTCTCTGCATGTACTGCGGAGAGAAGGGCCACATTGCACAAAACTGTGGTAGGAAGTCGGGAAACTCCTTAGCTTAGGTTGGGGGTACCACCCTAAGCGGAGTAGTTTCACCCCCTAAACAAGAAAAAATATTTGGTAGAGCAGCAAGGAGAACGCCAGCGCATACCACTAAGGCTGCATCTGAAATGACCACCAGCTCAGTGTGTAGCACCTATATAGACTTTCTTCACACTTCGCATTCAATTCAGATGCAAATCATATGCAAATATGAATTGAATGCAAAGTGTGCAGAAAGTCTATATAGGTGCTACACACTGAGCTGGTGGTCATTTCAGATGCAGCCTTAGTGGTATGCGCTGGCGTTCTCCTTGCTGCTCTACCAAATGTAAGTTACACATTTTTTTTGCATAGCTGCTCCCGAGGTTTTAAATTTAGGTTAGGTCACTTGCCCGGAGGTCTGCCTCACCGTGGCGCAAGTGTCTAGTATAATATACTTTGCATGCAAACCATATTGGAAGCTAAAGTACC
Source organism: Hyperolius riggenbachi (assembly GCF_040937935.1). Classification (NCBI taxonomy): domain Eukaryota; kingdom Metazoa; phylum Chordata; class Amphibia; order Anura; family Hyperoliidae; genus Hyperolius; species Hyperolius riggenbachi. The sequence goes on from NC_090650.1 coordinate 160,091,891, forward strand.
TCCTAGTTTAATAAATGTTAGCACTTGTCTTGGATGCAGGGCATGCATTTTTCAGTCTGGCAGAGGCGGTGTATGCCTGTGTGATTAACCATTCAATTGCAACATGTATTTAGCGATGCGCAGCCTTTCCCCCCCACCTTTCCTTAAGAAAAAATATTATTGCCCTGCTCCCTAAACTGGAAAGGGCAGAACTTTCCTACCACAGCATTTGTGGATTCTGGGTCGACTGCTAATTTTTTAGATTTAAGTTTTGCTTTAAGTTTAAATATCCCTGTACTTCCGGTAGAAAAACATTTGTATGTTACAGCAATCGATGACACTCCTTTGCAGGGAAAGTCCCCACTGTGCCAGACTCCTCCTCTCTCGCTGCAAGTAGGAGCCCTGCATAAGGAGATCATTCAGTTTTTTGTTTTAAAGATGTCTACCTCTACGGTGATATTAGGGTTACCTTGGTTACGATTACATTCTCCTCAGTTTGATTGGGGGAATGGACAGTTGATTACTTGGTCACCTTATTGCTCACAGCAGTGTTTACAGAGAATAGTCTTGTGTTCTACTAAGGTTCAAGTGGAAGGAGTACCTCCACAATATCAGGAATATTCTGATGTCTTTTGTCCCAAGGCAGCAGATCAATTACCCCCCACAGACCTTTTGACTGTCCTATTGATTTAAAGCCAGGAACCATGCCTCCCAGGGGTCACCTATACAACCTCTCATCCCCAGAAAAATTAGCCATGGATGAGTACATCCAGGAAAACTTACAGAAAAGATTCATCCACCCTTCGAGATCTCCTGCAGGGGTGGGATTCTTTTTCGTTCAGAAAAAGGATGGAGGTTTGCGCCCCTGTATCAACTACAGGGGTCTAAATAAGATCACGATTAAAAATCGGTATCCACTACCGTTAATCGATGATTTATTTACACAGGTTTCCGAGGCTTCTGTCTTCACAAAGTTAGATTTAAGGGGGGCCTACAATTTGATCCGTATCAGTGAGGAAGATGAATGGAAGACGGCATTCAACACTCCCAAGGGGCATTACGAATACTTGGTGATGCCCTTTGGGTTATGTAACGCTCCTGCAGTTTTCCAGGAGTTTGTGAACGAAATCTTCAGGGAGGTACTGGGTCATTTTGTAATCGTATACTTGGATGACATCCTAATATTTTCTAAAAATCTCACCGAACATCGTCAACATGTTAAGTATGTGCTGAAAAAACTCAGAGGATATCAATTATTCGCTAAGTTAGAAAAATGCGTTTTTGAAGTAAAGGAGATTGCCTTTCTGGGGTACGTTATCTCCACTAAAGGGTTGTCCATGGATCCCAAGAAGGTCTCTGCTGTAAAGGAATGGCCACAACCATCTGGGCTTAAAGCACTTCAGAGATTCTTGGGATTCGCAAACTACTACAGAAAGTTTATCAAGGGGTTCTCTTCTGTGGTATCTCCACTTACTAACTTGACTAAGAAAGGGGCTGATGCCTCTCATTGGTCCAAAGAAGCATGTGCAGCATTTTCCTCTCTAAAAGAAGCTTTTTGTTCTGCTCCCATATTACGTCATGTAGATGTTGCTTATCCTTTCATAGTGGAGGTGGATGCCTCGGAGGTTGGAGTGGGAGCAGTGTTGTCTCAACGTTCAGGACTTCAGGACAAAATACATCCCTGTGCTTTCTTTTCTCGAAAATTCTCCCCTGCCCAGAGAAATTATGATGTTGGGAACAGGGAATTGATGGCCATTAAGCTGCTTTTGAAGAATGGCGCCATTGGTTAGAGGGGGCTGAGCATGTAATAACTGTATACACAGATCATAAAAACCTACAGTATATCGAAAAGGCTAAAAGACTCACCCCCAGACAGGCTAGATGGGCTCTCTTTTTCTCCCGTTTTAATTTTATAATCACGTTTACACCAGGGAGTAAGAATGTTAAAGCAGACGCCCTTTCTCGTTGTTTTGAACCTGAGACTGCTCCATCTCCTTCCCCAGAGAATATTCTGTCAAAAGAGATCATCCTGGCAGCCACTGAAATTGTTGAGGACCTTGTTAGCCTCTTAAGCCCTTTCCAGTTGGAAGTTCCAGAGGGGAAACCAGAAGGGGTTCTATATGTTCCTTGTCTCTTGCGTCCCAAAGTATTGCAGTTGTTTCATGGACACAAGAATGCTAGACATCCTGGCCTTACCAGAACCCAGGAATTATTGTGTAGATCTGTCTGGTGGGCATCGTTACAATCAGATTGCAGGGAATTTGTTAAAACCTGTACCATCTGCGCCAGGAGCAAACCCTCGCGACGAGCTCCAGTCGGAACTTAACAGTCTCTGCCCTCCCCTCAGGAGCCATGGACGCACATTTCCATGGACTTTGTAGGAGAACTTCCGGTTTCCAATGGGAAGACTGTCATATGGGTAGTCACTGATAGATTCAGTAAGATGGCCCACTTTGTGGCTTTGAGTGGTTTCCCTACCGCTCAACAGTTGGCAGATCTTTTTATTCAAAACATCTTTAAATTACACGGTATTCCGGAAAATGTGGTCTCGGACAGAGGGGTCCAGTTTGTCTCCAGGTTCTGGCGGGCCTTCTGTAAGGGGATGGGTATGTCATTGTCCTTTTCATCAGGTTACCATCCGCAGACCAACGGTAAGACGGAAAGGATCAATCAGTCCTTGGAACAGTTCCTGAGATGTTATGTGGCGGCCGTCCAACATCAGTGGGCGGATTTTTTACCATCTGCAGAATTCGCACATAACAATCTCAGGAATGAGTCCTTTGGTTATGCGCCTTTTCAGATAGTCAATGGGAAGTTCCCCAAATTTTCTCCCTTGCCAGTGACGGCATCTCCATTCCCTGTTCTGGAGGAGTGGCAGGAATCTTTTAAGAGGATTTGGGCTAAGGTTGGGGAAAATCTAAAAAAGGCTTTTTGCATACAGAAGAGGCAGGCAGATAAGAAAAGATCTCCGGAGTGGGAGTTTAAACCAGGGGACAAGGTTTGGGTGTCAACTCGGCATATAGCTCTGAGACAGCCGTCCGCGAAACTGGGGCCCAGGTATATTGGACCATATTCAATTTCGGAAAGGGTTAATCGCGTGTCTTACAGAGTCAGTTTACCGCATTCCCTGAAGGTGGGAAGAACCTTTCATGTGTCACTCTTGAAGCCGGCTGTACAGGTGGATTCCCTCCCTCCTCACCCTGTCATGGTTGATGGTGAGCCCGAGTGGGAAGTTGAGGAGATTTTGGACTCCAGGCGAGTTCAGGGCTCAGTACAGTACTTGGTGCATTGGAGAAGGTATGGTCCAGAGGAAAGAGCCTGGGTCAAAACAGGCGATTTACATGCAGATAAGCTTAGGAGACGGTTTCATGAGCTTCATCGTGACAGGCCGGGTGGGACGTGTCCAGAGTCCACGCCTAGAGGGTGGGGTACTGTAACTAAAAATCCGCAACGCCGGATGGATTGCGGAAATATGGTCGCATCCAATCCAGCAAGCGGACTTTCCGAACGCGGGATGCGGAAATTCGTCCGCATCCGCTGCGCAAACCTGTCCGAGCACTCTGCTCCAAACTCACCAGCATGCTGCTCACCAGGGCTCTGCCATCATGCCTCTAGGGGGCGGGCGCGCATGACAGACACGCCTTTATACTCTTAGAAAGCGTGTCAGCTGACCTGGAGGTCAGCTGACATTTTAGCCTGCTCTGATTGGTTGCTGCCTGGGGTGGAGACTTCTCTCCCAGGCAGTATATAAGGAAGTGCTTTTCAGTAACACTTCCTCCGTGTTTGCGATACCCTGTGTCAGCACTCAGACCTAGTCAGCCTTGTCTCTGATATTGTGTTATATATTGGTTTATCGCCAATATATACACATATTTACTGTTTGATTTATCGTGTATGAATCTGTGCCTGTTTTGACTACTCTTCTGCTTCCTGATTCTGTACTTCGCCAGCCCGTACCGTTATCGACTATTGGCTTGGCTTCCGACGATTCTCTTGTCTCACGTTTCTGTACTGCTGCCGCCTGATCTGTTGCCGAACCTCATTTTGTCTGACCTTTCTCCCTTCAGTGGAACGTCTCCCACTGTAGGGTTCTATCAGAGGCTTGACTCTTTGAGACGACTAGCAAACCCTTGCTGCTAGAGGCCGAGACTCCTCCACTCCGTCCTTTGGAGGATCTCACACACAGGGTTCCCATTCAGAGGTAACCACACCTCTGAGGAATTACGGTGTGGTGGATATCTCCACAGACTTGAATTTACACTGTATATTATTATTGTTGTTTGCTGTTCCAGCTTGCTGGAGGTTGTATCTCTGTGCCCTATAGAGATACTCTATTGTACCAAGCACCCTCTTGCATACGATTGTATCGTGTCACGCTATACTTGCATTATTGGTGATTCTGCAGATCCATATAACCATATAATCAGGTATAGCATCTGTATGATTGGTGATACTGCAGATCACCAATAATCAGGATAGCGGTGCTTGCTGACACCAATTGTTACAGTTATTTTGGTTGAAAAAAGACATACGTCCATCGAGTTCAACCAGTACAAAGTACAACACCAGCCTGCTGTCTCACATATCCCTGTTGATCCAGAGGAAGGCGAAAAAACCCTTACAAGGCATGGTCCAATTAGCCCCAAAAGGGAAAAATCCCTTCCTGACTCCAGATGGCAATCAGATAAAATCCCTGGATCAACATCATTAGGCATTACCTAGTAATTGTAGCCATGGATGTCTTTCAACGCAAGGAAAGCATCTAAGCCCCCTTTAAATGCAGGTATAGAGTTTGCCATAACGACTTCCTGTGGCAATGCATTCCACATCTTAAAGATAACTCGAGGTGGGATTTAATTATGCTAGTGGGGCACAGAGGCTGGTTGTGCACACTAACACCAGCCTCTGTTGCTCCATGGTGTGCCTCCAGGACCCCCCTGCACGCCGCTATACCCCCCGCAGTGCTGGTGACACACAGCGTGTCGCCAACTCAATTTTTGCCTATGCGCTGTCTGTCAGCGTCGCTCCCCCGCCTCCTCCGTATCGGCGCTACCCGCCCGCGTCACTTCTCTCCAATCAGCGGGAGGGAAGAGACACGGGCGGGTAGCGTCGATACGGAGGAGGTGGGGGAGCGGCGCTGACAGACAGCGCATAGGTAAACATTGAGCTGGCGACACGCTGTGTGTCGCCAGCACTGCGGGGTTATAGCGGCGCGCAGGGGGGTCCTGGAGGCACACCATGGGGCAACAGAGGCTGGTGTTAGTGTGCACAACCAGCCTCTGTGCCCTACTAGCATAAGTAAATCCCATCTCGGGTTCTCTTTAATCACTCTTACTGTAAAGAACCCTTTCCTAAATAAATGACTAAAACATTTTTCCTCCATGCGCAGATCATGTCCTTTAGTCCTTTGAGAAGGCCTAGGGACAAAAAGCTCATCCGCCAAGCTATTATATTGCCCTCTGATGTATTTATACATGTTAATTAGATACCCTCTAAGGCGTCTTTTCTCTAGATTAAATTAACCCAGTTTATCTAACCTTTCTTGGTTAGTGAGACCCTCCATCCCACATATCAATTTTGTTGCTCGTCTCCGCACCTGCTCTAAAACTGCAATATCTTTTTTGTAATGTGGTGCCCAGAACTGAATTCCATATTCCAGATGTGGCCTTACTGGAGAGTTAAACAGGGGCAATATTATGCTAGCATCTCGAGTTTTTATTTCCCTTTTAATGCATCCCAAAATTTTGTTAGCTCTAGCTGCAGCGGCTTGGCATTGAGTACGATTATTTAACTTGTTGTCGATGAGTACTCCTAAGTCCTTCTCCAAGTTTGAAGTCCCCAACTGTATCCCATTTATTTTGTATGGTGCTAGACCATTGGTATGACCAAAATGCATGACTTTACATTTTTCAACATTGAATTTCATCTGCCATGTATGTGCCCATATAGCCATCCTATCCAGATCCTGATGCAATATGACACTGTAACGATTGGTGTAGCAACACAGACGTCTGATTATTGAGTGATCTGGAGTATCACCAATAATGCAGACAATATACCTGATTATGTGGTGATCTGCAGAATCACCAATAATGCAAGTATAGCTAGCAGAAATACTGAGTGTATAGTGCTTGGTGCAACAGTACTGATAAGTTTGACAAGACCTCACCAGAGGAGCTGGTGGGTACTATCAGTGAGCACCTCACCAGTGACAAGGGCTCACTGGTGAGTAGAATGGTCAGACAGGCTAAGGTCTGCCCTGATGTCAGCCGACCGGCAGGTCAGCTGACGCTCCTCCTCCCAGCATAAAGGTCCTGTCTGAGCGCGCGCCCGCGCGATACAGCGACCCTATGAGCAACTGACAATCCCGTCCTCGGCGTGCTAGACGCCGGAGGAACGGGCGGACCCCTTGCCGAGGAAACCGGGGCAGTACCCCGTAATGTTACAGTACCCCCCCCTTGAGGCGTGGACTCCGGACACGGTCTATCAGGTCTGTCATAAACCTTTTCCTTAAGTTCCTCTGCATTAATAAACACAGGGAGGGAGGGAGAGGAATCCCCCTGTACAACAGACTGAACCGGGAACACATGGGAAGATCTACCCCCTCTCATTCTGGAAGGCAGAGCCCACACTATGTCACCTGGTACCATCTTCCATTCCTCAGACCGTCTCCAATCCTTCTGCTGAAATGGGCCTAAAGTAGAAGCTCGATCCTCCCGAATCTCAGCAGCAGCCAGGACCACGTTCTCGGGGAGGATGCCTACCGGGGCAGTGGGCTGTACTGTCTCGGGCTCAAAACATCTAGACAAAGCATCTGCTTTAATGTTTTTACTACCTGGCCTGTAGGTAATAATGAACCTGAATCTTGTGAAAAATAAGGACCAACGAGCCTGCCTGGGACTGAGACGTTTAGCTCCTTCAATATACTCTAAGTTCTTGTGATCAGTATAGACAGTTATAGTATGTTCAGCCTCCTCGAGCCAATGTCGCCATTCCTCAAATGCAAGTTTTATGGCCAACAGTTCTCAATTCCCGATGTCATAATTTCTCTCGGCGGGGGAAAATTTCAGAGAGAAAAATGCGCATGAGTGCAACCTTCCCTGTAGACCGGAATGTTGAGACAGCACAGCCCCTACCCCTATCTCTGAGGCATCCACCTCAATGATAAAAGAAAGAGAAACATCCACGTCTCAAAATGGGGGCGGAGCAAAACAATTGTTTAAGTGAAGAAAAGGCAGTTTGTGCCTCTGATGACCAATTATAGGAATCTGCCCCCTTTTTGGTAAGCTCAGTAAGGGGCGACACCACAGAAGAGAACCCCTTTATGAACCTTCTGTAGTAATTGGCAAAGCCAAGGAATCGCTGGAGTGCCTTCAACCCCAAAGGTTGCGGCCACTCCAGGACAACAGATACCTTCTTGGGGTCCATAGACAATCCTGCGGTAGAGATTATGTACCCCAAAAAAGGAACCTCAGAAACTTCAAAAAGACACTTTTCAATCTTACCGTACAAGGAATTCTGTTGTAGCTTTCTCAAAACATACTTCACATGTTCCCTGTGTTCCGCTAAACTAAGTGAAAAAATGAGTATATCGTCCAAGTAAACGAGGACGAAACGTCCCAGGACTTCCCTGAATACCTCATTAATCAACTCTTGGAAGAAAGCGGGTGCGTTGCACAACTCGAAGGGCATAACAAGATACTCGTAGTGCCCGTCAGGTGTGTTGAACGCCGTCTTCCACTCGTCACCCTCTCTTATGCGAATCAGGTTGTATGCCCCTCTGAGATCAAGTTTAGTGAAGACACCTGCATCGGTAATCTGAGAGAATAAGTCATAAATCAGAGGGAGAGGGTAACGATTTTTTACAGTGATCTTGTTCAAGCCTCTGTAATCAATACATGGCCTAAGGCCACCGTCCTTTTTTTGTACAAAAAAGAAACCTGCCCCGGCCGGGGACCTAGACGGACGAATGAACCCTTTGGCCAAGTTCTCTTTAATATATTCCTGCATGGCAAGTTTTTCAGGCCCAGAAAGATTATACAAATGGCCCCTAGGGGGCATACAACCTGATCTCAACTCGATAGGGCAGTCAAAACTTTGATGGGGTGGAAGTTTGTCTGCTGCCCTGGGACAGAAAACATCAGCAAAGTCAGAGTACTGGGTAGGCAACCCCTCCACTTGGACCTTGGTGGCACATACCGTGACTAGTGATGGGCCAAACCTCCGATTTTAGGTTCGCGGGCTTGCTGTATTTGAAATGAATGTACTTTAAATCCTTTAACGAGAACTAGTTATGGCGGGCAAAGATGACACCACATTCCCTTCACGAGAATCATATGGAGGCGGGCAAGTCTGCCATTTGTGACCCCGGGTAATGGCCGGGGAATGAGGGTTTGAATCCGGTGTGGAGCCTGGGCAACGGCTACCACTACACATCCAAGGAGGGCAGGGGGCAGGCATGCACGCCCGCCCTGAGGTAGTGACCAAAAATAACAATACAGGAGGAGGACTTTCGAGGCCCTGCTGTGTATTTGAATAAATGTACTTTAAAGCCAATAGGTACCGCTGTAAAAAAAAAAAGTCAGATACTCACCTAAGGAGAGGGAAGGCTCGGTCCTAATGAGCCTTCCCTCTCCTCTCCCGGTGCCCTTGGTGCTGCGCTGGCTCCCCCGTTCGCGTCCGCCGCCGCAGGGACTTCGGAGGTCTTCGGGAGCACTCGGGCTTCCGAAGACAGGCCGCTCCATACTACGTACGTGCGAGCGCGTCATAGAGGGCGCTCGCGCATGCGTACTATGGAGCGGCCCCGTCCTCGGGAGCCGGAGTGCTCCCGAAGGCTTCCGAAAGCTCCCTTCGGCATGCGGAAGTGGCAGTATTTGACCGAACTGGTCGAATACTGCCACGGGGGATCCTGCGCGGGACCGTGCACCGGGAGAGGAGAGGGAAGGCTCATTAGGACCGAGCCTTCCCTCTCCTTAGGTGAGTATCTGACTTTTTCTTTTTTTAAACGGTAAACATTCACTTTAAATCCTTTAACGAGAACCAGTTATGGCGGGCAAAGAGGACACCACATTCCTTTCACGAGAATCATATGGAGGCGGGCAACTCTGCCATTTGTGACCCCGGGTAATGGCCGGGGAATGAGGGATGGAATCCGGTGTGGAGCCTGAGCAACGGCTACCACTACACAGGCAAGGAGGGCAGCAGGCAGGCATGCACGCCGCGCCCCGAGGTAGTGACCAAAAATAACAATACAGGACTCAGGAGGACTTTTGAGGCCCTAATTGTAATGAATCAACTTTAAATCCTTTAACGGGAATCAGTTATGGAGGGCAAGTCTGCCATTGTCACCACGGGTAATGGGCGGGGAATGAAGCTTGGATTCCGTCCCGAAGTGGGAGCCTGCTGAGACCCATGCTGTAGCTGCCCTGACCGTGCTTTGCAGACCAGGCATCTGTGGTCAGATGGACCCTTGACCCAGCGGAAGACAAAGCAAGTCGAAAGCATATGCCAAGAATGTTTTACGGAGGGCAAGTTTTTTGCCATTTTTTTCAATTGTTTGAAACTGTAGATGGTTGTATTTTTCAATTTATTTATTTATTTTGTATATTGTATTATAAAGCGCCAACATATTACGCAGCGCTGACCAATGTCACAGACCGCAAGGCTGGTCTGCGGATGGGGTAAATCGATCAGCGTCAGAAATCCTCTCACACGGTCATTTGTTCATCATGTACTGCGCATGCGCAGTACAGCCCGGCGGACGTCCGATGACGTCAGCGCGCCGGCGTGGGACGCAGAAGTCCCAGGAAATGTAGCGCAGAAGAGCCCGACCTGGCAGCCGGCCTGGCCAGGTCGGGTCGGGCACCGGAGACCACCGGGAGCCTGCGGAGCGGCGGCGAGGGCACCTCCTGCCTGCCACGGGCTGGAGGAAGCCCCAGGAAAGTGGAAATTTATTTTTATTTTTTTAATCCCCTCCCTGAACCTTCCCTGCATCAACGTTCCTGGTCGATGGAATTTGGAGAACTTGTTCAATTATTTGAAACTGTAGATGGTTGTATTTTTCAATTGTTTGAAACTGTAGATGGTTGTATTTTTCAATTGTTTGAAACTGTAGATGGTTGTATTGCGTTCCGAAGTTGGAGCCTAAGAAACGGCTACCACCACACATCCAGGCAAGGAGGGCAGCAGGCAGGCATGCACGCCCGCCCCGAGGTAGTAACCAAAAATAACAAAAATACAGAACTCAGGAGGACTTTTGAGGCCCTAATTGTAATGAATCAACTTTAAATCCTTTAACGGGAATCCGTTATGGAGGGCAAGTCTGCCATCCATTCAAGTGCAAGTTCTGCACTGGCTGCAAGGTATAATACAATGTGCAGTCACAGATGCAGTGAAAGGTATGCAGTGACTGCAAACAGCCGTTTGTGTAGTGACTCGCTGTGCTGGACTGGTGCGCACCATGACGAGAGTGCAGGTGATCGTGGCTTTTCAGCCCATATGGTCGCCCGGCTGATGTAGCTGAATGACAGAACAGTGACTGTCCAGCTGATCAAATTTGGTCTGACCACAATGAAGCAACGACCCTATTATCTTTGGTGTGCCACCCCCACCCGAGACACTCATATAGCCGGCGGTCATTGCTTCATTGTGATACACAAGCCCCTTCACCGCGGCAAGGTAATGATCACGAAGGGGGATGGGCACATGTACATGCCTTTTGGTTGTTTTTTTTAAAAATTCTGGAATCCGCCTAGAGTCCTGGACCCTGCTGTGTATGGGGAATGACTTAGTCTTCGGTCATGCAATAGCCCTCAGGGATCCATGCCTCATTCATATTGATAAAGGTCAGGTACTGAACACTGTCATGACTTAGGCGACTTCTCTTCTCAGTGACAATGCCTCCAGCTGCACTGAAGGTCCTTTCTGACAGGACGCTTGCGGCAGGGCAAGAGAGAAGTTGTATGGCAAATTGGGACAGCTCTGGCCACAGGTCAAGCATGCGCAACCAGTAGAGCAAGGGTTCATCCTCGCTGCTCGCAGTCGCAGTGTGTACATCCACACTTAAGGCCAGGTAGTCGGCTACCAGCCGGTCTAGGCGTTGGTGGAGGGTAGATCCCCAAGGGCTACTGCAAGGCGTTGGACTAAAGAATGTCCGCATGTCCGACATCACCCCGAGATCGCTGGAGCGTCCTGTCCTTGCCTGCGTGGACTGGGGAGGAGGAGGAGGATTACTGCCAGTGATACCTTTATTGCGTTTTACTGTCACATCACCCTTAAATGCATTGTAAAGCATCATTGACAGCTTGTTCTGCAAGTGCTGCATCCTTTCCGCCTTCTGTTGAGTTGGTAACAGGTCTGCCACTTTGTGCCTGTACCGAGGGTCTGGTAGCGTGGCCACCCAGTACAGGTCATTCCCCTTGAGTTTTTTGATACGGGGGTCCCTCAACAGGCTGGACAACATGAAAGAGGCCATCTGCACAAAGTCGGATCCAGACATACTCTCCATCTCCTCTTGCTCTTCCACAGTGACGTCACGCAACTCCTCTTCCTCCCCCCAGCCACGTACAATACCACGGGAACGTGGAGCAGCAGAAGCCCCCTGTGATGGCTGCTGCGCTTGTTCTTCTGCCGCCGCCGCCGCCGCTTCTTCCTCCTCCACAGAAACACCTTCCTCATAATCGTCATCCGAGTCTGACTCCTCTCCTTCCCCACACGACTCCTCTTCTTCCTCCTCCTCCCCCCTCTGTGGTGCCGCAGGTGTCGAGGAAACATGTGGTTCAGATGTAAATCGCTCCCACGAATCCTCCTGCCGTAGCTGTTCCTGTTCCCGCTCCTCCACAGCTTCATCCACCACTCTACGCATGGCAAGAAGTAAGCGTAGGGGATCAAGTCGCTGATGGTGCCTTCAGCGCGACTCACCAGGTTGGTCACCTCCTCAAACGGCCGCATGGTCCTGCATGCATTTCGCATCAGTGTCCAGCTGTTGGGCCACAACATCCCTATCTTCCCAGATTGTGTCCTTCTACTGTAGTTGTACAGGTACTGGGTGACAGCTTTCTCCTGGTCTAGCAGGCGAGAGAACATGAGCAGGGTGGAATTCCAGCGAGTTGGGCTATCGCATATCAAGTGTCTCACAAGTTGTTTTTCCGCTGAATGTCCGCAAAGCGTGCCATGGCCGTATAAGACCGCCTGAAATGCCCACACAACTTCCTGGTCTGCTTCAGGACGTCCTCTAAGCCTGGGTACTTTGAGACAAATCTTTGCACGACCAGATTCAGCACATGTGCCATGCAGGGTACATGTGTCAGCTTTCCCAAATTCAAAGCGGAAAGGAGATTGCTGCCGTTGTCACACACCACGTTGCCGATCTCCAGCTGGTGCGAGGTCAGTCATTGCTCCATCTGTTTGTTAAGAGCAGCCAGGAGAGCTGCTCCAGTGTAACTCTCCGCTTTGAGGCAAGACATGTCTAAAATTGCGTGACACCGTCGTACCTGGCATGCAGCGTAGGCTCTGGGGAGATGGGGCTGTGTAGCTGGAGAGGAAGAGGAGATGGCAGCACCGCTAGAGTTCAACTGACACTCAGCCAAGGAGGAGGAGGAGGTTGACAGCGAAGAGGATGTAGCTGGAGGAGAAGGAGAGGAGGTGGAAGGAGGCCTGCCTGCAAGCCGTGGAGGTGTCACAAGTCGGTCCGCTGCGCAGCCACGTACTCCCTGCTTGCTGCCATCGGTCACCAGGTTGACCCAATGAGCTGTGTACGTAATGTAGCGGCCCTGCCCGTGCTTGGCAGACCAGGCATCCATGGTCAGGTGGACCCTTGACCCAACGCTCTTCGCAATAGATGACACCACTTGCCTCTGAACTGCACGGTACAGTTTGGGTATGGCCTTTCGTGAAAAATAAGTGCGGCCTGGTATCTTCCACTGCGGTGTCCCAATGGCCACAAATTTACGGAAAGCCTCTGACTCCACCAGCTTGTATGGTAATAGCTGGCGAGCTAATAGTTCTGCCACACCAGCTGTCAGACGCCGGGCAAGAGGGTGACTGGCCGAAATTGGCTTCTTCCGCTTAAAGACTTCCTTCACGGACACCTGGCTACTGCTGTGGGCAGAGGAGCAGGAACCGCTCAAGGGCAGAGGCGGTGGGAAGGAGGGTGGCTGTGAAGGTTCAAGGGAGAAAGCGGATGAAGACGATGCACCTGAAGGAGGAAGAGGAGAAGGAGGGTGGCTTGTCTTTTGAGGGGTGCTGCTTTTCCTCAGGTGTTCTTCCCATAGCTGTTTGTGCCTTTTTTTCCAGGTGCCTTCGTAAGGCACTTGTCCCTACGTGAGTGTTGGCCTTTCCACGGCTCAATTTGTGGAGGCAGAGAGAACAGATGGCTTTGCTCCTATCTGAGGCACACACGTTAAAATATTTCCAAACCGCTGAGCCCCCCTGGGGTGATGGCACTACGGTGGCATCAACAGCTGACCTTGAAGGGCATGTTGGCTGGCTGGCCATAGCTGGCGATACATGGCGCCGGACAGTGTCCCCAGCTGTTTCTGAGGATGAGCTCCCTCTGCTTCTATCATGGAGTCGTCTCCTCCTACTCCTCTCTGGCTCCCCCTCTGAACTGTCCCCCTGGTCATCTCCTCTATTGGGAACATACGTGGCATCCGTATAATCGTCATCATAATCCTCCTGCCCAGCTTCGCTTTCCTCAGACAACTCCACAACTGCACCAACTTCAGGTGGTTCATCATGCCCCTCCTCACACGTTACGTCCATACTATCGCCACCTAACTCAGACGTATGAGGTGGTGTACCTGCGCCTTCTTCTTGTTGTTTTAGTAGTGGCTGTGAATCAGTGATTTCACCACCACCACCAAATAACTCCTGCGAAGTGTCAAATGCAGCGGATGTGGTGCTTGTTGTAGCGCTGGTGGCTGCGGGAGATGAGGTGTTCTGTGTTAAATACTCAAGCAAGTCCTCACAATTTTGAGAAGTGATGGCACGTGCCTTCTTCTGAGCACTGTACTTTGGGCCAGGTCCGCACGAAATCACAGCAACACCACCTCGCACAGACCTGCCAGTGCCAGGTGGCCTTCCTCTGGGTCTGCCTCTACCTCTTCCTCTACCTGCTTTGTCCATTTTGTCCATCTCGGGGGGAAGCTAGGTATATGCAGTGAGGTGAGTTCACTCAACACAAAAGGTAGCTATATGCAGTGAGGGGAGTTCATTCAACCCAAAGGTAGTTATACAGTATATGCAGTGAGGTGAGATCACTGAACACAAAAGGTAGTTATATATGCAGTGAGGTGAGTTCACTGAACACAAAAGGTAGTTATATATGCAGTGAGGTGAGTTCACTAAACACAAAAGGTAGTTATATGCAGAGAGGTGAGTTAACTCAACACAAAAAAGGTAGTTATATGCAGAGAGGTGAGTTCACTGAACACAAAAGGTAGCTATATGCAGTCAGCTGAGTTCACTCAACACAAAGGTAGTTATATATGCAGTGAGGTGAGTTCACTGAACACAACAGGTAGTTAGATGCAGTCAGCTGAGTTCACTCAACAGAAAGGTAGTTATATGCAGTGAGGTGAGTTCACTCAACCCAAAGGTAGTTATATATGCAGTGAGGTGAGTTCACTCAACCCAAAGGTAGTTATATATGCAGTGAGGTGAGTTCACTCAACACAAAAAAGGTAGTTATATGCAATGAGGTGAGTTCACTCAACCCAAAGGTAGTTATATATGCAGTGAGGTGAGTTCACTGAACACAAACGGTAGCTATATGCAGTGAGGTGAGTTCACTCAACCCAAAGGTAGTTATATATGCAGTGAGGTGAGTTCACTCAACCCAACAGGTAGTTAGATGCAGTCAGCTGAGTTCACTCAACACAAAGGTAGTTATATATGCAGTGAGGTGAGTTCACTGAACACAAAAGGTAGCTATATGCAGTGAGGTGAGTTCACTCAACCCAAAGGTAGTTATATATGCAGTGAGGTGAGTTCACTGAACACAAAAGGTAGCTATATGCAGTGAGGTGAGTTCACTCAACCCAAAGGTAGTTATATATGCAGTTAGGTGAGTTAACTGAACACAAAAGGTAGCTATATGCAGTGAGGTGAGTTCACTCAACCCAAAGGTAGTTATATATGCAGTGAGGTTAGTTCACTGAACACAAAAGGTAGCTATATGCAGTGAGGTGAGTTCACTCAACAGAAAAGGTAGATATGCAGTGAGGTGAGTTCACTCAACACAAAAAAGGTAGTTATATGCAGAGAGGTGAGTTCACTGAACACAAAAGGTAGCTATATGCAGTGAGGTGAGTTCACTCAACCCAAAGGTAGTTATATATGCAGTGAGGTGAGTTCAATGAACACAACAGGTAGTAAGATGCAGTCAGCTGAGTTCACTCAACACAAAGGTAGTTATATGCAGTGAGGTGAGTTCACTCAACAGAAAAGGTAGATATGCAGTGAGGTGAGTTCACTCAACACAAAAAAGGTAGTTATATGCAGAGAGGTGAGTTCACTGAACACAATAGGTAGCTATATGCAGTGAGGTGAGTTCACTCAACCCAAAGGTAGTTATATATGCAGTAAGGTGAGTTCACTGAACACAAAAGGTAGCTATATGCAGTGAGGTGAGTTCACTCAACCCAAAGGTAGTTATATATGCAGTGAGGTGAGTTCACTAAACACAACAGGTAGTTAGATGCAGTCAGCTGAGTTCACTCAACACAAAGGTAGTTATATGCAGTGAGGTGAGTTCACTCAACAGAAAAGGTAGATATGCAGTGAGGTGAGTTCACTCAACTTAAAAGGTAGTTATATGCAGTGAGGTGGGTTCACTCAACACAAACGTAGGTGTATGCAGTGATGAGGTGGGTTAACTAAACACAACAGGTACTAGTAGTAGGTAAATGCAGTACTGGGTGGGTAGTACAATGTGCAGATCCCTGTCACACACACAGGTAGTCACTGAATGTGCTGCTGATGCTGGTGGGCTGCTGGCAGTGGGACACACACAGGATGAATTAGCAATGATGTCTAAGCAACACAAGTGTCTCACACACACAGGTAGTCACTGAATGTGCTGCTGCAGCTGGTGGGCTGCTTGCAGTGGGACACACACATTATGAATTAGCAATGCTGTCTAAGCAACACAAGTGTCTCACACACAAGTAGTCACTGAATGTGCTGCTGCTGCTGCTGGCAGTGGGACACATAGTATGAATTAGCAATGCTGTCTAAACAACACAAGTGTCAGTTTCAAACACAGAAAAAAAAGATTGATCACACGAGCAGGATGAGCTCTGAAAAGAGCTGTTCTGGGGCGCTATTATAGCAATAAGATTCAGCTAGGAGCAAGCTAAGAAGACAAGAGCCTGACTAATCTGTCCCTAGGAGAACAAGTCTGCAGCAGCTGTCCCTAGTCTGTCTCTAGCAGGCACACGAGTGAGGCTAATGGCCGCCGGAGCCTGCCTTATATAAGGGGGGGTGGGGCTCCAGGGCTTAGTATAGCCAGATTGGCTACAATGCACCTGCTGACTGTGATGCAGAGGGAGTTGACCCTGATAGAGCATTATGGGGCGAATCGAACTTCCGGGAAAGTTCGCCTTCGCCGGCGAAGGCGAACCACCCGAGGTTCGCCTGGAACCTTTCGCCGGCGAACCGTTCGGCCCACCTCTAACCGTGACTTTCTCCGAACAATGATGTTGACAAAAGAAGGACCAACTTAACAATTGTCCGGAACTCCAGTCAATCTGAGGGGAGTGTTTTTGAAGCCACGGCATACCAAGGATCACCGTGGAGGTAGCCATTTTGATGACAAACGATCTCTCTCTCAGACTCCTGTATTGTTATGTCAGGTAGAGCCCCTACCTGACATAACAATACAGGAGTCTGAGAGAGAGATCGTTTCCCCTGCAGTGGCAAATCGTCCACTTCAGTAACAACGAGCTGACGTCCCAAAGAAAGGAGAGGAAAAGCAAACTTAACCGCAAAATCATAATCCATGAAATTGGCCGCGGAACCCGAGTCTATAAAGGCATGAGTAGCCTGAACTTGGTCTTCCCAAGTAATAGAACACGGGAGAAGTAGGCGATTATCCATTAAAGGTAAGGCTGGATCGCCTAGAGCGGTATCGCCAATTACAACCGAGCGATATAATTTTTCCACTTTGTTGGGACAATTTTGGACCATATGCCCCATCTCTGCGCAATGTAGACAGAGTTTCCCAGAACGTTTCTCGTTTTTCTCAACCTCAGTGAACCTAGCCTGTCCGACTTGCATCGGCTCATCCTGAGGAGGAAAAGGGGCAGGAGAAGTATTAAAGAAGATCTCCCTGAGGCTCTACCACAAGTCTTCTTTTGATATCGGATTCGACGATCAATTTTAATTGCTAGAGAGATCGCCTCATCCATAGTCTTAGGTTCTGGATGACCTAGCATCAGATCAGCTACAGCATCAGATAACCCCGATAAAAAACAATCAAGAAAAGCATGTTGCCCCCATCTGACTGACACTGCCCACCTTCTAAACTCTGCAGCGTATGCTTCAACAGTGTTATGCCCTTGTCTGAGGGTCTTAAGTTTCCTTTCTGATGTCATAGCTAAATCGGGATCATCATATATAACTGCCAGAGCTTTAAAAATTTCTTGAACAGATGCTACAGCCTCATGACCATCGGAGAGACTGTAGGCCCAAGACTGTGAATCTCCAGATAATAATGTTTTTATTAAGATGACCCTCTGACTCTCAGACCCTGAGGAGGTAGGACATAGCTCAAAATATGAAAGGCACCGATTTTTGAAATTCCGAAAATTGGTCCTATGCCCAGAAAACCTTTCCGGAAGAGGCAATCTGGGCTCCCGCACTAGAGGGGATGGCACTGGTGCATCAGGTGCTTGAATGGTGTGCACCACCTCAGACAGTTGGCTAATCTGATTATGTGGTGATCTGCAGAATCACCAATATGCAAGTATAGCTAGCAGAAATACTGAGTGTATAGTGCTTGGTGCAACAGTACTGATAAGTTTGACAAGACCTCACCTGAGGAGCTGGTGGGTACTATCAGTGAGCACCTCACCAGTGACAAGGGCTCACTGGTGAGTAGAATGGTCAGACAGGCTAAGATCGGCAACAGGCAGGCAGGTACAGTACAGAATCAGTAGGCAAGAGAGTAGTGCTATATCAGGCAGAGTCAGCAACAGAGTCAGATGGGCAGAAGTACAGAATCGATAAGCAAGAGCAAGGTCAGAGGTGAGCCAGAGTCATACACAGAATATCAAGTAATAACAATAATACAATAATCCTAGTTTTGTGTGAAATCCCTGGTTTCCTCCCGGATCAAAGCACACCGGATACTGCCTAAGGTCTGAGCGCTCACACAGAGTATTCGCAACAGCAGACAAGTTGCGAGTGATTCCCAGAGGCTTATGAAGCAGAGGAGACCCCACGGCCCTGCCCCCTCCGATCAACCAATCAGGAGTGCCGTGAGTCTCCCCTGATGTCAGCCGACCGGCAGGTCAGCTGACAGTCCTTCTCCCAGCATAAAGGTCCTGTCTGAGCGCACGCCCGCGCGATACAGCGACCCTATGAGCAACTGACAATCCCGTCCTCGGTGTGCTAGACGCCGGAGGAACGGGCGGACCCCTCACCGAGGAAACCGGGGCAGCTGCGGAGATATCCGCAGCTGCCACTTCAGGGAATGTTACAGACACTATCTTCCAGAGAGTTGATGATTCTGCACAATTTTGTATCATCTGCAAAAATAGCAACATTGCTCACTACTGCATCTACTAGGTCATTAATAAATAAATTGAAGAGCACTGGACCCAGTGCAGACCCCTGTGGGTTGCTGCTTCTTAAATCATAAAGGAAGTAGTACAGAGAATGGGGTGCTCTAGAGGAGACAGATGGGCTATGGACGACGGTACCTCTACTGCTTGGATCCCAATGAAGAATGTGAGTCATCTGGTGCTGTCATTCTCTCCTGCTGTGGCTGCCCTTCTCTGTGAGGCTAATGTATTTATGGGTGTGGGGGCTGCACGGTGGGGGTAGCTATCTAGCTCTGGGGCATATTGGTTGTTACTTGGTGGGGGGGGGCTATGTAATTCTGTCTGGGGGCACATGTCATAAACTCACCTGTCAGTGGTTCCAGCACTGGCTTGGGCGGCTCAGAAGGCAGAGTACAGCCGCAAGCTTCCTCCTCCGATCCTCCTGGAGGCATCTCTAGCACCCCTGCGGCGGTGACTGAGCGTGCGCGTCCCTACTGTGTCTCTAGGGCTGGCGCGTGCGGCTCAGAGATGCTCTTATGCTCCCCAACTTCGATGAACATAGCGTCAGCTGATAGCTTAGATCAGCTGACGCCTAGGGAGGGGTTGTACAGTGTCAGCTGTCAATCTATCAGCTGACACTCAGGCAGGGATTGTAGTGGTGTGCTGATTGGCTCTCTGTGTGTGTGGCCGGCCAATGATTGGGTGAGTGACTGTATTTAAGTAATGCTGCTTCAGAGAGACACTGCCCATGATAGCGTTAGCTTGCTAGCTGCTGGGTGTGCGTTTGGATCGCTTGTTAGTGACTCCTGTTTATTGGATTGATACTTGCATACCGACTCGGCTTGTTTCTCGACCATACTCTGTCTGTTGCCTGCACCGACCCTTTGCTTGTATTTGAGAAAAAGAGAGAACACCAAGAGCCCAATATAGTGTAGTATGTACTGGTAAGGTATAATTGATAGAGTAATAATATTAATTTAATACTCACAAACCAGGGTTACCAAGTAGGCAACCACTGTCAAAGCAGGTGGGGAGATTGTCCTGACCCCACTCAGGATTAAAAAGTCGCTCTCTGTAGTTGAAGAAGGAAGGGTACAACCCTCCACCAAGGGTGGACTTGATGTAGATAATAAGATAACAGAGGCGCCAATAGGATAAAAAACACTAAAAGAACTTAAAAACCCATCTTGGTAATAGAGGAGGCAGTGGTGGACTCACCCCCTCCAAGCAGAACACACGACTGTGGATTTTCAGTCAAAACAGATAGGAGTAAACAGCATCTGCCAGTATCATCAACACTGAGCGCCTCTGTGACACAGAGGCGCTCAGTGTTGATGATACTGGCAGACGTTGTTTACTCCTATCTGTTATTGCCTGATGAAGCGGGTTTGTATCCCGTGAAACGCGTTGCACTTTATTTGGAGTATCCAATAAAATTATTTTGACTGAAAATCCACAGTCGTGTGTTCTGCTTGGAGGGGGTGAGTCCACCACTGCCTCCTCTATTACCAAGATGGGTTTTTAAGTTCTTTTAGTGTTTTTTATCCTAATGGCGCCTCTGTTATCCTATTATCTTTGCTTGTATTTGACTACTTGATTGCCGCCTGAACTGAACCTTGGATTGCCTGACTACGTTTATTGCCTAGCCCCTTGTACCTCGATATTGGATTACCCGCGTATGACCTGGACTGTATTTGGACTTCTCTAGCTCTTTGTTTGGCCGTGGTGGGTTATTCTCCACAACCTTGATCAGTTTGTATTCCTTGCACCTACAAGGCGTGGATGTAACTGAAGTCAGGCAGGTGTTGCTTCCTCACCTCCTGTTCAAGCGGGGATGCGCCACATAGGGTGAAGAAGGTGGTGTTAGATTGGGGAATAGGAACTGATCCATAGAACATAACCCATCAGGCCTGACAGCACATTAGTTGTTGGGGGGAGAGGATCTGGCTATGCATTTCCTTCTGAGGGCACATTGGCTGTGTTTTTTTCTTTTTTTTCTTGGGGGGGGGGGACGGGGAGGCTGTCTAATCCTGGGCCACATTGGTTGTTACAGGGGGAGGGATTCTATCTAATTCTGGGGCTGCATGGCACATTGATTGTTACAGGGGGGCTATCTAGTTCTGGGGCACATTGGCTTTTACTGGTAGGGTGGAGGTTATCTAATTTTGGGGCACATTGGTTGTTGCTGGGGGGGGGCTATCTAGTTTTGGGGAACATTGATTGTTGCAGGGGTTCTTTCTAATCCTGGGGCTGCAGGGCCCATTGGTTGTTACTTGGGGGGGGGGGTAACTATTTCTGGAGCACATTGGTTGTTACGAGGGCTGCCTGGGGGCAGCTCTTTCTGGGAGGCACAATAGTTGTTGGGAGGGGTGGCTATCTAATTCTATATTGGTTTGACATTGCGAAAACTTGTATGACGTAGCATTTAGTGCATGTATTTTTATGTTTGTATGGAGGTGGGGGGAGGGAGTAGTAAGACAGTCTTTCTTGCCTGGAGTGACAAATAGGACAGAAATGGCTTGGCACTCTGTCCAGAACTTGCTCTGCAGATTCTTCCTGCATCACTACAGTACACACAGTACTTGGGGAGGTGGTGAACAGGCTGGGTGCAGGGCGCCGTACACAAGACCCTGCTGCACACTGAATAGGTACAGTCTACAAATCTTTGTATGATTCCTTATCAGTTGCCGAATAGGAACAGTCTACAAATCTTTGTCTACAAAACTTTGTATGATTCCTTATCAGTGGCTGAGGTCCTGAGCTCACTAATGCAGTTGTGTGCGCTTCTGTCCGCTTTTCAGCATCTGTAATATTGATATGTAACTGAAAAGTGGATCCAGCTGTGCCTGTGGGCTCAGGCCCAGTCACTAGGACAATTGTGCAGAGAGCAGATACCCTTAGTTAATCTCTCAGGACAGGGAAAATACACTTCTCCCGACATGGCCCCCCTTGTGGGCTAGCACTGAATAGGGAATGTCTACAAATCTTTGTCTACAAAACTTTATATAATTCCTTATCAGTGGCAGAGCAGATGGAGTCATTAGAACAACTGTGCAGAAAGCAGAAAGCTTTTTCTCTCCATGCCCTCAGTTGTCAGTCTCTTGGGACAAGGTAAATAAACTTCTCCCCCCACGGGCCCCCCTGAGGGTTCTCCACCCATAGGCCTTCCTGCAGCTGCATCTTGCAGGGGCCATTGTTATGCCCCTGAGATGAGCCTTTTGTCCCTAGGGTTGTAGAATGGAAAAGGGGACATGATCTTCATATGGAGGAAAAAAGTATTTAGAAAGGGGTGCTTCACAGTGAGGCCTGGTGCACACCGAGTGGTTTTTGTAGCGTTTTTCAAACCGCTTCCGCCTGTGAAAACGCTTGGCTAATTTATTTCAATGGGATGGTGCACACCAGCAGTTTGAGGTTTTTAGCAAACTGTAAATGTGGGTCCTGCAGCACTTTTGCGGTTTGCAGAATCGTTTCTGCCTCAATATAAAGCTTAGGAAAAGCTCAAAACACTCTGGAAAATGCTAGATCAGAGCGGTTTTTCAGGCGTTTTTGTTACAGAAGCTGTTTAGTAACAGCTTTTACTGTAACAATATTTGTAATCTGCTACACAAAAACGCTCCAAAAAACGCTAGGCATGTTTAGAAAACGTCTCTAAATATGCCTAGAATCGCTCTGAAATCTGCTGCAAAAACCTCCAGCGTTTTGAGGATCTGCTAGCGGTTTTGGTCTGCACTGGGCCTGAGAGTGGTTTAAATCTGTAATATCTTGCTGCAGGAAGTAGTTATGGCAAATTCTATATCTGCATTTACAGTATATGGATGCTTTCGTTACATTAAAGGGCATCCGCAGCTATATTTACTAGGTATATCCCGGAAGAGTTGATCAAAGGATTCATCTGACTGCCATTTGGAGTCTAGATGAAATGTTTTAAAGGACTCACGAGGTGAAAACGATTAGCAATTGTTACCTGGTGCTTCTTCCAGCCCCTAGATGTCGTCTGAGTCCCTCGCTGCAGCTCCAGTGCTCCCCTCTGTCCCACTGGCCACCTGTGAAGCTTGGTGACCCATTGACGGGTCAGCTCTTCTGCGCATGTGTGGGCGTGTGCAGTCAGACCCGCGTTCCAACCTAATTGAGCTAGTCAGTCTGTGCAGGTGCCGTAGGTGCTCAATGACGTGGGTGCACGGGCACGCGGCTGGCCGCATACGCCCACATATGCGCAGAAGAGCCAACCCGCCAGCAGGTCATCAAGCTTTGCGGGTGGCCAGCAGGACAGATGGGAGCACCGGAGTTGCGTCGAGGGAGGCCTTCCCCTGGATCAACTGTTGTTGTTTATTTTTTGTTTTTGTTTATTTCTTTCTGGTTGAACTTAATAGATATATGTCTTTTTTCAACCAAACTATGTAACTATCTGTGTGAAATGTAACACTCCCATGTCCTAAAAACATACAGATAAGTTAATTGGCTTCCTACTCAGCACAAAAGGGGTAGCACCATTTGAAAAGGACCCGAGCTCTTGCATAGAACACACATTTTCATTCCAGGTAGAAATGCTGTAGAAACTGACTGCACTAACGTGTTTGTTTATATAGCTACAGTTCAGTGTAATTAGTGTGTAATAAATACCGGTAAGTGTGACTCAGCGCCTGGGCACTGCTGTACAGGAAAAGACTGATGCTAGGAATACACAATGAGGTTTTTTTTGGCAGATTTACTTTCTGGTCGATTCCCGATTGTTTTCCTGAAATCGATTTCCATTCACTTCTATGAAAAAATCAATCAGAAACATCACATCAGACCTGTTGGAAATTATCTTTTCCTAGTGTTTGCCATGTCAGTATACTGCTAAGCAAAGTCCCGCCTCCCTGTAGTATACTGACATGGACAAACACTAGGAGAGGAAAACTACTGAAGATGAGTGTACAGTTTCCCAATATCCAGCCATTTATCTGCTGAAAAAACTCATGGTGTATTCCCATCATAAGGTTCCTACACACGTGCAACTTTTCAGCATGACTGACCTGACATGACCAACTGCACGACTTGTATTTTCCATGCACCAACCAACTGAACAACCAACTTATGTGCATACTGCACATGCAAGCGGAACAACGGGCTGCACGATATGGCTGCATTTAAAACAAGTAAAAGTGGTTCAAATGACTTGTACACAAACAAATTTAAGGCCTCTTTCACAGTGGGACGGTGCGTTTGATGCGACGTTAAGGTCGCATAGCGTGCCCCTAATGCAACGCATTGAAAGACTATAACTTGGACGTTATAGTACATTCTTTAGCCCTGCGTTTGGTGCGCCATTTTTGTCGCACAGTGATGGAATGAAAACGGCGCATGCGGTACATTAAAAAAAAAAACATTACTGAGCATGTGCAACACACACACAACGCAGCAGATTTATTGCTAAACGCACAGCATGCCGCATTTTCTAAATATTGCTACACGTTACACACAACGCAACGTGTGCACTGTGAATGTTGCACAGACTTAATATTGCTGTGCGTTAGTCCACGTTAAAACATTTTCTAACGTGCGACTTTAACGTCGCACTGTGAAAGAGGCCTAAAGGACAACTGAAGTGAGAGTGATATGGGCGTACATTTGAAATTGGCGCCGGTAGACTTGGGCGCAGGATACAGCCGGTATATGGCTGATCCTGCTTCTGCACAAGTCCGGGCCATATTAATTACTATTCCCCCTCCAGGCCGCCATGGACAGTGGGGGAATGAAATAATTCGGCTTCCAGCGATTGCTGGAGGCCGAATTATTTTGTATTTTAAGCAACTTCAGCTCCGTCTTCTGACGGCGCCAACGTTACTCACTGAGCGCCGCTATAGACTGATTCCCATTACAGTCTATGACAGCGCTTGCTGCGCCCAAATCTAGCAGCGCTGAAAAGCACTGCTCCGGGATATGGAGGCAGCCATAGCTTGGCTATCCTACTGATCCTCTGCCTCTAATACTTTTAGGCAGGAAACATACTTAGCAGAATCACATCTTTTCTCATAGCTCAAAAGGCATGCGGTAATGCTCAAAACAGCTGACTTTACAGACCATTTAGCAAAGTGCCCATTCATAAAAGCTGTTTCCGCATGAAAAGCTACAATTTCTGAGCAGTGTGGGAAATTACTGCCTTGTGAGGTGATTATCACAACACATGTCACTACATGTCAATACATAAAGATTAGAGCAAGCAGAATGGGAACTGAGAATACTGACTGTTTAGATAACGCAATAAGCCAGCAGATAACAGGCAAGCTAATGGAGGCAGACCTCCCAGACAGTAGCAGTGAGAGCAGAGCAAACAAGGCATCCCGGAATACCAAGGCTGTGTTTTTTAACCACTTGGGTACCTGTTTTCAGATATATTTCACATCAGAAAGCCTGCATGTCTAACATTTCTTGAAGTTCTTCTAAGGTGTGGCAATTAAACAGATTGTTTAGAAAGACTAATAGACAGATTCAGAGAAGATTCAGGGCAAGGAGAGGCAGTTTAAAAAAAAATGCACATCTAAGGGCTCGTTCAGGCAGCGCGTATAGTGTGCGACACGCAAGAACGGTAGAACGGCATAGCCCTTATACCGTTCCCATCATATGCGCGATTGCACTATCGCGTGCTGCACGCATTTTTGGGAATCGCAGCGCAGATCCCATTCATTGTAATTAATGGGTTCTGCAGCGCAGCGCATAGTAGCGCAGATGGCGTGCGATCGGATGCGTTGCGTTCTGATCGCACAGCCATCTGCGCTAATGATGTGAACGAGGCCTTAAGGGAAGTTGGGGCTGCCTCCTTTATAGTAACTCTATCTCTGCACAGAGAAAATGTAACAACTCAGGCAGCATCGCTAGTTTAGTGCGGGAATTCCCCGACCTTTCATCGCAAGTGTAAACTTTTTTATGAATTAGCACACAAAAGTCTAAAATACCGATGCAGTGTTTTCCCTCCAAGATTTTTTTTTCCGCAAATGTTTTATGAATAGAGCCCATAGTGGTAAATGCATGAGATTCTGCTGTGTTCCCTGCCTTAAAGGGGAACTTCAGCCTAAACAAACATACTGTCATTAAGTTACATTAGTTATATTAATTAGAATAGATAGGTAATATAATCTCTTACCCACCCTGTTTTAAAAGAACAGGAAAATGTTTGTGATTCATGGGGGCTGCCATCTTTGTCATGGGGGCAGCCATCTTTTTGGTTGAAAGGAGGTGACAGGGAGCATGAGACACAGTTCCAACTGTCCTGTGTCCTGATAACTCCTCCCAGCTGCACGCACTAGGCTTCAGATGTCAAATTCAAAACGTAAAAAAAAAAAAAATGCACCAAAACAGCAGAACGAGAACAACAACATCAGAAATCCCATCATGCTTTGCACAGCATAAGGGGAAAACTGCCCGGGCAGTTTTCTTCTGTGCAGCTAAAAATGAGGCTTGTATAAGAGAAACAAAGTTCTAATGCTGTGAAACTGTTAAAGAAACACCAGGCCTTTTCAGTGCTGCTGAGTCGATTTTTAGTCTGGAGGTTCACTTTAACCCCTGATCATGCATGCAGCAGATACGGTGTTTCTGATATTATTATCAGATCTTACAAGATTAGCAACATGCTTGTTTCTGGTGTTATTCATACACTGCTGCAGCCAAATAGATTAGGGTGACCATATTTTGATTTCCAAAAAAGAGGACGATCACAACAGCATGTGGGTGTGGTCATGAGTGGGGCCAGATATACAAGATCTTAGCAGTGTGCTGTCCAACTTCGCGGGCATGGAGGGCCATTTTTTTTTCCAGACCACATGGTGGAGGGCCGGCCGACCGACCGACCAACCACAAAATGCAATCAGATTTGCAGAAGATTTCCCCACAAAATGCAATGAGATTGGCAACAGATTTCCCCACAAATGGAATCAGATTGGCAGCATATTTCTCTACAAATACAATGAGATTGGCAGCATATTTCCCCCCAAATGGAATCAAATTGGCAGCATATTTCCCCCCAAATGGAATCAAATTGTCAGCATATTTCCTTACAAATGCAATCAGATTGGCAGCAGATTTCCCCACAAATGCAATCAGATTGGCAGCAGATTTCCCCACAAATGCAATGAGATTGGCAGCACATTTCCCCACAAATGCAATTTTATTGGCAGCACATTTCCCCACAAATGCAATCTTATTCGCAGCACATTTCCCCACAAATGCAATCTTATTGGCAGCACATCTTCCCACAAATGCAATCTTATTGGCAGCACATTTTCCCACAAATACAATAAGATTGGCAGCACATTTCCCCACAAATGCAATGAGATTGGCAGCACATTTCCCCACAAATGCAATGAGATTGGCAGCACATTTCCCCACTAGTGTTGGGCGAACAGTGTTCGCCACTGTTCGGGTTCTGCAGAACATCACCCTGTTCGGGTGATGTTCGAGTTCGGCCGAACACCTGACGGTGCTCGGCCAAACCGTTCGGCCATATGGCCGAACTAAGAGCGCATGGCCGAACGTTCCCCGAACGTTCGGCTAGCGCTGTGATTGGCCGAACGGGTCACGTGGTTCGGACCCGAACGCGCTCTGATTGGCCGAACTGTCACGTGGTTCGGGTAAATAAATACCCGAACCACGTCATATCTCCGCCATTTGTCTGTGGGTTTAGCTTTGGGTAGGCAGGCAGGGTAGTTCGCGCTCCAGCCACGCTAGCCAGGGTCCCCCCTGTCATTGTGTCACTGCTGGGAACAGTAGTACACCGCTTGCTCAGCCACACTATATAGCATTCTGTTTACTGCCACTCTGTGTACCTCGCTCAGCCACACTATATAGCATTCTGTTTACTGCCACTCTGTGTCTGCTGGGAATAGTAGTACACCGCTTGCTCGGCCACACTATATAGCATTCTGTTTACTGCCACTCTGTGTACCTCGCTCAGCCACACTATATAGCATTCTGTTTACTGCCACTCTGTGTCTGCTGGGAATAGTGGTACACCGCTCGCTCAGCCACATTATATAGCATTCTGTTCACTGTTCTGTGTCTGCTGGGAATAGTGGTACACCGCTCGCTCAGCCACACTATATAGCATTCTGTTTACTGTTCTGTGTCTGCTGGGAATAGTGGTACACCGCTCGCTCATCCACACTATATAGCATTCTGTTCACTGTTCTGTGTCTGCTGGGAATAGTGGTACACCGCTCGCTCAGCCACACTATATAGCATTCTGTTCACTGTTCTGTGTCTGCTGGGAATAGTGGTACACCGCTCGCTCAGCCACACTATATAGCATTCTGTTCACTGTTCTGTGTCTGCTGGGAATAGTGGTACACCGCTCGCTCAGCCACACTATATAGCATTCTGTTTACTGTTCTGTGTCTGCTGGGAATAGTGGTACACCGCTCGCTCAGCCACACTATATAGCATTCTGTTTACTGTTCTGTGTCTGCTGGGAATAGTGGTACACCGCTCGCTCAGCCACACTATATAGCATTCTGTTTACTGTTCTGTGTCTGCTGGGAACAGTAGTACACCGCTCGCTCAGCCAGAGTATATAGCATTGTGTTTACTGCCACTCTGTGTACACCGC
This sequence comes from Hyperolius riggenbachi, assembly GCF_040937935.1. Lineage (NCBI taxonomy): Eukaryota > Metazoa > Chordata > Amphibia > Anura > Hyperoliidae > Hyperolius > Hyperolius riggenbachi. Next base: position 160,120,214 of record NC_090650.1, read on the forward strand.
TCAGCCAGACTATATACCATTGTTTACTGACACTCTGTGTACACCGCTCAGCCAGACTATATACCATTGTTTACTGACACTCTGTGTACACCGCTCAGCCAGACTATATACCATTGTTTACTGCCACTCTGATTCTGCTGGGAACAGTAGTACACCGCTCGCTCAGCCAGACTATATACCATTGTTTACTGACACTCTGTGTACACCGCTCAGCCAGACTATATACCATTGTTTACTGCCACTCTGATTCTGCTGGGAACAGTAGTACACCGCTCGCTCAGCCAGACTATATACCATTGTTTACTGACACTATATAGCAGACTATATAGCATTGTGTGTACACCGCTCAGCCAGACTATATACCATTGTTTACTGACACTCTGTGTACACCGCTCAGCCAGACTATATACCATTGTTTACTGCCACTCTGATTCTGCTGGGAACAGTAGTACACCGCTCGCTCAGCCAGACTATATACCATTGTTTACTGACACTCTGTGTACACCGCTCAGCCAGACTATATACCATTGTTTACTGCCACTCTGATTCTGCTGGGAACAGTAGTACACCGCTCGCTCAGCCAGACTATATAGCATTGTGTTTACTGCCACTCTGTGTACACCGCTCAGCCACACTATATAGCATTGCGTACTCTGCCAGTCAGTGTGTATATTGCTGGGATCAGTAATACTCCACTCACCGTCAACCACTATATGAGCTCAACATGAGTTCCCCAGAGACCTCCGCTGTGAGCAGCACTCCCAACAACAGCAACAGCCAACGCCCCACGCAAGCTATAACATCCACCCCAGCAGCCAGTGGTCAGCAGCAGCCCTCCCCGGAGGAGAACGTTGTGTCCATCAGTCCGTCGCCAGAGCGATTAATGAGGGCTGCCATTGAGGAGATGATGGGGCCTGATGTGGAGGAGGAGGTCTGGCTCAGGCCAGCATCCCAAGTTAATGTTGAGGACGATGAGGGGTCTGTGTCTGGGGATGTTGGGGTGGCAGAGGTGGTGGGTGGGTCAGACTCAGGAGAAGAGTTGTATGATGAGGATGATGATCGGGACCATCTGTATGTGCCTCAGAGTCCGACCCCGGAAAACATGTTGTATCGTGTGTTTAGGTACTAAAATCTGCGTTCCCTCCCAGTAGTGTTGGGCGAACAGTGTTTGCCACTGTTCGGGTTCTGCAGAACATCACCCTGTTCGGGGTGACTATATAGCAGACTATATAGCATTGTGTTTAATGCCACTCTGTGTACACGGCTCAGCCACACTATATAGCATTGTGTTTACTTCCACTCTGTGTCTGCTGGGAACAGTAGTACACCGCTCACCCACCACTGTATAGCATTGTGCTCTGTGTCACTGCTGACAATAGTGGTACACCGCTCACCCACCACTGTATAGCATTTCTGTACTGCCACTGTACTGCTGCCAGTCAGCGTGTACTTTAAGGATAAGTGAAATGAGGAAGAAATCCGGTGAAAGAGGGAGGGGCAAGGGAAGAGGTGTTTCCCCTGACGGTTCACGTACAGGCCACAGGGGAGCACCCAAGAAAACCCACTCAATACTGCCCATGTTGTCCAGGACAACAACCCTCACAGATCCAAAAGAACAGGACCAGATAATTACTTGGATGACCTCTCAAGCGTCCAGCAGTGGGTTAAGCAGCACCAGCACATCACGCACGAGGTCCGAGTCCTCAGCCAGTTAAAGTCTGGGCTTTCTTTGAAGACTGCACTGAGGATGTTACCATGGCGATTTGCAAGGTGTGCAAGACCCGCCTGAGCAGGGGGAAAAGTATTAACAACCTCTCCACCACCAGCATGAGCCGCCACATTCTATCCAAACATCCCACTCTGTGGGCAAACGCGGCAGGACAGGGTACCACCAGCAACACTGCCTCCCTTGGGTTCACCAGACTCACCACCAGACCCGCCTCAGCAGCAGCAGTAGCCCAGCCATTGCGTGGTTCACAACATTCACAAACATCAGACGATGCTGACACTGTCACTTTCCGGACTAGTGCTCTTGAGGTCTCCCAGTGTTCATCAAACACAACAACCAACAGCCCTTCGGTGTGCAGCGCTACGGTTGAGTTGTCTGTCTCTGAGATGTTTGAGCACAAGAGGAAATTGCCAGCAAATGACCCCCGGGCCGTGGCAGTAACAGCCAGCCAGCATAGCCAAGCTTCTGGCCTGCGAAATGCTGCCATATCGAGTGGTGGAGACAAACAGCTTCAAGGGCATGATGTCAGTGGCCATCCCACGTTACGTGGTTCCCAGCCGCTACCACTTTGCGCGCTCTGCAGTGCCTGAGTTGCATGAGCACGTGGTCAGCTAAATAACCCGAAGCTTGAAGAATGCCGTTGCCTGCAAGGTTCACCTCACCACTGACACCTGGACGAGTGCGTTCGGCCAGGGTCGATACATCTCCCTTACCGCGCACTGGGTGAACCTTGTGGAGCCTGGCAGCGATTCCTCACCTGCTACGGCGCGGGTGTTGCCCACGCCGCAAACAGCTGGATAACAACAGCAGCACCTACCTCTCTGACTCCTTCTCCTCCAACGCATCTCAAAGCTGTACCTCATCCGGAAATGCTAACCCAGCACCAGCAGCAGTAGGATCGTGGAAGCAGTGCAGCACAGCTGTTGGCATGCGTCAGCAAGCGTTGCTGAAGCTGATCTGCCTTGGGGATAAGCAGCACACAGGGGAGGAAATTTGGAGGGGAATAAAGGAACAGACGGATTTTTGGCTGGCACCGCTGGACCTGAAACCGGGCATGAAGCTAGACACCTGGCACGAACTGGCAATGTACGCAATAGAGGTGCTGGCTTGCCCGGCAGCCAGCGTTATGTCGGAACGCTGTTTCAGTGCTGCCGGAGGCATCATCACAGATCGGCGTATCCGCCTCTCCACAGAAAATGCAGACCGTCTGACTCAAATTAAAATGAATCAATCCTGGATTGGAAACGACTACGCAACACTCCTGGACCCCAACCAAGTAACATGACCGATGAACATCTGGGATGGTTTAGCGTTTCCGGTCCCTGTTTATTGAACCTCTCATCTGTATTACATTTATGACTGCATGGCGGCAAAAAGCATTGCTGCTATATCCGCACGCTTTTTGTCCTCATGCAAGGCCTGGGTTGTTGTGTCTCACAAAGCGTGGCCTTCTCCTCCTGCGCCTCCTCCTGTTCCATCACGTGTGCTGCTGCTGCTGCTGCTGCTGGGTTACCGTTGCCGGTCCCTGTTTATGGAACCTCTTATCTTTATTACATTTATGACTACATGGCGGTACAAAGCATGCTATCCGCACGCTTTTTGTCCTCATGCAAGGCCTGGGTTGTTGTGTCTCACAAAGCGTGGCCTTCTCCTCCTGCGCCTCCTCCTGTTCCATCACGTGTGCTGCTGCTGCTGCTGCTGCTGCTGGGTTACCGTTGCCGGTCCCTGTTTATGGAACCTCTTATCTTTATTACATTTATGACTACATGGCGGTACAAAGCATGCTATCCGCACGCTTTTTGTCCTCATGCAAGGCCTGGGTTGTTGTGTCTCACAAAGCGTGGCCTTCTCCTCCTGCGCCTCCTCCTGTTCCATCACGTGTGCTGCTGCTGGGTTAGCGTTGCCGCGTGGTCCCTGTTTATTGAACCACTTATCTTTATTACATTTATGACTGCATGGTGGTACAAAGCATGCTATCCGCACGCTTCTTGTCCTCATGCAAGGCCTGGGTTGTTGTGTCTCAAAGCGTGGCCTTCTCCTCCTGCGCCACCCTCCTCCTGTTCCATCACGTGTGCTGCTGCTGGATTAGCATTACCGGTCCCTTTTCCTGGAACCTCTTATATGTATTACATTTATGACTGCATGCCGACAAAAAGCATGTTACCTGTGCAAAGAAAACAGACATTTCCCGCATTTAAAAGACAGTTTTCCCTTTGAAACTTTAAAATCGATTTTCTCAAAAACTATAAGCTCTTTTTGCTAAAATTTTTTTTCCTCTTGTACCCACTCCCAAGGTGCACATACCCTGTAAATTTGGGGTATGTAGCATGTAAGGAGGCTTTACAAACCACAAAAGTTCGGGTCCCCATTGACTTCCATTATGTTCGGAGTTCGGGTCGAACACCCGAACATCGCGGCCATGTTCGGCCTGTTCGGCCCGAACCCGAACATCTAGATGTTCGCCCAACACTATTCCCCACAAATGCAATCTTATTGGCAGCACATTTCCCCACAAATGCAATCTTATTGGCAGCAAATTTCCCCACAAATGCAATCTTATTGGCAGCAGATTTCCCCACAAATGCAATCTTATTGGCAGCAGATTTCCCCACAAATGCAATGAAACTGGCAGCAGATTCCCCACAAATGCAATGAGATTGGCAGCACATTTCCCCACAAAATGCTCTTTCCCCCATGCTGCGTGCGGCTGCCTAAATATACCTCCCTCGTTCTCCCCTGCGGTGCAGCTGCCACCGCTAACACACCTCAGATCGGCGGTGAGCAGGAGACAGAAGTCAGCCACACCAGCCGCGCGCCAGTGAATTCAAATGCAGGAAGTGACATGATCGGTCACATACACAATTTAAAGTCCACCGTGCGGCTGCTATGCGCTGGTCTGGCTGGTTCCCATCTCCTGCTCACCGCTAATCTGATGTGTGTTAGTGGTGATAAAGAGCCGTTTTGGGAGCCGAACGAGCCGGCTCTTTGGGAACTGAGCGGCCGAGCTAGAAGAGCCGATGCTTAAAGAGCTGGAATTCCCATCATTAGACTGAGTCTCAGTCTGAATTACAGTCTAGTGATGGGAATTCCGGCTCTTTAGAAAGCATCGGCTCTTCTGGCTTGGCGGCTCGGCTCCCTTTAAAGAGCCGGCTCGTTCGGCTCCCAAACGGCTCTTCACCACCCGGACATTTCTAAAAACCCGTCAGGACACCCCGGACAGGTCGGAAAAAGTGGACCTGTCCGGGCAAAAGAGGACGCCTGGTCACCCTAAAATAGATCAGCCAGGCTGCCAGGCAACTGGTTTTGTTTAAAAGGAAATAAATATGGCAGCCTCCATATTCTTCTCACTTCAGTTGTCCTTTAATTAAATTTCCCTCTTCTCATCCTAAGCACAGAGCAGCTAGGTTGCAGTGAAGGATGAACAGGTTCCTTCTACTTCCTCCCAAGCCAAATTCATAACTTCTTAAAGGGACACGAGCTCTGGATAAAAACGAAATATGTTCTCACCTGGGGCTTTTTTGGAGCCCACCGTAGGTCGGGAGGTCCCACGGCGGCCTCTTGGCTCTTCTCCTATGCCTTCGTCCAGAAATGGCTGACCGGCGGCTCCCGGCGACACTGGGCCCGAGTGTCGGGCTCCTGCTTCGTCATACGTCACCGCTGTCGTCACACGCCGGCCGCCTTGCACCATCACGGCGGCCGGCGTGACAGTATGGCGCATGAGCGGTTTAATTGAGCATGCGCCGTACTGTCACGCCGGCTGCCATGATGACGCGAGGCGTCCGGCGTGTGACGACAGCGGTGACGTATGTGGAAGCAGGAGCCCGACTCGGGCCCAGTGTCGCCGAGAGCCGCCGGTCAGCCATTTCTGGACGAATGCCTAGGAGAAGAGCCAGGGAGCCGCCGTGGGACCTCCTGACCTACGGTGGGCTGCAGAAAGCCCCAGGTGAGTACAAATTTTGTTTTTATCCAGAGCTCGGTCCTGAGCCCACTAATGCAGTTGTACGCAGTTGTGTCCGCTTTTCAGCATCTGTAATATTGATGTGTTGCTGAAAAGCGGACACAACTGCGCACAACTGCGTTAGTGGGCTCAGGCCCTCAAGGACCACAATCATAAATTTAAAGAGGAACTGTGACAACAGAAAAAACCCTGGGCGGGAGGGGGAAACCTCTGGATCCTAATAAGGCTTCCCCCGTCGTCCTCTGCCCCTTGGTTCCAGCACAGGCTTCCCCATAACCACAGCCAATATGGATGTAAGGTGTGGTGCAGTAGCATCTGCAATATTTACCTTCCCTGGCATCGGCGTGGCTTTCCGATTGGACTCAGCTGTTTCCGACCGGAGCCCAATCGGAAAGCTACTACTATGGCTGCGCTGGATAGAGGTAGGTAAATATTTGCTACTCCGGTGTTTGGGGGCTGCCATCGTTGGAACCAAGGGACAGAAGAGGATGGGGGGCAAGTAACCCAGGGGATGTTGTTCTTTTTACAGATCCTCTTTAAAGAGAACCTGAGCCAAAGCTCGGGTTCAAAGCAAGCCCTTACCCTGAAGAGACGAAAGCCTCAGGATCCTGTTGAGGCTTACCTTGCTGGTCTAAAGCCCCCCGTTGCTGAGCACTGCCCCCCTCCAAATCGGGGTTGCACAGTCCTCTTCCTGTATCAAGGCTGTGTGCAAGCCCGTCCGCTCATTGGCAGTAGCTCCGGCTTACTGTGCATGCACAGACGGGCTCGCGCTGCCATAGCTCCCAACTATCCATCTTTCGGAGGGACAGTCCCTCTTTGGGAGCCCTGTCCCTTTGTCCTCCTCATTTGTTCCTCTTTCAGGACTTTGTCCCTCTTTCTATGTAAATATATATATTTCTCTACTAAAAATGTGTTTGACTCTAAACTTTATTCCCATCCTTTCAATTGATACATTAACAGTGTTGTTTGAATTATAAAACAGCATATTTTTCTTATGAAATCTTTATGGTATGCATGACTGGGGGGGGTGTCAGGGGCTTCATTAGGGGTGTGGCTTAAGTGTCCCTCTTTCTCATCTCAAAAAGTTGGGAGGTATGCGCAGCCACGATACCGGAAGAGGAGCTGCGCAGCCTTGATATGATTAGCGTGTCGCTAATCTTTGGGGGGCCATTCTCAGAGACAGGGGATATCAACCAGCGAGGAAAACCTCAATAGTATCCTGAGGCTTCCTTCTCTTTAGGTATCATATTTTGTAGGTACAATTTACAGTTTTATAAAGGCACATAAATGAAAGCATTTCAATATGCATAGCTGTATCTTTTTCTTGTTCCCCCTTTTTTTTCCAACTTCAGTAACCTTTAATTTCAACACAACATTGGCTCCTTTCCTTTCACGATCAGCACCCAGTCACCTCACCTAACATGGCCACATCAGCTTAATTTATTGCACTGCCCATGCTCGCACAGAAGGATGACGTCACATGTACGTCACTCCTCCCCTGCACAAGCACTGGACAGTAGCTCTCTCTCTCTCTACATCTATTTACTTCCGCATTCTGCGGGCCAGCAGTGTAGACGTGGGTGTGCCTGCTAAGAGCTCCAAATCAGGTAACTATGCTCGTTACATAGCCTCGCTGCTTACAGGATGTTTAACCCCTTCCACACTCTTTATTCAGTAATTGGGCTGGCTACTGTTTGTTGCTCTGCCTTTCATTTTATGCTATGGGCTATTTATCCTAGCTTAGCACCTCTACTCCATTGACACTACTCAATAAATAATCTATTTCCAGGGCACACCTTGCATTAGAAGAGCTATTAAGTCGGTGTGAACATTAGCTGCTAATGGTTGATTTTTATGTGTGATACATAAAGAGAGAGATAGAGACTCTCAAACTCATACACATCCACAAAACACACATAATTTAGCAGTGTAAGAGAAGGTCACACTTGTTTAAAAAAATCTGTCCATGGCTCCGTTTTTTGGCCAATAGGCCTGAACGATTTTAGGAAAAGATTGAATCGCACCATTTCTGTCAGAAATTTCGATTCGATTCACGATTTTCTTAAATCAAGATTTAGCACTATTCACCATGTACATTAACATTTACAAACACACATCAACAGAAAATGACATTGTACTATCAAATTGTGCTGATTATTCGGGATGGCAGTTCTGTGAATGAGTGCAGTACAGACCTGCTATGAAAAGGGAGGGAGATGGCGAGTGAAAGATTAGCGAGGGGCACCCAGAAGCATGAGGACAAATTATTAAAAATGAATACAAAATAAATAAATACACACACACACTTACGGTATATAAATGAAATACATTAATTATATCTACTGTATCTACCTACCTACCTACCTACATACTAACAGTTATTTTAAGCAATCTGTCATGACAGATGACTAAAAATGTTGGTGAAATTTACTGCATCTACCCACTAGATGCCACTAGGTGCCTCCCGCACTCTCGCGGGATCAAAGGATCCCGGCTGAGTCACCTAGTCTGGCACTGCAGTCACCGCAGGAGGCCTCTGCTGGAGACGCACCGGCCTTCCGTTCCGGAAGTGGCTATCCCTCTGCCCTGTTACAGTGAGGCCTTTCACGGGCCGCGCCAGTCTCTCATGGCCCTGCCGTGGCAATCACGATCAGCGCAGACCCGCATGCACTTCCTGAAGCCTATGCTTGCGGAACACGTCACTGAATTGAGCCGCGGAACGCATGAAACAGACTTGAACTACTGAGCTTCCACTCGCTACTGTGCACGGAGCAGCGAGCTGTGCACAGCAGAAGGACTGCGCCGCCCGGGGGAATATCTTCAAAAAACAACGCCGCTGTGACGATCTCAAGATCGTCATTTCAAAAAATGCGATTTTGATCGCAAAATGATAAATCGTTCAAGCCTAGATTCCAATGTTAAAAATAGCGGCCGTCTTCACTCAATTTAAAATCAGATCCGTGTGTGTTCCGGGGGATCCGTTCTGAAAAACGAAAAAAGAACGGACAGTCCAGATACACGGAGGAGTAGTGAAAACCTATGCAAAAATGGACCTACCTCTACACAGGCAGCTTAGGACACAGAAACGGATCTGTTTCCTATGTCCCAGCCCTGTCTGTGGGTGGGGAGTAGTGTTGGGCGAACAGTGTTCGCCACTGTTCGGGTTCTGCAGAACATCACCCTGTTCGGGTGAAGTTCGAGTTCGGCCGAACACCTGATGGTGTTCGGCCAAACTGTTCGGGGTTCGCCCGAACTGCGGAATGACTAGCCGAACAGGGCCCCTGTTCGGCCGAATACTGCCCCCCTATGGGGTCGCAGGCATAAGGGGGGAGCATGCCCCGATCGCGGGGGGGGGGGGGGGGGGGTCGGAAATTCCCCCCCACCCCCTCCGCTAGCGCTCCCCCCTCTGCCCGCTTCCCCATACAAAAGTTTAATGAAGTAAAACAGTACCGGTCCGGTGCGGTGGTAGTGGGTGGCTGGCAGTGGGCGGCACTGTTTAGTGAGTGACTGAGGAGGAGGAGTCCGGAGAGTGACGCGTTGAGGGAGGCCGGGCAGCGGGCGGTTCAGCAGTAGTACCGTACTACTGCTGAACCGCCCGCTGCCCGCCCTCCCTCAACGCGTCACTCTCCGGACTCCTCCTCCTCAGTCACTCACTAAACAGTGCCGCCCACTGCCAGCCACCCACTAGTACCACCAGTACTGTTTTACTTCCTGAAACTTTTGTATGGGGAAGCGGCAGAGGGGGGAGCGCTAGCGGAGGGGGTGGGGGGAATTTCCGACCCCCCCCCCGCGATCGGGGCATGCTCCCCCCTTATGCCTGCGACCCCATAGGGCCCCCAAAAGCGGGATGTTCGGGGTTCGGCCCGAACATGCCGAACATCGCGGCCATGTTCGGCGAACTTTCCCGAACCCGAACATCCAGGTGTTCGCCCAACACTAGGAGGGGGATGCCATGCTGGAGGGGATAGCAGTCAGGAAGGGGGGCAGCATGCACATTGGCGGGGAAGGGGGTCGGGCCCCCCCTCCCTCATCTGGGTCCCCCCTTCCCTGCTCTCTCTCCAGCTAGTTTCTTTTAAAATCAATGTAGTGGTGAGCGGGGAACTTACTCACTTCCTTGCGTTCCACCACTCGTCGCGTCACTTCCTACAATGCCGCCCTTAGTATTTCATTAGGTGACATTGCGGGAAGTGACGCAGTGAGCGGTGGAGTGAGTTCCCCACTCGCCGCTACATTGGTTTAAAAAGAAACTAGCTGGAGGGAGGAGTGGGGGAGGGGGGTACTCCCCTCCGCTGTGCACCCTGCCCCCCTTCCTGGCTGCTACCCCCTCCAACATGGCGGCCCCCTCCCCACCTGCAGACAGTATTGGGAATCCATTTTTTAAAAAATGCAAATGAATCCGAAACGTATGCTGCAAAACGGCAGCACGGATCCATTTGCATTCCAGTTTTAGAAAACCGGAATGCTGACCGCAGATTGCGTTCTGAAACCGCATCTAGTGTGGTCCTACTACCCTTAATCCCTAAAGAACACACCTAATTACATTTCTCCCCAGAAATGAAAAGCCCCCACCATCCCAACAATAAGGCGGGAGTCCCCTTTGTCCACACTGGATGATAAATTCCATCAGCTGACTACAGTTAGTTTTCCAGCCAGCGGATTATATACTCCACACCTTGCCAACACTGCCACACCTGCCCCTGTCTGTCCTCACACTGCCGCTCCTCATACTAACCCCTCACACTCATGCTGGGATTACACAATGAGTTTTTTCAGCATATTTACTGTCTGATCAATTTTTTGATCGGTTTTCTTATCAATTTCCATTCACTTCTATGAGAAATTGATCAGAAAAACGATCGAAAATAAGATTGGACCTGTTGGAAATCATCTATCTGCTAAAATATCTCATGCAGGGGCATACCTAGAAATCCCCGGGCCCCCCTGCAAAAAAAAAATCTGGGCCCCCTCCCCACCTCCCTAGGGCCCGCTCAGGGAATTTTGTGGGGCAGGATGGGTTGCAGCATAAGAGAAGAGCTTAGCACATCACCGGGGAGGGGGGACATTCCTCCCCCCTCCCTCACCTCTGGCTCTCCTCTCTGCGCTCCCCGTCCTGCAATCATTGGTGGCAGCGGCGGCATGCAGGCTGAACACATACCTCCTTCTCGCCGGAGGTTTTCCGATCAATAAGTGCTTCATGGAACTTCCTGTGTAAACAGGAAGTTCCATGAAGCACTTAGTGATCGGAAGACCTCCGGTGCTAAGAAGGTATGTGTTCAGCCTGCCTGCTGTCGCTGCCCGCTGCCACCAATGATTGCAGGACGGGGAGCGCAGAGAGGAGAGCCAGAGGTGAGGGGGGGGGGGGGGGTGTCCCCGCCGATCTGCAGCCACGCTCTCCTCTTATGCTGCGACCCCTCCTGCCAACCAAAAGTCCCTGAGCGGGCCCTAGGGGGGCCCCGCATCGGCAGGGGTCGCATCCCCTATTGTTACGCCAGTGATCTCATGGTGTATTCCCAGCATAAGGTAGCAGAAAATCTAAAGGCCGCTGACTTGGAATAGCTTCCCCCCACCCCTCCTTCCCTCTGTTCTGTGCTCCCCCAGCTTAGACTCTCTCCTTCCATCAGCTCTCCCTATACATTACAAGTATTGTTCAGGCTTCCATGAGAAAAGTGTGTTTTTGGATGGATTATATCTAGGAGTGCATAAAACCATACAGGAAGTAGAGGTGCAATGTACCTATCTGGGCACAGCTTGTGATGCTGTTTCTTTTGCTAACACTTCAGGGTAATTTTACTGTGGCCAGAAATGGTGGATATATTATGCCTCAAAATGGAGCAAAATTGTGGCTGCATAACTGCAATGCTGTTTATCTGTGAAGGCGTCCAACTGGTCCAAAGTGTACTAGTAAGAAGGAGCAGAGCATTCATAATGTAATTCAGTGGATCCCAGTGGCTGGTACAGAGCTGGCAGTGCCATATATTATGTCACTTGTTCTGTACAAGCCAAAGATTGGGCAGTTCTAGCTGCTGTAGATCTAGGTAACAAGATTATGATGCTCTCCTTACTAACACTGATGCCCACCCAGAAGTATAAGTGCAGAATATCCCGCAGCAGAAGCCTTTAATCTCTCACCTTTCAAGGCATTGCCATAACTCTTCTTGTCCCTGCTGTTCCCATAATGCTGGGAATACACTGTTCGTTTTGAACCGTGTAATCGAGTGCTGATGGCAGCGCTGATAATTTCCGACCTGTCCGATACCCGCGTGGATCGATTCCCCGCTCGATAGTGCGGGCAGGACAATGGTCAGAAACGAAGAGAAGATAAAGAACTGCCTGCCGGGATGCGCCGCAATCTATCGTGCAGCTTAATACACGGTTCAAAACGAACCGTGTATCCCCAGCATTAGTCCCACATGATGGCTGGAGATTACTCCTCCTCCCTGAAATGAGACAGGAAATGCAGTAAGGCTTTAAAGTGGATCCAAGATAAAATTTTACACATTGCATAATTGTGTTCCTTTCATATACAGTGGGTTGCAAAAGAATTCGGCCCCCTTGAAGTTTTCCACATTTTGTCACATTACTGCCACAAACATGCATCAGTTTTATTGGAATTCCACGTGAAAGACCAATACAAAGTGGTGCACATGTGAGAAGTGGATCGAAAATCATACATCATTCCAAACAATTTTTACAAATCAATAACTGCAAAGTGGGGTGTGCGTAATTATTTGGCCCCCTTTGATCTGAGTGCAGTCAATACTTTGTAGAACCACCTTTTGCTGCAATTACAGCTGCCAGTCTTTTAGGGTATGTCTCTACCAGCTTTGCACATCTAGAGACTAAAATCCTTGCCCATTCTTATTTGCAAAACAGCTCCAGCTCAGTCAGATTAGATGGACAGCGTTTGTGAACAGCAGTTTTCAAATCTTGCCACAGATTCTCGATTGGATTTAGATCTGGACTTTGACCGGGCCATTCTAACACATAGATATGTTTTCTTTTAAACCATTCCATTGTTGCCCTGGCTTTATGTTTAGGGTCATTGTCCTGCTGGAAGGTGAACCTCCGCCCCAGTCTCAAGTCTTTTGCAGTCTCCAAGAGGTTTTCTTCCAAGTTTACCCTGTATTTGGCTCCATCCATCTTCCCATCAACTCTGACCAGCTTCCCTGTCCCTGCTGAAGAGATGCACACCCCGAGCATGATGCTGCCACCACCATATTTGACAGTGGGGATGGTGTGTTCAGAGTGATGTGCAGTGTTAGTTTTCTGCCACACATAGCGTTTTGGCCAAAAAGTTCCATTTTGGTCTCATCTGAGCAGAGCACCTTCTTCCACATGGTTGCTGTGTCCCCCACATGGCTTGTGGCAAACTGCAAACGGGTCTTCTTATGCTTTCTGTTAACAATGCCTTTCTTCTTGCCACTCTTCCATAAAGGCCAACTTTGTACAGTGCATGACTAATAGTTGTCCTATGGACAGAGTCTCTCACCTGAGCTGTAGATATCTGCAGCTCGTCCAGAGTCACCATGGGCCTCTTGACTGCATTTCTGATCAACGCTCTCCTTGTTCGCCCTGTGAGTTTAGGTGGATGGCCTTGTCTTGGTAGGTTTACAGTTGTGCCATACTCCTTCCATTTCTGAATGATCGCTTGAACAGTGCTCCTTGGGATGTTCAAGGCTTTGGAAATCTTTTTGTAGCCTAAGCCTGCTTTAAATTTCTCAATAACTTGATCCCTGACCTGTCTTGGACCTGTCTTGTGTGTTCTTTGGACTTCACAGTGTTGTTGCTCCCAATATTCTCTTAGACAACATCTGAGGCCCTCACAGAGCAGCTGTATTTGTACTGACATTAGGTTACACACAGGTGCACTCTATTTAGTCATTAGCACTCATCAGGCAATGTCTATAGGCAACTGACTGCACTCAGATCAAAGGGGGCCGAATAATTATGCACACACCCCTTTTCAGTTATTAATTTGTAAAAAAATGTGTGGAATCATGTATGATTTTCGTTCCACTTCTCATATGTACACCACTTTGTGTTGGTCTTTCATGTGGAATCCCAATAAAATTGATTCATGTTTGTGGCAGTAATATGACAAAATGTAGAAAACTTCAAGGGGGCCGAATACTTTTGCAACCCACTGTAGTTTATAGGGCATTCCTTAAGCCAAATACTTTTTTGTTTTGTTTTAATACTCTAATTCCCTATAAACTAAACAAGCCGCGCCCACAGCTCCTTTTGTGCCTTGGCACTGTAGCAAGGGCTCATGGGAGCTCAGTCTGGGCAGGAGGAGGAGGAGGCTACTAGCCATGGAATTTAGAGGCGGAGGGGAGGAGGAGAGGGAACTGAATTTACACACAGGCAAGCTGATAGCATCTCTAGCCCTCAGCCTGTGACAATGTGACAAACAGAACATGGCTGCCCTCATTGTATCACAGGAATACATATTCATAAACTTTTGAAGCTGTTTGCATCTAGATATGCTGTGTAAACTATCTAAACTTTAGATAAGATATATAGACAAGTTACTTGTGATTGTTAGTTTTTCATCTCGGATCCGCTTTAAAGTGTAACTGTCCGGCATAAAATAAAAAATCAATTCTTTATTTTTATCTGGTAAACAAGTAATATGGATGCTAACCAGGCAATCCAAAAGTTAAAATCTCTATTACTTTTCTTGTTTATAAATGATCATTCCTCAGTTTACCTGACTCTTATTCGGTACATTGCCGCAAAAAGGAAGTTGCAGGGCATGCTGGGTTGCGGCAACGCATATTTTTGGACGCTTTGCGGCACGCAATAGCGCTAATTGCAGTCGAGAGTGCGGAGGAAGCTACGCGTGGCCAGTCCTGTCGGGCCTGTCAGCAAAAACGAAACTAGCTGGGAGCAGCAGACCAGAGGATTAGTGAGTGACGGCGAGGGCACAGGACTTCTGCAGGGGGCTGGTAGAAGCCCCAGGTGAGTAAAACTTTTTTTTTTTTCTGACTTAAGTGTCCCTTTAAGTCCTCAACTTTGGAGGGATGATTTATATGAAGCATTCAGGGCTGAGGAGTCGGGGCACTTTTTGGGTACCTGGAGTTGGAGTCGGGAGAAATTGCACCAACTCCGACTCCTAATGAATTTAAACTGTAATTAAAATAGAAAATATGATAAAATGTTCTATTTCTCAGATAAGAGTCATCATAAATACAGGACCTTCTAAAAAAAATTTAGCATATTGTGATAAAGTTCATTATTTTCTGTAATGTACTGATAAACATTAGACTTTCATATATTTTAGATTAATTACACACAATTGAAGTAGTTCAAGCCTTTTATTGTTTTAATATTGATGACTTTGGCATACCGCTCATAAAAACCAAAAATTCTTATCTCAAAAAATTAGCATATCATGAAAATGTTCTCTAAACGAACTATTAACCTAATCATCTGAATCAACTAATTACCTCTAAACACCTGCAAAAGATTCCTGAGGCTTTTAAAAACTCCCAGCCTGGTTCATTACTCAAAACCGCAATCATGGGTAAGACTGCCGACCTGACTGCCGTCCAGAAGGCCATCATTGACACCCTCAAGCAAGAGGGTAAGACACAGAAAGAAATTTCTGAACGAATAGGCTGTTCCCAGAGTTCTGTATCAAGACACCTCAGTGGGAAGTCGGTGGGAAGGAAAAAGTGTGGCAGAAAACGCTGCACAACGAGAAGAGGTGACCGGACCCTGAGGAAGATTGTGGAGAAGGACCGATTCCAGACCTTGGGGGACCTGCAGAAGCAGTGGACTGAGTCTGGAGTAGAAACATCCAGAGCCACCGTGTACAGGTGTGTGCAGGAAATGGGCTACAGGTGCCGCATTCCCCAGGTCAAGCCACTTTTGAACCAGAAACAGTGGCAGAAGCGCCTGACCTAGACTACAGAGAAGCAGCACTGGACTGTTGCTCAGTGGTCCAAAGTACTTTTTCGGATGAAAGCAAGTTTTGCACGTCATTCGGAAATCAAGGTGCCAGAGTCTGGAGGAAGACTGGGCAGAGGGAAATGCCAAAATGCCTGAAGTCCAGTGTCAAGTACCCACAGTCAGTGATGGTCTGGGGTGACATGTCAGCTGCTGGTGTTGGTCCACTGTGTTTTATCAAGGGCAGGGTCAATGCAGCTAGCTATCAGGAGATTTTGGAGCACTTCATGCTTCCATCTGCTGAAAAGCTTTATGGAGATGATTTCATTTTTCAGCACGACCTGGCACCTGCTCACAGTGCCAAAACCACTGGTAAATGGTTTACTGACCATGGTATTACTGTGCTCAATTGGCCTGCCAACTCTCCTGACCTGAACCCCATAGAGAATCTGTGGGATATTGTGAACAGAAAGTTGAGACGCAAGACCCAACACTCTAGATGAGCTTAAAGAGACTCCGTAACAAAAATTGCATCCTGTTTTTTATCATCCTACAAGTTCCAAAAGCTATTCTAATGTGTTCTGGCTTACTGCAGCACTTTGTACTATCACAGTCTCTGTAATAAATCAATGTATCTTTCCCTTGTCAGACTTGTCAGCCTGTGTCTGGAAGGCTGCCAAGTTCTTCAGTGTTGTGGTTCTGCTATGCACTCCCCCCTCAGGGGGGAAAGAAACACACAAATGATCTCTTGAGATTCAAAAGGAATGCTGTATACAGCTTGCTTGTGTATGGATGTATTTTCTATGTGTGGACATACAGTACATCAACCTACTTCCTGTTTTGGTGGCCATTTTGTTTGTTTATAAACAAACTTTTTAAAACTGTTTTTAATCACTTTTAATGCGGCGGGGAGCGGCGAAATTGTGACAGAGGGTAATAGGAGATGTCCCCTAACGCACTGGTATGTTTACTTTTGTGCGATTTTAACAATACAGATTCTCTTTAAGGCCGCTATCGAAGCATCCTGGGCCTCCATAACACCTGAGCAGTGCCACAGGCTGATTGCCTCCATGCCACGCCGCATTGAAGCAGTCATTTCTGCAAAAGGATTCCCGACCAAGTATTGAGTGCATAACTGAACATAATTATTTGAAGGTTGACTTTTTTTTGTTTTAAAAACACTTTTCTTTTATTGGTTGGATGAAATATGCTAATTTTTTGAGATAAGAATTTTGGGTTTTCATGAGCTGTATGCCAAAATCATCAATATTAAAACAATAAAAGGCTTGAACTACTTCAGTTGTGTGTAATGAATCTAAAATATATGAAACTTAAAGCTATAGGCTTGCTATAAACCAGCGGTTCTGGATGCTTGCTTGGCTTAACAAGGGCGGAAAGGGATAATTTGCATATTTAGTAGGTGTGCATTGTGGGTAACCACAAATGTTTATTTATAACTGAATTATTGCAAATTTCCTTCTGTTTTAAGAAGGCAATTACACCAAGCTTTGCTTTTTTAGTAGGAGGGCTTTTTGGTTCCTTTCATCCCCCTATACATTCCTAGTAGTTTGGGTCACCCTGAGCTGCTTAGTTACTCTAAAATATATGAAAGTCTAATGTTTATCAGTACATTACAGAAAATAATGAACTTTATCACAATATGCTAATTTTTTTTAGAAGGTCCTGTAATTTATACATACAGTAATAGCTGTGCTTAGTCCACAACAATGAAATAAATCAATCAAAAAATTGTTACTTGTGCTGCTTCAATAAAGCAGTCCCTGCATTTTAAAGTCACATATACATCTGATTGTGACTGTACAGTATATATGATGTGTACACACATCTGCCACAACCAGGAGCATTCTGCACCTGCGCAATAGTGCTGCGCAGGTGTAGTAGGCTCCCAGCGGCAGTGTGTGTGCATGCGCACTACGCCCGACTGGCTCAAGTACCTGGACCCATAGCAGAAGATCCAGATGGTGGAGGAGGACAGCGAGGGACTGATTAGTCTGAAGGTGGCTGGAGGAAACCACATGTATGTATAAAACTTTAATTTCATCTGTCTAAGGTTTACTTTGTTACACAGTAGTGCTATACTCTACATATGCACTCCCACAGAGCTGCAGAGAATCTACTGAGAATGTTGTGCACATTGAACACAGAGGTGTTGTCTATCACCCATAAACCTGGTTCAGATTGTACATGAAGAATATGTAATAGAGGAAGAATAGCCTCATTCTCATGTATACACAGTTATATTGCGTAGGGCCAGTTATATTGCGTAGGGCCTGTTCTTTGTTCCTGTCTTCTACAAGTACTCTTACCAAGGACTAGTTTTAGTCTATGACTAAAAGTATTAGAGGCAGAAGATCAGCCAGCTAGCCAGGTAACTGGTATTGTTTAAAAGGGAATAAATATGGCAGCCTCCATATCCCTCTCACTTCAGTTGTAATTTAAAATTCCTAAGTGTTGGCAGTTAAGAGATGCATTTCCTGTTGCATACTTTCACTCAACAAGATTGTAATATACAAATTAGAGGAGTTGGAGTCGAGGAGTTGGTGGAATCCTAACCCGAGGAGTCGGGAGTCTGTGGATTTTTGTACCGACTCCACAGCCCTGGAAGAATTGCTTGAGCCGCTGGGACCTTCCTTTCCAATACATGACTCTGTGATGGAGCTCATTGCTCAGGAATGGAAGGAGCCTGATTTAAAAAAAAAACCTTTTTTTTGTCACAGAGCTACCAAAAGAAGGTTTCCTGTTGATGAGGCTAAGAAAAAAAAATGTCTAAAATGCCTATATTGGATCTAGCTGTCTCTAAAGGGGCCTATACACTGGTGGATTTCAGCTCTCGATCGACGGCCAATTCGACTGCTCTGATCGAATCGTCTAGAAATCGATGCAGCAGGAAGCATGATCGATCGATTACTGGCTGATTTCAATCGATTTGCTCGATCGGTCCGGATGGAAGGTCTAGGTCGATCGGCTGCTGCCAGCAGATCGATGAGCCATAGAGTTGCGTTGGATCGAATGGTGCAATGCATTTCTATCGAAATTTTTTTTTTTTTTTTTTTCAATAGCTATTCTGAAATCTATTGGAAATCTGTTCCAAGTGTGTGGCACACATCAGATAGATTCCTGTCAGATTCGACCTGACGGGCATCTGACGGAAATCTATCTAATAGTTGAATCTGCTGCATATCATACCTTTAGTGTATGGCCATCTTAAGCTGTTGAAGGATTCTCCCATACCCTTTGAAGATTCTGGCATCTTAAAAGGTGTGTCAGATAAAAAGATGGAATCACTTTTGAGGCACACATGGGAATCAAATGCTGCTTCATTCGCTCCTAATTTGACTGCAACTTGTACTTCAAGGTGTCTTAACATTTGGCTGGCAGGTGTGAAATTAAATCTTAACCACTTGAGGACCACAGTCTTTTCGCCCCGGAATATAACCCTGCATTTCAACTTTGCTCTAAAACATTATTTACAGTATATTATATGCAACCAGCATTTTTTTTTTTTACTAGACCAGCATTGGAAGGCTTACACAGGGCTTTAAAGTTCCTTTAGATTTCTGCAGACGCATCCGAAGCTGAAAAGAGATACATTTTGTTTACAGAAATGTATCTAAGTGTTTAAAGAGAATCTGTATTGTTAAAATCGCACAAAAGTAAACATACCAGTGCGTTAGAGGACATCTCCTATTACCCTCTGTCACAATTTCGCCGCTCCTCGCCGCATTAAAAGTGGTTAAAAACAGTTTTAAAAAGTTTGTTTATAAACAAACAAAATGGCCACCAAAACAGGAAGTAGGTTGATGTACAGTATGTCCACACATAGAAAATACATTCATACACAAGCAGGCTGTATACAGCCTTCCTTTTTAATCTCAAGGGATCATTTGTGTGCTTCTTTCCCCCTGCAGCTATCTTCCACTGAAGTGTCAGGCTGTTTCTTCCTGCAGAGTGCAGACAGCTCTGCCTATATGTAATTCCTCAGTATGTGAAAGCCCAGCCAGCTCAGAGGAGGATTTATCCAGCTTGTAAAAGATAAGAGAGAAGAGAGAAGCTGCTCTAATCTAAATAATACACAGGCAGTGTGCAGAGAGGGGCCTGGAGGGGGGAGATGCATCACAGAACCACAACACTGAAGAACTTGGCAGCCTTCCAGACACAGGCTGACAAGTCTGACAAGAGAGAGATAAGTTGATTTATTACAGAGATGGTGATAGTAGAACGTGCTGCAGTAAGCCAGAACACATTAGAATAGCTTTTTGAACTTGTAGGATGATAAAAAACAGGATGCAATTTTTGTTACGGAGTCTCTTTAATGTGACTCATCTCTCTGACTGAGAAGGAGCTTGGAGGACTGCCAAAGAGTGTGTAACTTTATCAATAGATACATAGAATGTAACAATCTGAACTTCTGCATATCTCTCCACGGAACTTGAAACGTCTGTGTTTAACCCTTCCAATGCTGGTCTAGTAAAAAAAAAATGCTTTTTGCATATAATATGCTGTAAATAATATTTTAGAGCAAAGTTGAAATGCAGGGTTATATTCCGCTTTAAGGACCAGAGCCTTTTTCTCCATTCAGACCACTGCAACTTTCACGGTTTATTGCTCGCTCATACAACCTACCACCTAAATGAATTTTACCTCCTTTTCTTGTCACTAATACAGCTTTCTTTCGGTGCTATTTGATTGCCGCTGCGAGTTTTACTTTTTATTATATTCATCAAAAAAGACATGAATTTTGTCAAAAAAATGACTTTTTTAACTTTCTGTGCTGACATTTTTCAAATAAAGTAAAATTTCCTATACATTTGAGCGCAAAAGTTATTCTGCTACATGTCTTTGATAAAAAAAACAACCATTCAGTGTATATTTATTGGTTTGGGTAAAAGTTATAGCGTTTACAAACTATGGTGCCAAAAGTGAATTTTCCCATTTTCAAGCATCTCTGACTTTTCTGCGCACCTGTCAGGTTTCATGAGGGGCTAAAATTCCAGGATAGTACAAATACCCCCCAAATGACCCCATTTTGGAAAGAAGACATCCCAAAGTATTCAGTGAGAGGCATGGTGAGTTCATAGAAGATTTTATTTTTTTGTCACAAGTTAGCGGAAAATGACACTTTGTGACAAAAAAAAAAAAAAAAAAAAGTTTCCATTTCTTCTAACTTGCGACAAAAAAAAAATGAAATCTGCCACAGACTCACTATGCTCCTCCCTGAATACCTTGAAGTGTCTACTTTCCAAAATGGGGTAATTTGTGGGGTGTGTTCACTGTCCTGGCATTTTGGGGGGTGCCTAATTGTAAGCACCCCTGTAAAGCCTAAAGATGCTCATTGGACTTTGGGCCCCTTAGCGCAGTTAGGCTGCAAAAAAGTGCCACACATGTGGTATTGCCGTACTCAGGAGAAGTAGTATAATGTGTTTTGGGGTGTATTTTTACACATACCCATGCTGGGTGGGAGAAATATCTCCGTAAATGACAATTTTTTAATTTTGTTTTCACACAATTGTCTATTTATAGAGATATTTCTCCCACTCAGCATGGGTATGTGTAAAAATACACCCCAAAACACATTATACTACTTCTCCTGAGTACGGCGATACCACATGTGTGGCACTTTTTTGCACCCTAACTGCGCTAAGGGGCCCAAAGTCCAATGAGTACCTTTAGGATTTCACAGGTCATTTTGAGAAATTTGGTTTCAAGACTACTCCTCACGGTTTAGGGCCCCTAAAATGCCAGGACAGTATAGGAACCCCACAAATTACCCCATTTTAGAAAGACACCCCAAGGTATTCCGTTAGGAGTCTGGTGAGTTCATAGAAGATTTTTTTTTTTTTTTTTTTTGTCACAAGTTAGCGGAAATTGATTTTAATTGTTTTTTTTCACAAAGTGTCATTTTCCGCTAACTTGTGACAAAAAATAAAATCTTCTATGAACTCACCGTACTACTAACGGAATACCTTGGGGTGTCTTCTTTCTAAAATGGGATCATTTGTGGGGTTCCTATACTGCCCTGCCATTTTACGGGCCCAAAACCGTGAGGAGTAGTCTTGAAACCAAATGTCGCAAAATGACCTGTGAAATCCTAAAGGTACTCATTGGACTTTGGGCCCCTTAGCGCAGTTAGGGTGCAAAAAAGTGCCACACATGTGGTATCGCCATACTCAGAAGTAGTATGTGTTTTGGGGTGTATTTTTACACATACAGATGCTGGGTGGGAGAAATATCTCTGTAAATGACAATTATTTGATTATTTTTTTTTACACACAATTGTCCATTTACAGAGAGATTTCTCCCACCCAGCATGGGTATGTATAAAAATACACCCCAAAACACATTATACTACTTCTTCTGAGTACGGGGATACCACATGTGTGACACTTTTTTGCAGCCTAGGTGCGCTAAGGGGCCCAACGTCCTATTCACAGGTCATTTTGAGGCATTTGTTTTCTAGACTACTCCTCACGGTTTAGGGCCCCTAAAATGCCAGGGCAGTATAGGAACCCCACAAGTGACCCCATTTTAGAAAGAAGACACCCCAAGGTATTCTGTTAGGAGTATGGTGAGTTCATAGAAGATTTTATTTTTTGTCACAAGTTGGCGGAAAATGACACTTTGTGGAAAAAAAAAATACATTTCAATTTCCGCTAACTTGTGACAAAAAATAAAATCTTCTGTAAACTCATCATACACCTAACAGAATACCTTGGGGTGTCTTCTTTCTAAAATGGGGTCACTTGTGGGGTTCCTATACTGCCCTGGCATTTTAGGGGCCCTAAACCGTGAGGAGTAGTCTTGAACCCAAATGTCTCAAAATGACCTGTGAAATCCTAAAGGTACTCATTGGACTTTGGGCCCCTTAGCACAGTTAGGCTGCAAAAAAGTGTCACACGTGGTATTGCTGTACTCAGAAGAAGTATTATAATGTGTTTTGTGGTGTATTTTTACATATAACCATGCTGGGTGGGAGAAATATCTCTGTAAATGACACATTTTTGATTTTTTTTTTACACACAATTGTCCATTTACAGAGAGATTTCTCCCACCCAGCATGGGTATGTGTAAAAATACACCACAAAACACATTATACTACTTCTCCTGAGTATGGCGATACCACATGTGTGACACTTTTTTGCAGCCTAGGTGCGCTAAGGGGCCCAACGTCCTATTCACAGGTCATTTTGAGGCATTTGTTTTCTAGACTACTCCTCACGGTTTAGGGCCCCTAAAATGCCAGGGTAGTATAGGAACCCCACAAGTGACCCCATTTTAGAAAGAAGACACCCCAAGGTATTCCGTTAGGGGTATGGTGAGTTCATAGAAGATTTTATTTTTTTGTCACAAGTTAGTGAAAAATGACACTTTGTGAAAAAAACAATAAAAATCCAATTTCCGCTAACTTTTGACAAAAAATAAAATCTTCTATGAACTAATCATACACCTAACAGAATACCTTGGGGTGTCTTCTTTCTAAAATGGGGTCACTTGTGGGGTTCCTATACTGCCCTGGCATTTTACGGGCCCAAAACTGTGAGTAGTCTGGAAACCAAATTTCTCAAAATGATTGTTCAGGGGTATAAGCATCTGCAAATTTTGATGACAGGTGGTCTATGAGGGGGCAAATTTTGTGGAACCGGTCATAAGCAGGGTGGCCTCTTAGATGACAGGATGTATTGGGCCTGATCTGATGGATAGGAGTGCTAGGGGGGTGACAGGAGGTGATTGATGGGTGTCTCAGGGGGCGGTTAGAGGGGAAAATAGATGCAATCAATGCACTGGGGAGGTGATCGGAAGGGGGTCTGAGGGGGATCTGAGGGTTCGGCCGAGTGATCAGGAGCCCACACGGGGCAAATTAGGGCCTGATCTGATGGGTAGGTGTGCTAGGGGGTGACAGGAGGTGATTGATGGGTGTCTCAAGGTGTGATTAGAGGGGGGAAATAGATGCAAGCAATGCACTGGCGAGGTGATCAGGGCTGGGCTCTGAGGGCGTTCTGAGGTGTGGGCGGGTGATTGGGTGCCCTAGGGGCAGATTAGGGTCTAATCTGATGGATAGGGGGTGATTGATGGGTAATTAGTGGGTGTTTAGAGGAGAGAAGAGATGTAAACACTGCACTTGGGAGGTGATCTGATGTCGGACCTGCGGGCGATCTATTGGTGTGGGTGGGTGATCAGATTGCCTGCAAGGGGCAGGTTAGGGGCTGATTGATGGGTGGCAGTGACAGGGAGTGATTGATGGGTGATTGACAGGTGATCAGTGGGTTATTACAGGGAATAACAGATGTAAATATTGCACTGGCGAATTGATAAGGGGGGGTCTGAGGGCAATCTGAGCGTGTGGGCGGGTGATTGGGTGCCCGCAAGGGGCAGATTAGGGTCTAATCTGATGGGTAACAGTGACCGGTGATGATAGGGGGTGATTGATGGGTAATTAGTGGGTGTTTAGAGGAGAGAAGAGATGTAAACACTGCACTTGGGAGGTGATCTGATGTCGGACCTGCGGGCGATCTATTGGTGTGGATGGGTGATCAGATTGCCCGCAAGGGGCAGGTTAGGGGCTGATTGATGGGTGGCAGTGACAGGGGGTGATTGACGGGTGATTGACAGGTGATCAGGGGGGATAGATGCATACAGTACACGGGGGGGGGGGGGGTCTGGGGAGAATCTGAGGGGTGGGGGGGTGATCAGGAGGGGGCAGTGGGCAGGGGGGGGGGGGGATAAAAAAAAATAGCGTTGACAGATAATGACAGGGAGTGATTGATGGGTGATTAGAAGGGGTGACTGGGTGCAAACAGTGGTCTGGGGGGTGGGCAGGGGTGGGGTCTGAGGGGTGCTGTGGGTGATTAGGGGGCAGGGGGGGGGGGGAATCAGAGTGCTTGGGTGCAGACTAGGGTGGCTGCAGCCTGCCCTGGTGGTCCCTCGGACACTGGGACCACCAGGGCAGGAGGCAGCCAGTATAATAGGCTTTGTATACATTACAAAGCCTATTATACAATGTTTCAGCGGCGATCCGGGTGCTAGTAACCCGCCGGCGCTTCCGAACGGCCGGCGGGTTACAGCGAACGGTGGGCGGAGCCAGTCCCCGGCGGCTGATCGCGTCACGAATGACGCGATCGCCGCATAGCCACTCCCGCAGCCGCCCCCGCCGATGGGCGTATTGCGGTCGTTTGGGCCCGGACTTTGCCGCCGCCCATCGGCTGGGGGCGGTCGGGAAGTGGTTAAGGTACACCTCATGGTGAGATTGTTGGGTATGTGTCGGTTCTTACACTTGCCGCTAAATTGTTGTGACATTTCATGTGAGTCAGGATTGCAGCTAAATCAGCCGCTTTAATTTGTGTTAGAAGTTTTCTTTGGATGAAGGGTTGGGAGGGTGATTTCGACAGTAAAAGGCAAGCTATGTGCCCTAACTTTTGAAGGTACTGTATTTTTGGACTATAAGACTCGCTTTTTCTCCCCCAAAAGTAGGGGAAAAAAGTCAGTGTCTTAAAGTCCAAATGCAGGGACTGAGTTCCTGACTTGTGAACGGCTGTCAATACAAACCTCCAACCCACTGCAATATTGAGGACTCCCTGTATTGTACCCATGCAGAGGAGGACACGGGGACACAATGGGGCATAGAGGACACAAAGGGTTAAGGAGGAAGACACAAGGACGACAGAGTGGAACACAGGGAGACAGAGAAGGACACGGAGACACACGTGGTACAAGGGGGCATAATCCACAAGATGTACCTTCACCATGGATGCACCAAGTTTAGTATATATTTTTCCCCTGGTTTTCGTCCTCTAAACCTAGGTGCATCTTATGGTAAGAAGCATCTTATAGTCCGAAAAATACGGTAATCTTCTGTTCGGCTCTGGTTTAGAAGAAGCTTTGACCAAAGCAGCTGAAAATAAGAACATTTTTCTGCCCAAAAAGAAGGAAACTTTTCCTAAGAAAAACAGGAGCCCCCCCAAAAAAGTGGCAGGATCAGAAAACTAATCAAAAGAATTTATGTTTAACTCCTCCCAATCTAGTTCCGATACTAAATCCTCACAGCAACAATGGTTGCCAGGTCGGTAGTCGATTCACATATTTCTTTCCATTTTTGGAAAAGGTAACATTCAACAGCTTCATTGTGAACATTGTCGCTCACGGTGTGAAGCTAGAATTTGTCAAGCGTCTTCCAACAAAATTTGTTATGTTAAAAAGACATAAAAACTGTCAATTGCTGGGAGCCATGGATATGGCGGTTGTGAATTTGTTTCAGATAGGAGTGGTGAAATGGGTGCCGACTCTGGAGCATAGAAAAGACTACTATTCCACAAGCTTTCTGGTTCCAGTACCGCCCAATTTTTTAAGCTTTTAGAGTCTGAGGCAGGTGGAGTGGAGTCTGAACCCTTGAGTGTTCAGCTACATTTGCAACAAAATGGGGCTGTCGGTAGACTTATTTGCGACTCTCAAAAACTTGCAGCTTCCTCGTTTCTTCTCAGTGGATTTGACGGGTCATCCGTTTACTTTGGACGCGTTCCTGTAGGATTGGGGAATGAAAAATTTCCACCACTAAACCTGATAGGCTGAGTAATTCAGAAGATCGTATCGGGCTCACGTCTTACTGGTGACCCCATACTGGCCCAAAAGGGCTTGGGATGCGCCTGTCATTGTCTATTGCGGACACGAGTTCAAGAAGGAAGCACGTGAAGTGCAGATGGAGATGTAATGCTGGGAATACACGGCTCAATTCTGAGCCATTTAAATAGCTTGATAGATCATTTCCGACATGTTTGATCTCCTGCCCAATCGATTCGCCGCTCGATTCCGCACTGAAGTGAATGGAAAAAGATAAAAACGAGCAAAAGATAAGAGAATCGCCTGTGGAATCGAGCGGGGAATTGATCGAGAGGGAGAAATCGAGTGGCACAATCGAGCCGTGTATGCCCAGCATTAAGTACAGAGGAGATTTAAGGTCCGTACACACGCCGGACTGCAGGCAACGACGGGTCCGTCGCCACCTCCCGCTGGGTGGGCGTTCCAGTGACAGTCCTGCGTGTGTACAGTCTGTTGGCGGACTGATACGGCTGTTTCTGAGTGATCCGCCGGGAGCAGTAACATTCTTTGAAGTTCCCAGGGAGGCAATTAGTGCCCTTGTGAGTCCAGCTTAACATTACCAATAATCCTTTGTTTTTTTGTTTGTCTAATTAAAGTCATTCTGTAGACTTACCATTAAATGTACTTTTAAGCTCTTCACATACAGCAGCACTAATTAGGATGTGGAATCTACGTCTTGGAATCTTAAATGATTAAAGTATACCTGAGGTGAAAATTGTTGTTTTACTAACCTCTAGAGCCCGATAAGCTTGTATGTCTCTTGCCGTCCTCCTCGCTCAGCTGTTCATCCCACTCCTGTAGGCGAGTCGCAAGCAATTGGCCCAGCGGTGCGCGTCCTTGAATGCGCTCCCATGCCCAGGAGTGCTATGAGCATGTGCACTACGTGAAGCCTCATAGCTGCTAATGGGCAGAACTCTCCCGGCCATGGGAGTGCGATCATGGGTGTGTGCTGCCGGGCCAATGCATGCAGTACTACGCGACTTGGGCAACTCAGGTGCAGGATGAACAGCTGAGTGAGGAGGAGGACCAAGAGGACAATGAGGGATGTACAGATGAGGTCAAAATTATTAGCCCCCTCCCCAGGAGTTATGGAACATTTTCCTAAACGTCTTCCCAATGTTTACAGCATTGATTAAATTTGAGATAATAAAACATTCACCAATGTTAAAATACAGTAATAATGGGGTGATCAAAAAATGTGCCCCATGTGAATGTTTGCTTTCAAAACACACCTACGGTAAGGGCCTATCTCCACTACACGTGGATTCTGGATGCAGAAAACTGATTCTAATGAATGCCTATGGACCTGTTTCCATTAAACACGATTTTTCTAATGCAGATTTCCCATATGCATTCATTGGAGTCAGTTTTTCTGCATCCAGAATCCACGTGTAGTGGAAACGGGCCCTAATTAACCAATCAGCATTGAAACCACACTTGTGCAGTCAATTGGCTTCCTAACAACATGCAGTCAGCATAAAAAGACTCCAAGGAACAGGACACCTGAACACAGAAGACAAAAGAAATCAGTCTGGAGCTCAGAAAGAAGATAGTGGAGGCTTATGATAAGGGAGATGGCTACACTGCCATTAACAAACTATTCACAGTGTCTAGAACTGCTGTATGTTGCATCATTCATCATTGCACAGTACAAGGAGACAAATTCTGTAAGAAAAAAAAAAAAACCTGGCCATGGCTGTAAAAACACAAGATTTCTAGAGCATAATGGTCAGAGATATCAGCAAGGAGCTCACAGACATCTGCCAAGATGTTCGTTGCTGACCTGTCCTTCTGGAGCTAATGTTTTATGGAAAACAGTTGTAAGGGCTCTTTATTGTGATGGGCTTCTGGGCCATCGTCTCAGAAGAACCTCTTTATTAAAAGATCTGCACACCACAGCCCGACTGATGTTTTCCCATGAACATTTGAAAGGTAAAGATGAGTTTTTGCTTTGGTCTGATGAGACTAAACTGGGACTGTGTGGGTACATGGCTGTTGCTTATATTTGGCAAAGAAAGGGAGAGGCATTCAACCCTAGGAGTACAGTTCCCACATTTAAACATGGTGGTGGCATCATGAAAAAAGAAAATTACGTTGACATTTTGAGGGAGAACATGCAAAAATCTGCTTGTAGTCTAGGATTAGGTCATCACTGGGTCTTCCAACAAGACAATGACCCAAAGCATACATCGGAATTAGTACCTCAAGGACATCAAAACCAAGATCCTGGAGTGGCACGGACAGACCCCAGACCTCGATCCTATTGAGAATCTGTGGCAGGTACGGTACTCAAAGTGAATGTCCAGGCTCAGAAACTATGCAATTTGGACCAGCTAGAACAGATTACAATGGAAGAGTTGGCCCAAATCCCTCAGGAGATCTGTGCCAACCTAGTAAAGAACTACTCTTAAAGAGATTGTGGTCAGTTGTGGTTCAGAAAGGGTACACTACTGATCATTAGTGGTCAGGGCGCTAATAATTTTAGATGTCTAATTTTTAACTTTTTTTTTTTTTTTTTGTGCAATTTGGTGTATCCATAAAAAATCCTAATTAAACTTAGTGGACATTGTTTTTATGGTTTGCAAAATAAACACTTGTTGTTAATGGTCATTTTCACGGAGCAAGCAAGTGTTGTCTCATTTTCTCTATGTTGTCTCTACCACCATGTTAAAACCCCTTCCTAAAAAAATCTTGGCCTTTGCAAATTTCTAAACTTTGTCCAGTGTTTTCCTAATAAAGTTGACCTAACGTTTGTTCTGGGACCCTCCCCAGCACTATTATCTTTCTAGCCTCTTTATCTTTCAAAGAAACTGAATTATCTAGCAAGCTCATGGTGAAACAGAACTCCGAGGAATGTGTAAGGGGCTAAAAAGGACAAAAAAGCCATCTAATGCTGGGCATACACAGAGTTTCTTTTCCTTATCAATCGAGCTGCTGATGGCTCGATTGATAATATCCGACAGGTCCGATGACCTGCCGGATAGATTCCCCGCTCGATCCCCGTCGGCGGACAATAGCGGGGAATCGAGCGGCTGATAAGACGATCAGAGATGCCAGCGGCTCGATTCGGCGCATAATTGCATCCATGTATGCCCAGCATTACACATCATTGCCTTCCAGCAGTTCTGGAGGTGTGTTTAGCTACCAGGGACAACAAAGGATGATTTGCATATTCAGCAGTGATGCATTGTTGGAGACATCATATGCTTTAATCGCAAATTCCTTCCGTTTTAAGAAGGCAACTGGATGTGAGAGACATATTGAGGCTGCAATATTTATTTCCTTTTTAACAACACCAATTGCCTATCAGTCCTGCTGGTCTTTCTGGCTTCAGTAGTGTCTGAATCGCACACTTGAAACAAACGTGCAGCTAATCCAGTCACACTTAAAGGGATGGTCCAAGCAAAATAAAAAAATGAGTTTCACTCACCTGGGGCTTCTACCAGCCCCATGCAGCCATCCTGTGCCCTCGTAGTCACTCACTGCTGCTCCAGTCCCCTGCTGGCAGCTTGCCGACCTCGGAGGTTGGCAGGCCGCATTGCGTACATTTGTACGCATTTCCGCTAGTGCAGGTACATTAACATATACATTTTTACGCGTTACCGGTTCAATGCGTAAATTTATACGCATTTAACCAGTAACGCGTAAAAATGTATGTGTCAATGTTTCTGCACTAGCGGGAATGTGTAAAAATGTACGCAATACGGCCTGCCGACCTCCAAGGTCGGCAAGCTGCCAGTGGGGACTGGAGCAGCAGTGAGTGACTACGAGGGCACAGGATGGCTGCATGGGGCTGGTAGAAGCCCCAGGTGAGTGAAACTCCTTTTTTTATTTTGCTTGGACCTTCCCTTTTATAGAGGAACTCCAGTGAAAATAATGTAATAAAAAAGTGCTTCATTTTTACAATAATTATGTATAAATGATTTAGTCAGTGTTTGCCCATTGTAAAATCTTTTAAATCCCTGATTTACTTCTGACATTTATTACATGGTGACATGTTTACTGTTGGCAGGTGATGTAGCTGCTGCATGCTTTTTTGGCAGTTGGAAACAGCTGTAAACAGCTATTTCCCACAATGCAGCAAGGTTCACAGGAAACTGCCAGGAGTACCACGGTCCTCAGGGTTTCTTGTGGGAGGGGTTTCACCACTATCAGTCATACAGTGCCCCCTGATGGTCTGTTTGTGAAAAGGAATAGATTTCTCATGTAAAAGGGGGTATCCGCTGCTGATTGGGATTAAGTTCAATTCTTGGTCGGAGTTTCTCTTTAACCACTTAAGGACTGCAGTCTTAAAACCCCTTAAGGACCAGACACTTTTTTTTTTCCATTCAGACCACTGCAGCTTTAACGGTTTATTGCTTGGTCATAGAACCTACCACCTAAATGAATTTTACCTCCTTTTCTTGTCACTAAGGCCCAGTGCACACCGAGCGTTTTTTGGAGCGATCCGCCGGCCGCATCCGCCTGGAAAAATGCTTGGCTAATGTATTGCAATGGGATGGTGCACACCGGCGGTTTGAGGTTTTTGCCAAGCCGCAAACGCGCCTCCTGTTGCGCGTTTGCGTTTTGCTAAAAAACCTCAAACCGCCGGCGTGCACCACACATTGAAATACAATAGCCAAGCGTTTTCACTGGCTGATGCGGCTGGTGGATCGCATACAAAATCCGCTTGGTGTGCACCCGGCCAAATATCTGCTCTCTGCTCCCAAAACCGCTAGCGTTTTGACGATCTGCTAGCGGTTTTGGTGTGCACTGGGCATTATACAGCTTTCCTTTGGTGCTATTTGATTGCTGCTGTGATTTTTAGTTTTATATTCATCAAAAAAGACATGAATTTTGTCAAAAAAAAATATTTTTTTTACTTTCTGTGCTGACATTTTTCAAATAAAGTAAACTTTCTATATACATTGTTGTCCACATTTATTGTGCTACATGTCTTTGATAGAAAAAAAATCCAATAAGTGTATATTTATTGTTTTGGGTAAAAGTTATAGCGTTTACAAACTATGGTGCAAAAAGTGAATTTTCCCATTTTGAAGCATCTCTGACTTTTATGAGCACCTGCCATTTTTCATGAGGTGCTAGAATTCCAGGATAGTAAAAATACCCCCCAAATGACCCCATTTTGGAAAGAAGTCATCCCAAAATATTCACTAAGAGGCATAGTGAGTTCATAGAAGATTTTATTTTTTTGTCACAAGTTAGCGGAAAACGACACTTTGTAACAAAAAAAAAAACAAAACAAAAAAGTTTCCATTTCTGCTAACTTGTGACAAAAAAAAATGAATTTTTCACCAGACTCACCATGCCCCTCTCTGAATACTTTGGGGTGTCTACTTTCCAAAATGGGGTTATTTGTGGGGTGTTTACTGTCCTGGAATTTTGGGGGTGCTAAATTGTAAGCACCCCTGTAAAGCCTAAAGGTGCTCATAGGACTTTGTGGCCCCTTAGCGCACCTAGGCTGCAAAAAAAAAGTGTCACACGTATTATTGCCGTAGAAATAGTGGGTGGGAGAAATATCTCTGTAAATTATTATTAATATATATATATAAATATATATATATATATATATATATATATATATATATATATATATATATATATATATATATATATATATATATATATATATATATATATATATATATATATATATAAAAAAAAATTTTTTTTTTTACACACAATTGTCCATTTACAGAGATATTTCATCCACCTAGCATAAGTATGTGTAGTACGGCGATACCACGTGTGACACTTTTTTTGCATCCTAGGTGTGCTAAGGGGCCCAGGGCTAGGGCAGCACGGTGGCGTAGTGGTTAGCTCTCTCGCCTTGCAGCGCTGGGTCCCTGGTTCGAATCCCAGCCAGGGCACTATCTGCAAAGAGTTTGTATGTTCTCTCCGTGTCTGCGTGGGTTTCCTCCGGGCACTCCGGTTTCCTCCCACATTCCAAAAACATACGGATAAGTTAATTGGCTCCCCCTAAAATTGGCCCTAGACTAAAGTACTTACACTACATAATATAGACATATGGCAATGGTAGGGATTAGATTGTGAGCTCCTTTGAGGGACAGTTAGTGACAAGATATATATATATATATACACTGTACAGCGCTGCGTAATATGTCGGCGCTATATAAATACTAAAATAATAATAATAATAACGTCCTATGAGTACCTTTAGGATTTTACAGGTCATTTTAAGGCATTTGGTTTCTAGACTACTCCTCACGGTTTAGGGCCCCTAAAATGCCAGGACAGTATAGGAACACCACAAGTGACCCCATTTTACAAAGAAGACACCCCAAGGTATTCCATTAGGTGTATGGTGAGTTCATAGAAGATTTTATTTTTTGTCACAAGTTAGTGGAAAATGACACTTTGTGGAAAAAAAAAATCATTTTCCGCTAACTTGTGACAAAAAATATCTTCTATGAACTCATCATACACCTAACGGAATACCTTGGGGTGTCTTCTTTCTAAAATGGGGTCACTTGTGGGGTTCCTATACTGCCCTGGCATTTTAGGGCCCAAAACCGTGAGGAGTAGTCTGGAAACTAAATGCCTCAAAATGACTGTTCAGGGGTATAAGCCTCTGCAAATTTTGATGACAAGTGGTCTATGAGGGACCGAATTTTGTGGAACCGGTCATAAGCAGGTAAGACTCTTAGATGACAGGTTGTATTGGCACTGAAGTGCAGGAAGCGCAGGATGTTCTCAAATCGTGACCTGGACATGGCAGCAGAGAACATGGGCATGTGATGTATTGGGTGTGTAGACCAATAAGGCCGCTATACATTTTTTTGACTAGACCCATGTTAAGGAGAAGGCCCCAAAAAATGTTAAGTTCGTACACTTGGAGTGGTTTCCACCGAAAAGGCTGGGCATGGTAGCTTCTTGGATTGGCGGTTGCGTATTGTGTGGCATAACGGTTTGGTCTCAGCCACAATTAAGTCGTAAAGACCAGCAGTGATCAGAAAAAAAAAATTGTCACTGCGGTGGGGCGGGTGAAGGTTTGGCCGGGTGATCAGAAACCCGCAGGGGGCAGATTAGGGCCTGATCTGATGGATAGGTGTGCTAGGGGGTGACAGGAGGTGATTGATGAGTGTCTCAGGGGGTAATTAGAGGGGAGAATAGATGCAATCAATGCACTGGAGAGGTGAGCAGAAGGCGGTTTGAGGGGGATCTGAGGGTTTGGCCGAGTGATCAGGAGCCCACACGGGGCAAATTAGGGCCTGATCTGATGGGTAGGTGTACTAGGTGGTGACAGGAGGTGATTGATGGTTGTCTCAGGGTGTGATCAGAGGGGGGAATAGATGCAATCAATGCACTGGGGAGGTGATGGGGGGGGGGGTTCTGAGGGTGTGGGCGGGTAATTGGGTACCCGCAAGAGGCAGATTAGGGTATGATCTGATGGGTAGCAGTGACAGGGGGTGACGGGGTGATTGATAGGTGATCAGGGTGTGTTTAGAGGGGAGAATAGATGCAATCAATGCACTGGGGAGGTGATGGGGGGGGGGGGTCTGAGGGTGTGGGCGGGTGATTGGGTGCCCGCAAGGGGCAGATGAGGGTCTGATCTGATGAGTAGCAGTGACAGGTGGCGACAAGGGGTGATTGATGGGTGATTAGAGGGTAGACCAGATGTAAATAATGCACTGGGGAGATGATCAGGGGGGGTCTGAGGGTGTGGGCGGGTAATTGGGTGCCCGCAAGGGGCAGATTAGGGTCTGATCTGATGGGTAGCAGTGACAGGGGGTGATTAATGGGTGATCAGTGGGTGATTAGAGTGGAAAACAGATGTAAACAATGCGCTTGGGAGGTGATCTGAGGGCGGGTCTGCGGGCGATCTGAGGGTGTGGGCGGGTGATCAGATGACGGCAAGGGGCAGGTTAGGGTCTGATCTGATGGGTGGCAGTGACAGGGGTGATTGACAGGTGATCATTGGGTCATTAGAGGGGAGAATAGATGTGTATAGTACACGGGGGGGGGTAATCAGGAGCCCCCAGGGGGCAGTTCAGGACCTAATCTATAGGATAGCGTTGACAGATAGTGACAGGGGGTGATTGATGGGCGAGTAGGGGGGGGATTGGGTGCAAACAGAGGTCTGGGGGGGTGATCGGGGGGGGCTGAGGGATGCTGTGGGCGATGAGGGGGCTACATCAGGTATGTTAATTGCAGTTCCTGTCTGAGTGAGGACTGGGTCAGACTACAGTGTGACCTCACTGATAATAAATTACAACTATAAAACACTTAAAAGGGTCAATAGTTCATAGATTTTAGCTCTGGCATACTTCAATGAATGTGTCATTGAGCAAAAACAATAAAACAGTAAAAAAAAGTCGATTTAAATATAAAATAAAACGGTGGAATTTCTTAAGTCATTTTAAGAAGGTGGATAGATATAATTGTTTGTCATCAGTTTATTTTCACCTCGGGTGTCCTTTAAAAACGTTTAGCAACAATAAGTCCCCAGGTCACAAACGCAGCAACTATAAGCCTGAGGTGACAAGTTCAGCAATTGTGAGCTCCCAGGAAATAGATGCAGCAACCAGGAGCCCTTAATTTACAATCGCAGCATTTGTTAGCCCTATTTAAAAAGTGTGCTCATTATAAGTATGTACTTATGCTCCCCCCCCCCCCCCCATTATATTAACTATCGTGTCCCTTTTGTAATTTTAGTCTCCATGGTCCCCAAAAATACAGTCTGTTTCCCAATTTATAATTGCAGGCCTTGTAGCATTCTTTAGTAGTTTGGCCCCCATTTGAATTCTTGCAGCCTCTGTGCCTCCTTTTTAATAACTTCCTTTGTCTCCATTTAAAGTTGGTCCAGATTCGAATCGTTGGGCAGTACTTTTTGCTAAGAATTGTTTTATTTATATGCATCTTGCAGAAGAACAAAAAAATGAAAAAAAAATCACCATTTCTCAGCTTTCAGCCATTGTAGTTTAAAAATAAAATGTACTGTTGGTGATGAAACACACATTCTATTTGCCCATTTGTCCAAGTTATTACAACATTTAAATTGTGTCCCTAGTACAATGTATGGTGATAATATTTTATTTAGAAATAAAGGTGTCCCTTTTTTTTTTTTTTTTTTTTTTACATTTAATGTTTCTTTTATATTATAATAATAGTTAAAAGCCTTTATTTACAAAAGCCGTAGTAATACAGTATACCTCATGACATACATATTAAAAAAAAATCCTTAAAGGGATACTGTAGGGGGGTCAGGGGAAAATGAGTTGAACTTACCCGGGGCGTCTAACGGTCCCCCGCAGACATCCTGTGTTGGCGCAGCCACTCACCGATGCTCCGGCCCCACCTCCGGTTCACTTCTGGAATTTCAGACTTTAAAGTTTGAAAACCACTGCGCCTGCGTTACCGTGTCCTCGATCCCGCTGATGTCATCAAGAGCGCACAGCGCAGGCCCAGTATGGTCTGTGTCTGCGCAGTACACTCCTGGTGACATCAGCGGGAGTGAGGGCATGGCAACGCAGGCGCAGTGGTTTTCTGACTTTAAAGTCAGAAATTCAGAAGTGAACTGGAGGCGAGGCCGGTGCATGGATGTCTGCGGGGGACCATTAGAAGCCCCGGGTAAGTTCAGCTCATTTTCCCTCGACCCCCTTACAGTATCCCTTTAAATTGTGTAATTTTTTTTTACAAGTGTTTTATTTTGGTAACTATGGGGTAGGGGAGGAAGGTGTTAAAAATAATTTTTTAAAAAAACTTTAATTTTCCTATTGATTAGTGTATTTGGATGTGTTTTTACTTTTTGGCCACACTAAGTTCCATGTTGAATAAATATTAACAGGGAACCAAGTGTTTACATTTTGTTTCTGTAGTGCTTTTTTTTTTATTATTATTATCAGAGCTGCCGGAAGCTCTGACTCATCGCAGACACGGTGTTGGGGGATGGAAACGGCTGATTTCCCAATCACGGAGGGACAGAATTTCGGCAAATGCGGATGAAACACACGTGACAATCGTGAGCGGCGGCAGTAAGTAAAGAGCGTGCATATCTACGCCCCTGAGCTTGAAGTGAAGTTTTTCTGGGGCGTAGATATGTGTAGCACGGGACCTGTAATTTGGTTTATGTAAATTGCATGTATACATTCCTGAGTAGTTATTTGTATTTAGAGTTTAGTTTCCATTTTTTTTTATTGGAATTGTTTATCCTTTGTTTGCAGAGATACAGATTCCTGTAAGTGATGGTAGAAGAAAGGAAACCTCATTACTTTCAAAATGAACCAGCAGTCAGATGACACCGAACAGACACAGAACAATATCCTGAGTTCTCAATGTCCTGTATACGATGGCCACTCTATTGCTAGTGCTGAGTTGGTGGCTAGGCTTGAATCCTATGAGAGCTTAGAGAAGAGAAGCATATCTGATGTCAGGAGAACCTTCTGCCTCTTTGCTACCTTTGATGTTTTGTTTGTCAGTTTGCTATGGATCATAGAACTAAATGTGAGCTAATTTTTCCTAGTATATTTTTATATTCTTTTTTTTTATGTTCTTCTAATGCAATACAAGTTTGTTAGTTTGTTTTGCTCTGGAGCAGATGTTTACTTAAAGGATACCTTCGCGCTCAATATTTTCAAAAAGGTTGCCTACTGTGTGTGTGTGGGGAGTTGTGCAGATACTTCCCGTGCCCCAACGTCTCCCTTCCCTTCTGCTGTAATTGCCCAAGTTTTTAACTTCCTGGTCAGTGCCCTCCAACTCGCATATACTACTCTGTGCTGTATGTCTGCTTTGGCGTCTTGTGATCTCACTTACGTCATGTGGCGTTGCAGGGGGTCACGGTCGCAAGGCGCCCAAGCAGACATACTGCGCATGCACAGTGTTTTATTTCTAGGTTGGAGGGCACCAACTGCGAAGACCAGGAAGTGAAGTAAAGAACTTGGGCAATTCCAGGAGAATGGAAGGAGATGCTGGGTCACGAGAAGTGCGGTAAGCATCTGCATAACTCCCCACACACTCAGTAGGCATCCTTTTTGAAAAATATGGAGCGTTGTGGTATCCTTTAAAGCAATCTCTGTATAGAAATGCACAGATGTGGGTACAAGCTTTATTTGCCAGGCATGCAGATGTTTCATGCTTCACGCTGCTTCTACACATGCATAAATATATTTGTACAAGGGCTTCCACTGAAACCCACTATTGCAGCTTTTACACTCTCATATCTATCTCAGGCTTTGTCATCCAGGGTTCCCCTGGAACCCCAGGGTTCCTTGAGTACTCTGCAGGTGTTCCTTGGCATTTCCCTCCCCCCATTGTGGGGGTGGGGGAGTGTAATAGAGTGCATTATAATAGGGAGTACTGTAAGAAGCACTTAATTGGAGCACTAATGAGCACATTAAAAGCACTAGGATAAGGAGACAGTACGATAAGTGCCACTGTAATGGGGGTAGTGAAATAAACAGCCTCACCAACTTCTACGGACCATGCCTCCTGCAAAATAAATGCAGCTTCTCCTCAAGATACAAAAATTATTTGCAGGGGTTCATCGAGATCAAAAGGTTTATTTGCAGGGTTCCTTCAGGGTAAAAAGGTTGAGAAAGGCTGGTCTATCTAATAAAGGATGGACTGTTATCTGTGAATCTATGGAGAGTTCTCACTATCTAGAACTGGGGCTTGTGGGCCACATATGGTACAACCAATCCCTTTTCACTGGTCCCAAAGTATAAAGGTAGCCATACACTGGTCGATTTGCCATTAGATCGACCAACTGACAGATCCCTCAGATTACCTGAAGCTGGCTCCGGGTCCTCTTCTCCGCGCTGCACCGCATCCCGCACCGCATCCCAGCGTACGCTGTGTCACTCCGTGACCAGGAAGTTCAAATAGAGCGCCCTCTATATGAACTTCCTGGTCACTGGAGTGACACAGGAAGTTCATGTACGCTGGGATGGAAGCAGGAACAGAGCGGTGCAGCGCGGAGAAGATGCCCGGGAGCCAGCGTCAGGTAATGTATACTTGATCGGATCGGCCGCCGCTAACGCTCCCTACCCGCTGGCGATCGACGGTAATTTCCTGCACGGCGCGATCGACGGACCGATCCGATTTCGGGAGGAAATCGGATCGGCGGGTGCGTTTAGCGCGAACGATTGGCAGCCGATTCGATCCCAGTGATCGAATCTGCTGTTGAAATGGGCGCAAATTGGGCCAGTGTATGGCCAGCTTTAGAGCCCATTCCCACTATGGGTGATTCGGTTTGTTTCCCTGCATGCAAATTCAGACAGAAAAACACAGCCTATTGAAATTAATAGGCTGGCATCTGATTAGCATGCAGGGAAAAAAATCGATGCCATGCATCAAGAAAAAAAAAAAGAGCGCGCATGCATGGCTATAAGAATTCAGGTGTGTCTTGCGTCACAGCTTTGACAGCATCTTGTCTTGAAAGACGCTTGATGTGCACAGTGAGAATGGGCCCTTAAAAGGGAACTCAAGGTGAATGTGATATGGAGGCAGACATATTTCTTTCCTTTTAAACAATGCAAGTTGCCTGGCTGTCCCCTGTGTCTTATACTTTTAGGCTGGTTTCACAACAGGACGTTGCGTTTTAGGGGACGTTAAGGTCACATAACGTGCCCCTAACGCAACGCCTGGTGCTCTCTGATGTGGACGTCAGAGTGAGCCGCATTGTGCAGCTCACTCTGGCGTCCGTGATGCCGTGATGCGCACTCTTGGACGCATGCGGCATCACGTGGTCCCGCCCGGCCAATCGCCGCACAGAGCGGCCGCTCAAGGAAGTAAACACTGCACGTCACTGAGTGCAGTGAATATTAATTAGCCATGTGCCTGGCCGCTCTCCGCTCCTCCCCAACTTTACTGAGCATGTGCAAGCAGTCTGTAAAGTACTGCATGCAGTACGTTGTGTTATGGCGCAGCGTTACAATGTAACGCAACGTGGGCACTGTGAACAGCCCATTGATTTTTCATTGCTGTGCGGTGGGGTGCGTTACAGGCTGCTCTAACGTGCGCCTGTAACGTCCCACTGTGAAACCAGCCTTAGCCGTAGACCATGAACAAGACTTCAGATCAGGTGCTCTGACTCAAGTCTGACTGGATTAGCCACATGCTTATTTTAGGGTTTTGACTCAGACACTTCTGATGCCAGAAGATCAACAGGACTCACAGGTAACTGGTGATGTTTAAAAGGAAATAAATATTGCAGTCTCCATATCTCACACCCTCTTAGATCAAGTTCGCTTTAAGTTGTTACTTATGGCAAGGTGTCTTGTAGGCACCATTCTGGAGCATAATTCTGCCAAAAAATTGTAAGTGCTTAGTCTGAGGAGCTCTAATTAATTGGGTCTACTCTGCATATTTGGAGGGGGGGGTGGCACTGCCTGATATTTGGAGGTAATTCTGCTTACATTTCAGGGTCAGTCTGCCTTGCACTCAATCATTCTGCTTGATATTTGAGGGTCACTCTGCCTAATATTTGGGATTTGTTCTATTATTTGTGGGTCATACTGCCTAACTCTGCCAAATATTTTGGAGTCACATAACATTTCTGGGTCACTGCCTCACATTTGGGTGTCTCTGCACATAATAAGGAGAGTTGCCCCCATATATTATTTGAGGAGCGATCTCCATTCTTGTATGGGGGTGGGCACTTTGCATAATATGGTTTGGGAGGCGTGTCTAATTATTTTTGGGTGGCACACTCTGCCTACTTATATTGTGGAGGAGGTGGAACACTTGCATTAATTGTGATTCGGGGGATTAGGACAGTCTGCCTAGTTATGTTGTCTATCACTTGAATTTGCTCATCATTCAGCATCTACTTTTGGCATTGCTTTCTACTTGGTGGTTTTATGTATATACAAGGGGGTGCTGGTAAGTTTCTGACTTTTCCCAGAAAGAGGACAGCCAGAGTTATGAAGTAACACATTTATTCAAAATATCCCCCCCTTAGACTAATAAACTTGGTACAGCATAGTTGACATTTCTAGACGGTTGAAATAAAATTCCATTTGTTGAGCCTCATATTAGCTTTCAGCAGCATGGTTCACATCAGAAATGTCTTTAAAATGTTTCCCCTTACACCACAGGGACCAGGTGCTGGACCAACTGGAAACTGAATGTGTTCAATTGGGCAGCTACAACAATGGACAAGTGCATTGTCCTGCACTTGACTACAAGAACTAAACTCAGCGATACTTAGCCCCCCCCCCCCCCCCCCCCCTTCAAAAAAAAAAAAAGAAGAATCACAGTGCAGATAGTACTAACGAGAACTCTTTTTAACCTGGAAATATTTCTGAATTATGCCATGCCAACTCAGGTGCCCAGTCAAAAGCATAAAGAGAGATAAAGATGAGTAGAAAAAAAAGATTGGGGGGATGGGGGGTAGGACAAAAGGGATCAATTTCAAATGACCTACCAAGACCTACTAGATCATTCTAAGGGCCCATAATCCCTAAATAATAATTTTAAAATTTACATTTCTCCCAGACTTCCCAGGTAAGAATGCATCGGTCGAGACGGTCCTGAGCAGAGTACCACCTCCTCCATTTCCACAACAAGCCCGTGATGCATTAATCGTGTTCCAATACAATAGATCTCTTGTATGACTTCACGAAGGCAGTGGCAGTCGTGCCTTGCCAAGTGGATAGGAGCAGAAATTGATATATCCGGGAAATTAAGTATCTGTGAGGGCCTGTGCTTGGGACTAAATTTTCAAACTAGGTGAAAGGTTTGTCCTTGTTTGCCAGGGAAAGTCATGATGCACCTTCAGGTATTGTCATTGATTTGAGCAAATCTCTCACTCCCGCCCCCAAGAGTTCAGCTCAGCCAAAGTCTTTATGGGCTATCTTTTTTTTGAGCTGATGCTGTCTGAATCAGCTCATGGACAGCATCACAGGTTGCTGGTTTAGTTGAGGTTGGGTGCAACCTCTGCAAGGCTCGAATTCAATGATGAAATGGAAATTCTTGAAACGAGAGTTCCAAGTTTTGACAGTGCTGTAGGAAGTACTTTTCCCCAGTGTTTGACATCTCATTGTGAATGTCCTCTGCTGAATTTTCCTGTAGAAATAAAAACGTCATCATGGTCCCTAACTCCAACTATGTGAAACTTGCTTGTGCCTCTGCCATAACAGCTTTTCACGAAAAGAAAAACCTTGGCGGTAACCCCGGACGTAGTTCGGGGTAAGCCGCCGGAGGGTGCCGCTCAGGCCCTGCTGGGCCGATTTGTTTAATTTTTTTTTTGCTGGACGCAGCTAGCACTTTGCTAGCTGCGCCAGCACCCCGATCGCCGCCGCGCGCCCGATCGCCGCTATACGGTGCGGCGCGCGGCCCCCCCCCCAGACCCCGTGCGCTGCCTGGCCAATCAGTGCCAGGCAGCGCCGAGGGGTGGCCCGGGACTCCCAATGACGACCCGACGTCAGTGACGTCATCCCGCCCGTCGCCATGGCGACGGGGTAGCCCTCCAGGAAATCCCGTTCTTTGAACGGGATTTCCTGATCGGAGATCGCCGAAGGCGATCGAAGAGGGCGGGGGGATGCCGCTGAGCAGCGGCTATCATGTAGCGAGCCCTGGGCTCGCTACATGATATAGAAAAAAAAAAACTGCCGCGCTGCCTCCTGGCGTATTTTTTTATACCGCCAGGAGGGTTAAGAATCACAAACACCTGATAATTGCACAATTACATACTGAGAGAATAGCTTGTTTTTCTGTTTTATCTGGAAGGAGGCAGAGCTAGGAACTTCAGTAGACAGAAGTATGCTGGAGCAGCCACTCCCAGGCTTCACACACCTGGTTTGCTGGTGCATGATCTTCCAGGTCACTCAAATGGCGTTATAAACGTGCTTTTATATATTAAAGATTGCACAACACAACATTTTCAGGGTTACTCCCTTCCTCCGGTGTAAAGCCAGGAACTTATAAGCGCTCCCTCTTATCACTGGAATTTGCCTTTTATTGGGTAATATCAACAAGTCATTGATATAGTATGTTTGTTAGTATTATTTACCTGGTACTGAAAATATTAATGTAAATTGTATTCTTTAGTTATACCAGTGACAGTACTTGGCTGTACTTGGAGTTACAGATTGCTTAGTAAGATTATGGTTAACCAGAACTCAACCAAAGTTAACCAGAACTAGGAGTGCATAAGGGGCTAAAAGCACCCAAAAAACTATCTTACTAAAAACACTATGTAAAACAGAAGGCAAATTTCTGTTTTGCTTGGCTGTACTTGCACTCTGTTCTTACCAAGCCCCCATTTTGCAGCAATACATGCACATTTTTGTGTTTTTCCAGCTGCACTGTCAAGGGGC
Source organism: Hyperolius riggenbachi (assembly GCF_040937935.1). NCBI lineage: Eukaryota > Metazoa > Chordata > Amphibia > Anura > Hyperoliidae > Hyperolius > Hyperolius riggenbachi. The sequence continues at coordinate 160,162,680 of NC_090650.1, forward strand.
CATGTTTTTTTTGCCTGCAAGCTGTACTTATTTGACTCTGAAATATTTGTAGCCATAGAGTTGCTAAATTTTCAAGTTATGGATGTACAAGGTCTGCACTGTAGTGATCATAAGTCTACTCACCAAATCCTGTGGAAAGATGTGTTTCACTGGTATAAATCATACATTTGTTTGTGGCTCTCTCTATCCCTGACTTCAGATTGACATACACCAGCTTAGCAAGTTCCTGCTGCAATCACAGGCTCCCATCACTGGAAGTGTAGGTGTCCGCCTTAAATCATGGGTTTTGTGTTTGAGAGTATGATGTTTACTATATATTTTATTAGGTGATTAAGGGTCAGTTCACACCGGCATTTATCACCAGCCACGGTGCTCATTGAAGTGCTGCCCATTCAGCTGAATGGGCACTGCCAGTTCTGTCTTTTACCGTTGTCTGCATAAACTCTGATCCCGTTTTTTTTTTTCCGTTTTTTTCCCCCCTGTTGTTTCAGCTTCTCACAGTCCTCACCCAGCTATCTTACCTAAATATGCACTGTTTAACCACTTTGCATCCAGACCTTGTTTCCCCCATATGGACCAGAGCAGTTTTGACATTTTAGCTATGTCCCTATTTAATCAGCATTAACGCTAATTATGACACCTAAATGAAATATATATAGTTTTTTTTTAAGACAAACTAGGCTTTCTAACTCTCATTGTATGCAATTTTTCCCTCAAACAATTATGTTTTCTATACATTTTAATAGGAAAAAGAGGAAAAAAATAGAAAAAACACATTATTTTTCAGATTTACCAATGCAGGCCAAATAACAGTGGCGAATAGTGCTAGTAGCCGCAAATAAGGCACCTTATTTGCATCTACTAGCACTGTTCGGCACTGTTATTTGGCCTGAAGACGTGGAAAAGTACACTTGAAACGTGTTGCCAGTGCAATAAAAATTCATCTATTAAGTGAATTTATCTTCCTTGAGGTAAGCCACCTCACCTTTTTTTCATTTTTCAGTTGTTTTTAACGTATTTTATCACACCTGGGAGCATCTTTCCCTATATCTTGTGCCGTCACCCTCCTTTTGGAGGGGAAACATCCCTCTTGGACCATTTGTAGGTCATTTGAGGCATGTTGTTGTTTTTTCATCTAGAGTGTGACCACCACCAGCTCTGCCTGATTACCCGAGTGGAGTCAGGGTTATACATCTCCACCTGCCTACAGTGGTTGGTTGCCCTTCTGCAACCCACCTTTTGAATATAATCCACCAATTCACCTTTCATTTGTTCCCATTGTTTTGACATACTGCACCATTTGGGCTCCTATTGTCTCTGCGGTTTTTCTTCCAGCAGGGTGTAATTTTTATCACCTCCAACATTGACCTCTTGGAGTATATTTTCCAGCACTGTCATCCATTTAAATTTGCTGTGCTCCTAAAGACTTTCAGCTCCGTACTGCACCTGCTTGAGCACACGCAAGTGCACGCTTGCGCATGCGCCGTAAGGTACCTAGTGCTCCCAAAGTCTTCCACGGTTTCTTGAAGGCATATATAACCAGTTAGTCGAAAAAATAAAAAGGCATGGCAACAATAGAACAAGGACAATGACAGGAGCAGGGAATGCTCTATAGGATCCAGAGCCTTCCCTATTCATAGTTAAGTATCTTCTCGCTTCCGTTTTACTTTAATCCCTTTTAGACCACACATAGTAAAAACTATGTCGTGTTATTGGTTGCTTAAATCTGACACCGCATAGATTTCACTACACTGGTTTCTCGTGTTTTTATCACCAGTAACTCAGCTGTCATTAGACAACTAGAGATGGTGTAGGAGTCTGTGTATCTTAGACCCATTTACTGTACAAAAAAAACCACACTACCTGCAAGGCTGTTTCCTGGCACAGACTTTCCGGGCAGTAGCCTGGAATGCTATGTAATGTAAGGGGCGAGGTTTTGAGAGAGATCATCATTTTAATTACCAGACTTTAGAGTGCAGACGACCTCTAATGGGAATGTTATCGTATTGAATGATGCACTGCGCTGTGTAATGGCGGGTCGGCTCTGTAAATGCTGCTTCTCCCAATTTCATTGGGACTGGCCAGCTGTGAGTAGTTGTGCTGTGATAGGAGGGGGGCACTTCGTAAAACGGGGTATGTGATAAGTGATTTGGTAAAAGTACGGACCAAAACACCACTCCAGCAAATGCAGTTCAGACTTTATTCCAGCTGTGCTGGATGCGCTCACAACAGTAGGGAAAGTCTAGGCAAATAAATGTAATGAACATACGTCAGGAACTTACTTGGAATGGAGGGATGGCATTTTCTGCTCTACTCACAGCTGGAATAAACAGAAGTGAGTGTTATATTTCACCTTTTTGCTTCGACACCAGTAACTTCTTAGATTTGCACCTCACAGACTGTGAGATAACTTGACTCTCACACAGCAAGCATTATTGGAGATAGACCGTTCTCAGTCGTCTTCAAAGTACAAGGAGTTTATTCAATACACAGATATACAGATACAGTTTGTCATATCTTAGCCAAGCAGATTCTTCTTTTGTCCCTTTGCGTTACAAGCTCTTGATCACCTTCCTGTTGAAGGTAATCGGGTCATCTTCTTTCTATTCTAAGTTACATCTATCTAGGTATATACAGCATATATTATATCAGCTTACATAAAGAAAGGAAATAATTCTGGTTCCAGTCAGTAGAAGTCAGTAGATGGAGAGCGTGAAAGTAAGAGTCAGAATGCACTCCGCTGGCCCATCCAGCCCTTTAATACTGACTAGGAAAGAGTTAAATGTGACCTCATCTGAGCCCTCCCCCAGAACCGACTATTGGCTTAGAACCCTCGTGGTGTCTTAATACCTATCTACTCGATTAATATTCCATGCTGCCTTTCACTTACATCCAGGAATGTGATATTTTGTAAATATGGCCTATGTTGATTGTTCTCGTAGTCCATTTGTCTGGGGCAGTGTAGGCCTGTGGCCTTCCTTCAGGAACATGTTCTCAGTATCTGCTTGTATCATCTGCTTCAAGCAGACACTGAGATGCTTCTGCCTGCATCTTTGAAAACTCTTTAAAGGTATACTCTGCGAACAAGCCTTTTACCTAAAACTCAGGCCAAATAACTGAGGCCTACTTAAATTATAACAATCCCCCCTAAAATGGCTTGCTCCGCAGATCCCAGCTTCTGAACCCAGCTTCTGAACCCAGCAGTACCTGGTTTCTTTTCTGTATGTTTCACTTTTCGATGCTTGTGCTCACACAACTTCTCTGCTCTAGGCGGTTATCCCTGGGAGATAGGGCAAGACCTCTTGGTCTTCCTGTAACCAGGCTCTTTGGGAATGCCCTACTTCTAAGTCCCTCTCTACCACATTCTCAGCATTTGCGTCACTTGCGTATCACTCACAAACTTGCATGATCACAGAAAAGTGAAACTAGTTTGTCTATTACACGACGGAGCAGTGCCAGGTGCCTTCTAAAAGAACGCCTTTATACAATCAGCTCCAACCCAGGTACTACTACACCTATACCCGTAACCCTGTATGTGCCTTAATTTGGAAATCTTGGTTCATGAGATTGTTTATGAGGCACCAATCTCTTGACCAGGCTAATTTGTTTTGCGTAATTTGACACACAACCTCACCTGGATAATGATGCCCAAAGTTGTCATCCCCATCCCGACGACCAGTGGGTGTAGGAAGACATTTTGAACTGCAGAGGCCCCGTCCGAGTGTCCCTGGAACATTACCGGAAACCTTTTCCACCAGGTCAGACCGGAACTCACCTGCTTATTTTTGTATTCTACCTCGTTAAGATCACCTGGATCATGGTGAAATCTTACCTCTAACTTAGTGTCCTGTTTGTTTACCCGTTGTAACAAAGTGTGGTCGTCTTGGGTCAAAACCTGTTCCCATTTGTCCCATGTCGTGTTATCTTTCAGGATGGGAACTCCCCCTGAAGTTTTGAACTTTAGAGTTCTCTTAACAATTGGAGGAATGACGTCATCAAACTTGGATGACTTGATCCATATCAAGCTCCCCTCGAAAAATCTACCTGACCGGAACAATATATGTATGAGGCCCCGGGTTCAATCCCCGGCATCTCCACCAGGAACAATTATGAAAATGTACCTTGAATGTGTCATTAGACATTATGTTTAAAAAACAAACCTTTCCTTCAGCCACCGGAACTATTGGTTTGGCTTCAGGGCGGATCTTTTGAATGGTAGCCTCGCATTCTGTGTTATTGAGCCAGCAGGCTTCTTCACTAAATTGGACTTGCCCCGGCAAACACAGGTACCTCTGTGGGAATTGCTCGCATGAGGACAACTCTCCTTGTTTCACCTCCCCGTCTAGCACCAAAAAATGTTGACCTCTCAGGTCATGGTGTAAGACATGTGTTGAGGTGGGAACTAAGGAAGTGGCGGTGCCTAAAGAAGTGTTGCACCCTTTCCATTTGTTCACCCAAACATCTCGAAGCTTCCATGCAAAAGATCCTTCTCCAGAAAAATCTATAAACCTCCAATTGTCCAATCTCAGTTGTACATGATCTTTTAGCATCTCCCTGACAAAATATGTCCCCAACTGTCCTGATTGGACCTCTTCCCCCCCTTATGTCCTGAGGCAAAATGTGTACCTGAGGTCGGGAAGACTGTACTCTCTGCAATCTTTCAATTAAGAGTACCTCCTCACTTACCCATCTAGAATGAGAGTAAGTACTTGAATATGGACTGTGTGGTATTGTCTCATGTTGTGACCCATGTAGGGAGGATGTTACCTGTGTGGACCCTCCCTTGCTCGGGATTGCTCTCCCCACCCTCTTGGTCACCTGAGACTGTGGCTGGATCTCGATTTTTAATTCTTGTTTCGAGAACCACAAACCCTCGGCTTGCCAGCCTTTACGTGTGTATAGTTGTTTCAGAGATACCCTCTGTTGGTAACCCCAGAGTGTGATGTTGTCCCCTGCGTCTCTCCTCTAGGAGAATTGACGACTCCTGCTCGTTCCTCTCCAATCTGGAGCCATCTCACTCTGGATAACCAAGACAAGGTACCCCTGAATCACACACTCCACCTTTTCCATGTACCCATTGTACTATACTGTACCTTTTAACAAAACTTTTGATCGGTGCATCGATTCTGGGAGTGTGACATTCAAGAGCAGATTTACACTGCTGTTAAATTCAAACTTCCAGCACACCTGACCCTTCAGACCTTTCACCCACATTGTGCCATGAAATTTGTTTCCACCTGGCACAAGTGCTCTTTTCCTCCATCTCTGCTTGGTCCATCTGTGCCAATCAGAGAGAGGTGGGAAAAGATCAGTACCTTTGTCTCCAAACATTAACATGCTTGGGCCTTGTGTTCTCATAAACCCCTTATTGTTCATGAGAATGTTGTAACGGTTAGGTGTCGTAGCTCAGATGTCTGATTATGTGGTGATCTGCAGAATCACCAATAATGCAGACACTATACCCGATTATGTGTGATCTGAAGAATCACCAATAATACCAGTATAGCAGACAAAGAGCAGAGTGTGTAGTGATTGGGTGCAACCGTAACTTTAATAGTACAATGAGACCTCACCACAGGGGCTGGTGAGGTATAAACAGTACACTGACCGTGCACTAACGTACAACCTCCAGCAAGCTGGAGGAACAATACTGAAGAGGCTGAATCTCCCGTGGAGCGGAAGATTCAGAATATGCTGCAGGCAAATGAACACCCGAGGGGCGGGTGAGTCAGACTCTACTGCAGCCTGCGAGACACAAATACTACTACAATGACAGGGTACCTAACGAGCAGGTAATTAAGGCTGAACTATAGCCTAACAGAACTGCTTCACCAGCGGAGCTGGCGTAGTTAACACCTCACCAGTGGCGAGGGCCCACTGGTGAGTAGAATAGTCAGGCAGGCAAGGATCAGCAACAGAGAGGTAAGTATCAGTACAGGATCGTGAGACAAGAGAGTAATCGGTAATCAGGCAGAGGTTCAGCAACAGGTAGGCAGATGGGCGAAAGTACAGGATCAGAAAGCAGGATCAGAGTCAGAAAAATCGCTAAGAGTCATACACATTTACATACTACTATCAATACAGTAGCAATAACGTAGTCTTGGTGTGAAATCCTTAGCATCAACACCAGGGAACTAGCCTAAGGTCTGAGCGCTAACACGCAAGTATTCATGACAACAGACAATGAGATAATGAAGCCTGGAGGCTTATGAAGCAGAGGAGACCTCACTGGCATGCCCCCCTCTAATCAACCAATCCTGGGCGCCGTGGGTCCCCTCTGACGTCAGCCGACCGGCAGGTCAGCTGACGGGCTTCCTCCCCGCATAAAGGTCCCATCTGCCCGCGCGCTAAGGCAACCCCCTGCACGGAAGGACGTTTAACATGTCAAGTCTGCCATTCTAACCCAATCAGTCTGACATAATGATCTCCAGCCTTGTGCTCGTCAACAATCTCACCTGAGTTAACAAGACAAATACTGAAATGATCTCAGCAGGTCCTTAAAATGACAGCAATGACATGCAGTGGAAAGGTTTTTTTTGGGATTCAGTTAATTTTCATGGCAAAGAAGGACTATGAATTCATCTGAACACTCTTCATAACATTCTGGAGTACCATATGCAAATTGCTATTATAAAAACGTAAGCACCAACTTTTCTAATTTCCAATATTCTTGACAGTCTCAAAACTTTTGGCCAGGACTGAATATATATATATATATATATATATATATATATATATATATATATATATATATATATATGATACAGTGGTTTGAAAAAGTATTCGGCCCCCTTGAGGTTTTCCACATTTTGTCATATTACTGCCGCAAACATGAATCGATTTTATTGGAATTCCACGTGAAAGACCAATACAAAGTGGTGTACATGTGAGAAGTGGAACGAAAATCATACATGATTCCAAACATTTTTTACGAATAATTAACTGCAAAGTGGGGTGTGCGTAATTATTAAGCCCCCTTTGGTCTGAGTGCAGTCAATTGCCCATAGACATTGCCTGATGAGTGCTAATGACTAAATAGAGTGCGCCTGTGTGTAATCTAATGTCAGTACAAATACAGCTGCTCTGTGACATCCTCAGAGGCTGTCTAAGAGAATATTGGGAGCAACAACACCATGAAGTCCAAAGAACACATTAGACAGGTCAGGGATAAAGTTATTGAGAAATTTAAAGCAGGCTTAGGCTACAAAAAGATTTCCAAACCATCCCCACTGTCAAATAAGGTGGTGGCAACATCATGCTCTGGGGGTGCTTCTCTTCAGCAGGGACAGGGAAGCTGGTCAGAAATGGTGGGAAGATAGATAGAGCCAAATACAGGGCAATCTTGGAAAAAAACCTCTTGGAGTCTGCAAAAGACTTGAGACTGGGGTGGAGATTCACCTCCCAGCAACAAATCTTGTATATATGGCAAGAAAAAGAAACGAGGCACTGTAGATGCAAACAGGGTACCTTTACTCAATGATGACCACACATCGGGTGAGCGGTGGGGGTGACAGAGGCCTGACAGCCGTTTCGCTTACAACTAAGCTTCCTCAGAGGCCAGTAAGGAGTACTGTACCGCTCACCCGATGTGTGGTCACCGTTAAGTAAAGGTACCCTGTTTGCATCTACTTGAAATTTTCCACATTTTGTCACATTACTGCCACAAACATGAATCAATTTTATTGGCATTTCACGTGAAAGACCAATACAAGTGGTGTACACATGAGAAGTGGAACGAAAATCATACATGATTCCAAACATTTTTTACAAATCAATAACTGCAAAGTGGGGTGTGCGTAATTATTCAGCCCCTTTTGGTCTGAGTGCAGTCAGTTGCCCATAGACATTGCCCGATGAGTGCTAATGACTAAATAGAGTGCACCTGTGTGTAATCTAATGTCAGTACAAATACAGCTGCTCTGTGATGACCTCAGAGGTTGTCTAAGAGAATCTTGGGAGCAACAACACCATGAAGTCCAAATAACACACCAGACAGGTCAGGGATAAAGTTATTGAGAAATTTAAAGCAGGCTTAGGCTACAAAAAGATTTCCAAAGCCTTGAACATCCCACGGAGCACTGTTCAAGCGATCATTCAGAAATTGAAGGAGTATGGCACAACTGTAAACCTACCAAGACAAGGCTGTTCACCTGAACTCACAGGCCAAACAAGGAGAGCGCTGATCAGAAATGCAGTCGAGAGGCCCATGGTAACTCTGGACGAGCTGCAGAGATCTACAGCTCAGGTAGGGGAATCTGTCCATAGGACAACTATTAGTCGTGCACTGCACAAAGTTGGCCTTTATGGAAGAGTGGGACAAAAACAATCCATTGTTAACAGAAAAGCATAAGAAGTCCCGTTTGCAGTTTGCCACAAGCCATGTGGGGGACACAGCAAACATGTGGAAGAAGGTGAACTGGTCAGATGAGACCAAAATTGAACTTTTTGGCCAAAATGCAAAACTCTATGTGTGGTGGAAAACGAACACTGCACATCACTCTGAACACACCATCCCCACTGTCAAATATGGTGGTGGCAGCATCATGCTCTGGGTGAGCTTCTCTTCAACAGGGACAGGGAAGCTGGTCAGAGTTGATGGGAAGATGAATGGAGCCAAATACAGGGCAATCTTGGAAGAAAACCTCTTGGAGTCTGCAAAAGACTTGAGACTGGGGCAGAGGTTCACCTTCCAGCAGGACAACGACCCTAAACATAAAGCCAGGGCAACAATGGAATGGTTTAAAACAAAACATATCCATGTGTTAGAATGGCCTAGTCAAAGTCCAGATCTAAATCCAATCGAGAATCTGTGGCAAGATCTGAAAACTGCTGTTCACAAACTCTGTCCATCTAATCTGACTGAGCTGGAGCTGTTTTGCAAAGAAGAATGGGCAAAGATTTCAGTCTCTAGATGTGCAAAGCTGGTAGAGACATACCCTAAAAGACTGGCAGCTGTAATTGCAGCAAAAGGTGGTTCTACAAAGTATTGACTCGGGGCTAAATAATTACGCACACCCCACTTTGCAGTTATTGATTTGTAAAAAATGTTTGGAATAATGTATGATTTTCGTTCCACTTCTCATGTGTACACCACTTTGTATTGGTCTTTCACGTGGAATTCCAATAAAATTGATTCATGTTTGTGGCAGTAATGTGACAAAATGTGGAAAACGTCAAGGGGGCCGAATACTTTTGCAAGCCACTATATATATGTATATGTATATATACATACATACATACATACATACATACATACATACATACACACATACACACATACACACACACATACACATACACACACGCACACATACACACACGCACACATACACACACGCACACATACATACACACACGCACACATACATACATACACGCACACATACATACACGCACACATACATACACGCACGCACACATGCATACATACACGCACACATACATACATGCACACACACACATATATATATATATATCATACATACATGCACACACACACACATATATTCACTTACTGTATTTTTCGGACTGTAAGACGCACTTTTTCTCCCCCAAAAATGGGAAGAATAAGTTTCTGTGCCTTATATTTCCAAATGGAAAAAAGGAGACACCAAGAACCCAATATAGTGCAGTATGTACTGGAATGTGTGGCAAATGAAAAAGTAAGTATAGTCTTATACTCACAAGTCTGGGTTACCGTCCAGGTAACCACTTCAGTAGGCAGGTGGGGAGTATTAGACCCGTCCCCACACAGGACTAATAAGTCGCTCTCTGTAGATCGGAAAAAGGAATTGATCTGAGGGTGCCTGCAGCAAGCAGAGACCTTTCCTCTCCCTCGCAGGGGAGCAGGGAGGGAGGGAGAGGAGAGGTCACTGATTGCCGTGGGTGCCCTTGGATCAGGCGAGACATGTGACAGGCTTCTGCTGCACTGTACACTCTGCATGGGGGGAGTCGAGGAGGACATGGGGATAAACGAGGACATGGGGACACAAAGCGACACAGAGGAGGACAAATGGGGACAATGGAGGACTCAAAACATCACAGAGGAGGGCAAATGGGGACAATGGAGGACACAGGAACACAAAGTGGCATGGAAGACGACACACAAGGGGGCAGGGGCGGACACATAAGGGACACCGGAGGACCAAGGGGGACACTAGAAGAGAAAGGGGGTACACGGAGGGAATACTCTGGGAGAGAACATCCACAGGATGCAGCTGAACCATGTTTAATATATTTTTCCCTGTTTTTGTCCTCTAAACCTTGGTGCATCTTTTGGTCAGGAATGTCTTAGGGCTGGTTCAGACGGACGTTTGGAGGCGTTGCGTTTGCAGGCGTCGCGTTCAGCAGCGTTCGTGTGCATTTGGATGCGGTCGCGTTTTTTCTTCCCCTAGGGGGACATTAGCCGTCGCGGTTAACCTCCCCTGGAAGCTACATGTAGCTTCCAGGGGCTCCTTGAACGCCAGGGAAAATCGGGACCCAAACGCTGCGTTTGTGTAAACGCGCTTGAAAGCTTGGTACAAACGCTCCCATTCACTTGAATGGGAGCGTTTAACACCAAGCCCTGAACGCTGGCTGTAAACGCTCTGCAAGCGTCCGTCTGAACCAGCCCTTATAGTCTAAACAATATGGCAATTATTGAATTGGGATTTAACCTATAACATAAGCTATAAAATTAGCTAGTTTATCATATGTAGAATGTTTTTGTTTCAAGTTTTTACTAAGTGATAGTCCTAAATACTAAGTACAATGTATATTATTGTTCCCTTAGGCAAATACAAATATTATTGAGGCCTTGGAGAAAGAAGTTTTACAATATGACTACTACTATTCATTCTTCGACATCTTTGTAAGTATTTTATGTGCTTTAGAACTACAGTATAAAATACATTGTGCACACAATGGATAAACTAAGTAGTCTGCTAAGTATACAGGTATAAAAAGGCTAAAACTGAAAAACAAATTCATAAAAGAATAATTGGTAAAAAATTAAAAATTAATTAAAAAAAGCATTCTGCTGATATTGTTTTATAATTAATACTTAAAGTTTACCAGCAAAAAAAAAAAGATTGGTTTTGAGCACAAGATCAATGAACGGGAAAATCCATTCCCGTTCGTTGATCTAGCCCCCGCAATGATCTGCTGCTTCTTTCAGAAACAGCGAGATCATTGTGAGTCTCCCAGCCTCCTACTGCTTCCTGTAAGCGTCCTTCCGGACGCTTACAGGTCGCATGTAAACAAACACTCTGTGGCCATCTTGTGGCCAAATAGTAAACTACACCCTAAAAGCATTTTACATATTCAAACATTACATTTACACTATAAATTAACTCATTACCTCCCACACTCCCCAATTTTTATTTTTATTTTTGTAATTAAAAAAAAAAAAACATACAATAAAAAAAACAAACATAAATAGTTAGCTTAGGGACTGAACTTTTTAAATATTTATGTCAAGAGGGTATAACACTGTTACTTTATAAACTGCGGGCTTGTAATTAGGGATGGATGCAAAACTGAAAAAAATGCACCTTTATTTCCAAATAAAATATTGTCGCCAAACATTGTGATAAGGACATAATTTAAATGGTTTTATAACCGGGACAAATGGGTTAATACATTTCATGGGTTTTAATTATAGTAGCATGCTTTATTTAAAAACTATAATGGCCGAAAACTGAAAAATAATAATTTTTTCCCACATTTTTTCCTATTTCCCCATTAAAACACATTTAGAATAAAATAATTCTTGGCATAATGTCCTACCTAAAGAAAGCCTAATTGGTGGCGAAAAAAACAAGATATAGTTCATTTCATTGGGATAAGTAATAATAAAGTTATAGAAGAATGAATGGAAGGAGCGCTGAAAGGTGAAAATTGCTCTAGTGGTCAGGGGGTAAAACCCCTCAGTGGTGAAGTGGTCAAACAAACATCAAAACAAGACAAATAGGGAGATCCAGGGATGGGGAAGGAAAGGGAGGCCTCAAGGATCAAGGAAACATGATAAATCTGTATGGTCATTAAGACCCAAGGGTCCCATGGCCTTTGATTGCAAAATCAACATTGCTTCTTCTCTTTTTAATTTTCTCCCTGTCTCCACCCCTTGACAGAGGTGGGATATGGATAATTCCTGCAAATTTCAACTTCGTGGGATCATTCCCATGGCTTTCTCGCATATGCTGGATTACCCTTGGGGAACCTTTTCCGGATTTTAGAGAGTTATAATGTTCTCTGAACCGTTCATTAATTGATCTCGTAGTCTCCACTACATAAAACCTTCCGCAGGTTTTACATTCCATCTATAAGGTTTGAGCACACAGGGATGTCGACAGTAACCGGACAGGACTGTGATGTGCATATAAACTCGGATGAGGATCTGTCTTCAAGTGAGGATGAGCAGGCATGCACGATAGTGAAGGACGGCAGAAACGATGTTAAGAACCACATTGTGTAAACAACAAATCGTGTTTGACATGTAAAGAAGGAACGCACAGTTCGTCGAAGTGGGCCAATATGAAATTGGCAACCCACTGCCATCTGACTACATGATTTACAGTGGCCACACCTGTGGTTCCCCCGAGGGCCGCCTTCACGTAACCAATCACTTCCACTTGCTGTTTTAAACTCGCTTCTGCTCACTAGTGAGCCTATTGTGGGTGATCTTCTAAAAGAAAATAGTGGTCCTTCAGTCACTAAAGGCTTTAAAATGGGATCCCTGATCAGAATGTCCCTATTTCTTTGGATCACTTTCTTGATATGGTCTGCCATGTTCGTATAGCCAAAGGAGAAAGGAATCCTTCGCTGTGTAGGAGGATTTGTTGGTTTCCTCCTTAGGTCTGATCTCGTATTATGATTGCTTTTAATATAGGCCTCTTGGATTTCCTGTTCCTTATAACCTCTGGCCAACAGTCTAGCTCCCAGTTCCTCAGATTGTTGGCGGAAATCCACGTCATTCGCATTGTTGCAGCGTAATCTGAGGAACTGGGAGTAGGGCAGGGTCCGGGTTTCGTGGGCAGGATGGAAGCTCGATTTATGCAATAGAGCATTGCTTGCTGTGAGTTTGCGATATCCCTTGGATATTAAACTACCCTCGCTAACTACCAATTCAAGATCAAGGAAAGCAATTCTTTCTGGATGAATGACTGCTGTAAAGGCCATATTAACGAAATTACAGTTAATGTAGGATAGAAAGTTAAAAAATGATTCACGAGTCCCGGACCAAAACACCAAAATGTCGTCCACGTACCTGGACCACATCCTGAGACCTGCCCTGTGTGGATTGTCCTCCGAATGTATAAAAAGTTCTTCCCACCATGCTAGGAAGATGTTGGCATAAGTGCAGGAGACCGCCATCCCCATGGCGGTCCCCGCCACCTGCCAATACCGTCTCCTATCAAAGAGAAATGCATTGTGGGTCAATACAAACAGAAGGCAATCACAAATAAAGTCTTTACATGCCGTAGTTTTGTCGGTTTTATCCAAAAAATGTCGAACGGCAATAATGCCTAATGTGTGGGGTATACGGCTGTAAAGACTCTCGACGTCAATAGTAGCTAAAAAATCGCCAGTATGCCATTTTAGACCCTCAAGGCCCCTGAGCACGTCCATGGTGTCCCATAGGTGAGAAGGTATTTCCTTCAGGAGAGGCCTCAGGACGTGGTCCAGATACCTGCACAAACTTTCCGTGGTCGACCCCATGCCAGAAACAATGGGGCGACCCGGAGGGTTGGTCCGGGACTTGTGAACCTTGGGTATGTGATACCAAATGGGCTTGGTGGGATGGGAAGGGATGAGGCCACTCGCCAGTTGGGGAGAGAGGGCTCCTATTTCTACTCCTTTCCTTAAAAGGGATCTTAATTGGTCTAGGAAATGATTAGTGGGATCTCTTGACAGTGGTTGATAAGTTGTCCCATCCTGTAGCTGCCTTAGAGCTTCCTCATGATTCTGTTTTGTGGACATGACAACAATTATTCCGCCTTTATCGGCTCTTTTAATCTTCAAATCTGGTCTAGATCGTAGCCACTTCAAAGCATGTTTCTCTTTTGTTGTGATGTCTGTCGTTTTTGGGTATATTTCTGCCTTAAGTTCACGTTCGACCACCTTTTGGAAGATGTCCAAACTAGATCCTGGTTGCACCGGAAATGGTGCTACAGACCTACAAGGTTTAAATTTGGGGGTAGAGCTTCATTCTGATCACTTCCACTCATCGTGTTATCTTCTAATTCAAATAAAAGTTCAAGATTTTTAAGATCCTGCTCATCCCATACAAACTGAGAGCTGAAACCCTAAGGACCCACTTGTGAGTTGCCCCAGCCCATGTTTTCCGGTTTGGCACCTGCCAGGTCCTGTTTGGCGAAGTGTAACTGTATATTGAGTCGTCTGATGTTCTTGTAGAGGTCCACTTTTTGGGAAATCAAAGTTGGTACTCAATGCAAAGTTCAAGCCTTTTTGAAGTAGGGATACCGTGCCTTCAGGAAGGTCTTCTTCGGAGAGATTTAGAATCTCCAACGGTTCTGGGGTTCCCCCCGTTAGATTCAATGCCTCTTCCGCTTCGGGTCCCTCGAGGGCTTCCTGACCTCCCAGGACAAGTGTTTTCCTTTTCTTTTTTGTTTTGGTCTTGCTCCTTCCCCTCCTTGTGCGCCGCCTAAAGGGCGATCTGGTTTATCCGTATTGGGGTCGGATGGATTAGTTGGCTTGGTTTCATCCTCACTGGATTCAGTATCTGTCGTCCAGTGTCCTTTACCTTTCCTGGGTGCTCCCCGTCTGACTCCTCTCTGCCAGGAGAAGAATCTTTTAAGGGCGTAATCCTCCTTGTCTCTTTGAAATTTTCTTAATTTGCGCTCCTTAATGTTGTCTTGCACCACAGAGCACTTCCTGTCAATTTTTTTCAACGCTTTCACGTATTGGGGTCTCTCCACTAGGCTCTCATATTGCCTTTTGATTGTTTCGATCTCTTTAAGGGTTTTATTGTGCTCTTCTTTGGTGCGCTCCAAGACAATATCTTGCAAATTGGTCGCATGCAACAAATAGGCATCTTTCTATTTCTTAACAAATTTATCATCCTCTTGGTATTCTGAGGGCTCTACATATCTTCGGAAGACCCGTGCTTTCATCTGATCATCTTTAAACTGTTGGAGCGTGGTCACTGTCCAGAATAGCTTCACCTCCTTCTCACTTAATCTTTCCAAGTTTGTTTCGATAACCCTAGCACCCACCGTTTTATTAGATTTTGTAGTATTGGCAGAAGTTTTGAAAAAGTTCTTAACATCGTTTCTGCCGTCCTCCACTATCGTGCATGCCTGCTCATGCTCACTTGAAGACAGATCCTCATCCGAGTTTATATGCACGCCACAGTCCTGTCCGGATACTGTCAACATCCCTGTGTGCTCAAACCTTATAGATGGAATGTAAAACCTGCGGAAGGTTTTATGTAGTGGAGACTACGAGATCAATTAATGAATGGTTCAGAGAACATTATAACTCTCTGAAATCCGGAAAAGGTTCCCCAAGGGTAATCCAGCATATGCGAGAAAGCCATGGGAATGATCCCACGAAGTTGAAATTTGCAGGAATTATCCATATCCCACCTCTGTCAAGAGGTGGAGACAGGGAGAAACAATTAAAAAGAGAAGAAGCAATGTTGATTTTGCAATCAGAAGCCATGGGACCCTTGGGTCTTAATGACCATACAGATTTATCATGTTTCCTTGATCCTTGAGGCCTCCCTTTCCTTCCCCATCCCTGGATCTCCCTGTTTGTCTTGTTTTGATGTTTGTTTAATGTTCTACATGTTATCTGGGATCTTTATGCTGTTATTAATGTGGAGAGAGGCATAAATACTAATGGCTTGCCCATTCTCCCCCTTTTTCTATCCATGTTTTGCTCATCCCTATGGTGGTTAGTGTTGGGCGAACAGTGTTCGCCACTGTTCGGGTTCTGCAGAACATCACCCTGTTCGGGTGATGTTCGAGTTCGGCCGAACACCTGATGGCGTTCGGCCAAACCGTTCGGCCACATGGCCGAACTAAGAGCGCATGGCCGAACGTTCCCCGAACGTTCGGCTAGCGCTGTGATTGGCCGAACGGGTCACGTGGTTCGGACCCGAACGCGCTCTGATTGGCCGAACTGTCACGTGGTTCGGGTAAATAAATACCCGAACCACGTCATATCTCCGCCATTTGTCTGTGGGTTTAGCTTTGGGTAGGCAGGCAGGGTAGTTCGCGCTCCAGCCACGCCAGCCAGGGTCCCCCCAGTCATTGTGTCGCTGCTGGGAATAGTAGTACACCGCTCGCTCAGCCACACTATATAGCATTCTGTTTACTGCCACTCTGTGTACCTCGTTCAGCCACACTATATAGCATTCTGTTTACTGTTCTGTGTCTGCTGGGAATAGTAGTACACCGCTCGCTCAGCCACACTATATAGCATTCTGTTTACTGCCACTCTGTGTACCTCGCTCAGCCACACTATATAGCATTCTGTTTACTGCCACTCTGTGTGTGCTGGGAATAGTAGTACACCGCTTGCTCAGCCACACTATATAGCATTCTGTTTACTGCCACTCTGTGTACCTCGCTCAGCCACACTATATAGCATTCTTTTTACTGCCACTCTGTGTCTGCTGGGAACAGTAGTACACCGCTCACCCGCCACTGTATAGCATTGTGCTCTGTGTCGCTGCTGGGAATAGTGGTACACCGCTCACCCGCCACTGTATAGCATTGTGCTCTGTGTCGCTGCTGGGAATAGTGGTACACCGCTCAGCCACACTATATAGCATTCTGTTTACTGTTCTGTGTCTGCTGGGAATAGTAGTACACCGCTCGCTCAGCCACACTATATAGCATTCTGTTTACTGCCACTCTTTGTACCTCGCTCAGCCACAATATATAGCATTCTGTTTACTGCCACTCTGTGTCTGCTGGGAACAGTAGTACACCGCTTACCCGCCACTGTATAGCATTGTGCTCTGTGTCGCTGCTGGGAATAGTGGTACACCGCTCACCCGCCACTGTATAGCATTGTGCTCTGTGTCGCTGCTGGGAATAGTGGTACACCGCTCAGCCACACTATATAGCATTCTGTTTACTGTTCTGTGTCTGCTGGGAATAGTAGTACACCGCTCGCTCAGCCACACTATATAGCATTCTGTTTACTGCCACTCTGTGTACCTCGCTCAGCCACACTATATAGCATTCTGTTTACTGCCACTCTGTGTCTGCTGGGAACAGTAGTACACCGCTCACCCGCCACTGTATAGCATTGTGCTCTGTGTCGCTGCTGGGAATAGTGGTACACCGCTCACCCGCCACTGTATAGCATTGTGCTCTGTGTCGCTGCTGGGAATAGTGGTACACCGCTCAGCCACACTATATAGCATTCTGTTTACTGTTCTGTGTCTGCTGGGAATAGTAGTACACCGCTCGCTCAGCCACACTATATAGCATTCTGTTTACTGCCACTCTGTGTACCTCGCTCAGCCACACTATATAGCATTCTGTTTACTGCCACTCTGTGTCTGCTGGGAACAGTAGTACACCGCTCACCCGCCACTGTATAGCATTGTGCTCTGTGTCGCTGCTGGGAATAGTGGTACACTGCCAGAGGCGTCCGAGCCATTAGGCAGCTATAAATTTTCGCCTAAGGCGACAGGAAGAGGCAAGGGCGCTTCTGCACTGAGTAGTGAGAAAAGAAATGCCTCTCAGCTGACTCAGGTGTCAGTTTACACAGCAGCAGCGGGGCTGACTGGACTTCAGCTCAATGATTCAAAGAACCACAGTAATGAATGAGTCAGTGAGAGAAGGCACTCATCCTAGTCAGGGATCCGAGGAGTACAGCATCATCAGCTCCTGAGTCCAACTCCTGAGAATTCAGTCCCTCTCTCTCTGCTACTGCTAACTGCGTGGATGTAGAGACTGTGTAGCAGCCAGGCATTGACTTCCCCCCAGGCCGCCTTTCATTCAATGATTTAGGGTTGGTCCTGTGTCTGCTGTATTCAGGTTTGTTGATGTAAGGCAATGTAAAATACTAGGCTAGCTGATAAAAGTGCAATTAGAGGGCAGGCTAGCTGGTAAATATACACAGCATGATGTAGAACTCGTCTGGAGGGTCAGTGGGAAAAAATCTGTCTGGTCTCTCTCCATTGTTATAATGACTGCATGTGCAGATAAGGTCTTAAACAGGTTGAAAAGTTTTGACAGTCCCTAGACTCCAGGAGGGCTGCTTGCTGACTTGTGTAAGAGATTGGCAGGGACAGCAGTCCTATTACCAGCAACTAGTCTCTGTGTAATGTGGGACTGCAATACAGATAAACTGCTCCATCTCAGGCTATTCTCAGTCTCACTCCACTCCTCCTATCTCTGTATGTGTATAGTGTATGTCTACTGTGTGCTGTGCTGTGTGTGTGTGTGTGTGTGTGTGTGTGTGTGTGTGTGTGTGTGTGTGTGTGTGTGTGTGTTGTGTGCAGTGTGTGTACTGTGTGTGTGTGTGTATGTTGTGTGCAGTGTGTGTACTGTGTGTGTGTGTGTGTGTGTGTGTGTGTGTGTGTGTGTGTGTGTGTGTGTGTGTGTACTGTGCTGTGCGTGTCTAAAGTGTGTGTGTGTGTGTGTGTGTGTGTGTGTGTGTGTGTACTGTGTATAGTGTGTATGTTGTGTGCAGTGTGTGTACTGTGTGTGTGTGTGTATGTTGTGTGCAGTGTGTGTACTGTGTGTGTGTGTGTATGTTGTGTGCAGTGTGTGTACTGTGTGTGTGTGTGTGTGTGTGTGTGTGTGTGTGTGTGTATAGTGTGTGTACTGTGCTGTGCATGTCTAGTGTGTGTGTGTGTGTGTGTACTGTGTATAGTGTGTATGTTGTGTGCAGTGTGTGTACTGTGTGTGTGTGTGTATGTTGTGTGCAGTGTGTGTACTGTGTGTGTGTGTGTGTGTGTGTGTGTGTGTGTGTGTGTATAGTGTGTGTACTGTGCTGTGCATGTCTAGTGTGTGTGTGTGTGTGTGTGTGTGTACTGTGTATAGTGTGTATGTTGTGTGCAGTGTGTGTACTGTGTGTGTGTGTGTGTGTGTGTGTGTGTGTGTGTGTGTTGTGTGCAGTGTGTGTACTGTGTGTGTGTGTGTATGTTGTGTGCAGTGTGTGTACTGTGTGTGTGTGTGTGTGTGTGTACTGTGCTGTGCGTGTCTAAAGTGTGTGTGTGTGTGTACTGTGTATAGTGTGTATGTTGTGTGCAGTGTGTGTACTGTGTGTGTGTGTGTATGTTGTGTGCAGTGTGTGTACTGTGTGTGTGTGTGTGTGTATAGTGTGTGTACTGTGCTGTGCATGTCTAGTGTGTGTGTGTGTGTGTGTGTGTGTGTACTGTGTATAGTGTGTATGTTGTGTGCAGTGTGTGTACTGTGTGTGTGTGTGTGTGTGTGTGTGTGTGTGTGTGTGTGTGTGTGTGTGTGTGTGTACACTGTGTGTGTGTATAGTGTGTGTGTGTGTACTGTGTGTGGTGTGTGTGAGTGCATGCCGCAATAAGTATATTTTATGGTGAAACGCTCTGCTGCATAACAACTATTTTCTGGTGAACCCATGCCGCAATAAGTCCATTTTCTGGTGAAACGCTGCTGCATTATGATTTTCGGGGGTCTTGGGGGTGGGGTTCACCACAGGAGTGGTGTTCACCATGAGGGGTGCGGGGTATGGGACTGGGGGCAATCACGGGGGGTGGGGGGGATGGGGTGCCACAGGATTTCTCGCCTGGAGTGACAAAATGGCTAGAGACGCCCCTGTACACCGCTCACCCACCACTGTATAGCATTTCTGTACTGCCACTGTACTGCTGCCAGTCAGCGTGTACTTTAAGGATAAGTGAAATGAGGAAGAAATCAGGTGAAAGAGGGAGGGGCAAGGGAAGAGGTGTTTCCCCTGACGGTTCACGTACAGGCCACAGGGGAGCACCCAAGAAAACCCACTCAATACCGCCCATGTTGTCCAGGACAACAACCCTCACAAATCCAAAAGAACAGGACCAGATAATTACTTGGATGACCTCTCAAGCGTCCAGCAGTGGGTTAAGCAGCACCAGAACATCACGCACGAGGTCCGAGTCCTCAGCCAGTTACAAGGAGCCAGTGGGCACAAAGCTGACACAACCGGCAGCGACACCACGCACACAACTGCCAGATAACCAGTCCGATGAATTACCTCAGGACACAATGGGGTATTCGCAGGAGCTATTCCCAGCCCAACAAACTTCCACCTTTCAAAGGTCAATGGAGGAACAGCCAGAAATGTTGTGCCCGGATTCACAACCATTAACTGTGGGAAATGCACCGCGCACTGAAATACAAGGCGAGTCCGGGGAGGACTCGGAAACCCAAATCCCAGAGCAAGTTGGGCAGGAGGGGTTGCAATTGCAGGAGGTCGGCCGACAAGATCTGGAAGACGACGTTGGAGTGAGCTGCGCAGAGGTTGTTCTGGGGAGCTCTACTCCACGGCGGCGGCCCCCCACAATGACCTATGACGAGTTTCAGGAGATGGAAGAGGAGGGTATGGACAATGTGGACAGAGACCCAGATTTTGTTTGTGAACGAGAACATCGCCGTCGTAGCAGCAGCACAGATGAGTCTGTTGAAGAACCCACTGCTGCACGAGTTCGCCTTGTGCCACAAGGTAGGCGGCGCGCAATTTCAGGCACCACAAGCATGGAAGTTCAAGTGAGAGGCAAAAGAGGCGCAAACAGAAATCGCCAGCAAGGCAGGTGCTCCAAAGTCTGGGCTTTCTTTGAAGACTGCACTGAGGATGGTACTATGGCGATTTGCAAGGTGTGCAAGACCCGCCTGAGCAGGGGGAAAAGTATTAACAACCTCTCCACCACCAGCATGAGCCGCCACATGCTATCCAAACATCCCACTCTGTGGGCAAACGCGGCAGGACAGGGTACCAGCAACACTGCCTCCCTTGGGGTCACCAGACTCACCACCAGACCCGCCTCAGCAGCAGCAGTAGCCCAGCCATTGCGTGGTTCACAACATTCACAAACATCAGACGCTGACACTGTCACTTTCCGGAGTAGTGCTCTTGAGGTCTCCCAGTGTTCATCAAACACAACAACCAACAGCCCTTCAGTGTGCAGCCCTACGATTCAGTTGTCTGTCTCGGAGATGTTTGATCGCAAGAGGAAATTGCCAGCAAATGACCCCCGGGCCGTGGCAGTAACAGCCAGCATAGCCAAGCTTCTGGCCTGCGAAATGCTGCCATATCGAGTGGTGGAGACAAACAGCTTCAAGGGCATGATGTCAGTGGCCATCCCACGTTACGTGGTTCCCAGCCGCTACCACTTTGCGCGCTCTGCAGTGCCTGAGTTGCATGAGCACGTGGTCAGCAAAATAACCCGAAGCTTGAGGAATGCCGTTGCCTGCAAGGTTCACCTCACCACTGACACCTGGACGAGTGCGTTCGGCCAGGGTCGATACATCTCCCTTACCGCGCACTGGGTGAACCTTGTGGAGCCTGGCAGCGATTCCTCACCTGCTACGGCGCGGGTGTTGCCCACGCCGCAAACAGCTGCACCGCCGTCCCTCCCACTGGATAACAACAGCAGCACCTACCTCTCTGACTCCTTCTCCTCCAACGCATCTCAAAGCTGTACCTCATCCGGAAACGCTAACCCAGCAGCAGTAGGATCGTGGAAGCAGTGCAGCACAGCTGTTGGCATGCATCAGCAAGCGTTGCTGAAGCTGATCTGCCTTGGGGATAAGCAGCACACAGGGGAGGAAATTTGGAGGGGAATAAAGGAACAGACGGATTTGTGGCTGGCACCGCTGGACCTGAAACCGGGCATGGTTGTGTGTGATAATGGGAGTAATCTCATTCGCGCTTTAAGGTTGGCTAAGCTGACACACATCCCTTGCCTGGCGCACGTGATGAACCTAGTAGTTCAGCGGTTCCTGAGGACATACCCAGGCGTGGCCGATCTTCTGTTGAAGGTGCGACGAGTGGCCAAACATTGCAGAAATTCCAGTACTGCTTCGGGGGCACTCGCCAAGATGCAGGAGCGCTTCAATCTCCCCCACCATCGCTTGCTGTGTGATGTCCCTACGCGCTGGAATTCTACGCTGCACATGCTAGCCCGCTTTTGCGAGCAGAAGAGTGCAGTGGTTCAGTACATGACGGCGCAGTACCGAGGCGCATCCGGACAGCTGCCAAGCTTCTGTGGATCCGATTGGGCCAACATGTTGGACCTCTGCCAAGTCCTCCAAAATTTTGAGCAGTCCACGTTGCTTGTGAGCAGTGACAACTCTTCAGTCAGCATTACCATACCACTGCTGTGTTTACTGAAGAGGTCAATGTTGAAAATCAAGGAAACAGCTGTCAGGATGCAACTGGGGGAATCTGAAGGAGAAAACGATCAGCGTGATGGTACCAACATCAGGCCATCCGCCTCAGGAAACGCTGGCCCCAGCAGCTATGACGAAGAAGAGGAGGAGGAACAGCTGGAGTTGGAGCAGGAATTTCCTGCCACCACTGACGAGGGCCAGAGCGGTGCACGTTGGACTTCCACAATTCAGCGCGAATGGTCAGCAGAAGCAGACCAGGAAGAAGGTGACGACTATGATGCATCACAACAACTATCACAACGCTCACAAGAGGATGATGAGGATTCTGGCAGGACTCTGGCACACATGGCTCAATTCATGCTAGACTGCATTGAACGCGACCCACGCATTGTGCGCATTCTGGACAACACCAATTACTAGGTTTATACCCTTCTGGATCCACGGTACAAACACAATGTTCCAAAACTGCTTGAAGAAAGAGTCAGACAGGTCAAAATGGAAGAATACCAGCAGGCCCTTGTGGAGACTTTAGAGAGGAGATTGACATCCTCCCCCTCCTCTAGCCAGTTGTACGCCGACAGACTGACTTCCGCAAACCCAGGACGACCAGGAGGGCAGCAAACACAAGCCGCAGCTAGTGCCCAAAAGGCAATGGTATCGGCAGTGTCCTTGGAGTGGGAAAATTTTATGACACCCATGCAGCAGCAGCCCACAGAACAGCAAGCGTGCAGATCCACCTCCAACACCGATCGCCTGGAGAAGATGGTCAAGGACTACATGTCAGATGGCGTAGCTGTGTTGAACAATCCATCTGCACCCTTCAACTATTGGGTATCGAAGCTAGACACCTGGCACGAACTGGCAATGTACGGCAATAGAGGTGCTGGCTTGCCCGGCAGCCAGCGTTATGTCGGAACGCTGTTTCAGTGCTGCCGGAGGCATCGTCACAGATCGGCGTATCCGCCTCTCCACAGAAAATGCAGACCGTCTGACTCAAATTAAAATGAATCAATCCTGGATTGGAAACGACTATGCAACACTCCCGGACCCCAACCAAGTAACATGAACAATGACCATCTGTGATGGGTTAGCGTTGCCGGTCCCTGTTTATTGAACCTCTCATCTTTATTACATTTATGACTGCATGGCGGCAAAAAGCATTGCTATATCCGCACGCTTTTTGTCCTCATGCAAGGCCTGGGTTGTTGTGTCTCAAAGCGTGGCCTTCTCCTCCTGCGCCTCCTCCTGTTACATCACGTGTGCTGCTGCTGGGTTAGCGTTTCCGGTCCCTGTTTATGGAACCTCTTATCTTTATTACATTTATGACTGCATGGCGGTACAAAGCATGCTATCCGCACGCTTCTTGTCCTCATGCAAGGCCTGGGTTGTTGTGTCTCAAAGCGTGGCCTTCTCCTCCTGCGCCTCCTCCTGTTCCATCACGTGTGCTGCTGCTGGGTTAGCGTTGCCGGTCCCTGTTTATGGAACCTCTCATCTTTATTACATTTATGACTGCATGGCGGTACAAAGCATGCTATCCACATGCTTCTTGTCCTCATGCAAGGCCTGGGTTGTTGTGTCTCAAAAAGCGTGGCCTTCTCCTCCTGCGCCTCCTCCTGTTCCATCACGTGTGCTGGTGCTGGGTTAGCGTTACCGGTCCCTTTTCCTGGAACCTCTTCTCTGTATTACATGTATGACTGCATGGCGACAAAAAGCATGTTACCTGTGCAAAGAAACATGACATTTTCCACATTTAAAAGACAGTTTTTCCTTTGAATCTTTACAATCAATTTTCTCAAAAACTATAAGCTCTTTTTCAAATATTTTTTTTTCCTCTTGTACCCACTCCCAAGGTGCACATACCCTGCAAATTTGGGGTATGTAGCATGTAAGGAAGCTTTAAAAAGCACGAAAGTTCGGGTCCCCATTGACTTCCATTATGTTCGGAGTTCGGCGCGAACACCCGAACATCGCGGCGATGTTCGGCGAACGTTCGCGAACCCGAACATCTAGGTGTTCGCCCAACACTAATGGTGGTAAACCGCCTAGGGATGTGGGCAATTTTACTTCCCTACACAATATTGCTTCCTATTTTTCTTCCCTCTACTTTTGCACCTTAATGAAGTTTTTTTCAGCTCCTACCAGTAGAATATTAGAAACTTTTGTGGGGCACGATTCAATCATACTGACACTAAGGGTTATCCACCATTCTTCACTCTTTCAGGATCTCCTGATCATCCACTTTTTTACTGTACTCCCTTTTCTGCTTGTTTTCCTCTCCCTTCTTTTCCTTCCTTACTTTCTCCACCCTTTTTCTAAACCTAAGGTGTAGGTATGTCTGAGTTGGGCCTTACTCATATTTGGCCGCTAGGGGGAGCTTCTTTCTCCCCGTATGCGGCCATTTTTTATGCATGCGCCACAAGCATAATAATGCAGTACGCATGTATCTATTTGACATGTGTACATTACAGGCGCTATGCGGAATTACGTACGCGTGTGGTTTACGACGACGCATGGCGTCAATACGTACGCACTCGTGACGCGGAAGTATGGGCAGCGCTGCCACCGGAAGTAACGCTTCATGCCGGCTCTGGACGGTATTTAACCAGGAGCCTTTGCCCATAAGGTTGCAGCCTCCGTAAAAGCGCTGTTTAGCGCAAAATGGCCGTCAGGCATCCTGTGCCCAGCACCCACCACCACCCACGCCTCCTCTCACAAGGGTATGTGCTTTACTTTATGCAATTCTGAAAGATGTTGCACGTTTGCACTTTACAAATGCTACAATAAATTGAACACTTGCAGCAGTGCCAGCTTTCCCGCTTTCTTCATTTGTTTGCTGCTTGATTTCTCTGCTTGAGCACGCTGAAGAGGTTCTAGAGAAGAGGTGTATTTGTAGTCCTCCTATGCATACTGCATGTCTTTGAAGCTGAGAAGTGCATGTTATGCTGTAGTGCCAACCTTTTGCCTTCTTCTGTTTTTACATAAACTGTATGCAGAGTAGTTATATCAATTATTTGTATGTATTCTGTCTGGTTTCTCGTATTTTCTCCATGAATGCTGTCTCTGGTAAACTTTTTTTAAACTAAAGATTCGATATTTACCCGGGGCCTCCTCCAGCCTCAAAAGCACATTGGAGTCCCTTGCCGTCCTACCACGGTCTGCCATACAGCTGCTATCAGCCCCAGTAACTGGCTCAGTCACCTTAGTCGGGGTCTTCTGCGTGACTGAACCAGTTAGCGGAGCTGATTGGGGCTGAACGGCAGTCTGCGAGAGGATGGGGAGGGACTCAGACGTGCTGGAGGAAGCCCCGGGTAAGTATTGAATCTTTAGTTGTTGCCATCTCTGGTTTACTTTAAAGGAGTATCAGTATGGTTGTAGCAGGCAAAGTAAAACAGAGTCGCATAGAAGATGCTATTGCTGTTTAATTTGGATGAGAGTTTTCATCAGTACATTACCCACGACGGTTTCCTAGCAAAGAAGGTTTAATTATATGTACACAAAAAGTCTATAAAGCCTCTGTCTCAGATGGCATCTACAACTGTGTCGTGAGATAAACATAAGCACACATAATACTAGTCCTACTAGGAAATTGTCTAATTTACTGCAACTGTTAAAAATGAGTGTTGTTGTAGATGCAAATTAAGCTGTTGAACAACTTGCTTAAAACAGCCAGATGTCCTGAAAAGTAAATAGAAGGCAAAACACTTCTTATTTGAGTGAGCAAACACTGCAGATAACTTTTTAGAGCTGAAAAGTCCCATAGGTCATTACATCTGTTTGTTGCAGCTGAATGAAGCAGATTTTACATCAGACATTTCATGAATGAGTTTTAGAGAGCAGTTAAAAAATGCAGGCAAAAAACTGAAAATAAAAATGTGAGACTTTGTTCTTTGTGGAGGTGGGCAGAAATTACTCCAATGTGTAATTATGCATTGTTATTCACAATTACACATTGTAATTGTAATGAGTAATATGTGAATTCATTGTAATAAACTATGTGTAAAATCCTACCACTAAACGTATTTACTCCTCTATGCGTAGGTTACAAGCGTTTCACGTACATACGTTCACATAATTTCTTAAGCAAAATACATCAACCGCAACCTATTGTTAACGTAATTAGGTCCGTAAGTGTAATTTCGTAAACAAGACCATCAATCACCACCTACTGTTTTGAGTGGCCAATGAGATAAGACTTTTGGTTTCTGCTACACCCTTAGCAACCAATAGTAATCTATCCCAACCCTCAGTATATAAGCTTTCGGACATTTTAAGTTCCTTTGTGGGTTGTTGTGCTGTGTGAGGAGAAGGAGCAGAGACTGAGCTGCAGTTACACATCCACACTACTTGCATTCTTTTGCTTTTTATTTTATGTGATTGACTGATAATCTGTGTTAAGGCTCGTACACATACAAGAAAAGAAGCCCAATAGCAAAAAATATATATCAAACACGCTGATATCATCTCAATGTAGTAAGCAATACTTTATTAGGGACTTATCCATACATCACAACAATAAGTTAAAAACAATAAATAAAACCCCGGTCTTAATCCAAGAGTAATTGGAAATCACAGTAGCAGCAGATATAAAGTGATTTAGTGCTGTATAATTGATGTGCAATAAGAGACTAGCGTTGTATTAGAATGTTTTTATATATGATGCAATACACCAATCAAAATCCATATGTGCATAAAAAATATATAATAAATAACTCCAAATATCAATATAAATATAATATATAGAAAATACAAAAGGGGAATACAAAGGATGACCCAACCTGAAGAAAAATGTATAATATCAAACTGTGCAAAATTGGTGCAGAAATGCTATGTGTTACCGGATGGTCACATAAAATACCAGTGGGCCATGACTGAAAAGCACATCACAACATACATCATGGTGAATTAAATACACAAGTAAAAGGTGCTTATCATAAGTAGTGAGACTGCTGCATACGGAGAGATTGGGGGACTGCGCCTTGCGCGTTCACAGCGTGCGGCTGCTTCTATGGAGGCTACGCTATGCAATGTCGGGAGCCCTGTTATACTCGCTGCCCTCTCGCGATATGACGTGGCCACGTTGGGCGGAGCGGCACCGCATCAAATGACGCAACTCCGCTCTGTCCCTGATCGGACTTCCGTGCGCTCCAAGCTTCTTCTCCGCTCCGGGCTCCAGACTGTTCCTGTAGCTACTGAAATTCCCGTCCAGGGGAAGTTTAACCACTTCGCGTCCCTGGGATTTTCCCCCTAAAAATCCCAAGCAATTTTCAACATTTCACACGCTTCCCATTCATTAGCCAATAACTTTATCAGCCCTTATCACACATAAATGATCTATACCTTGTTTTTATCCCACCAATGAGTCTTTCTTTGGGTGGTACATTTTGCTAAGAATTATTTTATTTTGCATGCATTTTAAAAGGAATAAGGAGAATAAAAACTGAAAAAAGTCATTATTTCTCGGTTTTCAACACTTACAGTTTGAAAATAAAAGTTTTACTGTAGATCAAACCCACACATTTTATTTGCCCATGTGTCCTGTTTATTTCAAAAATTAATTTATGTTCCTAGTACAATGTATGGCAACAATATATTACTTGTAAATAAAGGTGTATTTAAAAAAAAAATGTTTGCATTGCACTTTATCAGTAATCACAAGCTGTATTTGCCGAAATAACTAATATACGCTGAAGGCATACATATATTAAAAAAAACTAAGCCTATTTATTAGCCCCCACCCCCGTAGTTAGCCAGATGTGTCCCTCCCCCCTCCAGATAGCCAGGTGTGCCCCTTTACTCCCCCATCCCCCCATAGATAGCCAAGTGTGCCCCTTTTATCTCCCCCAGTATAGATAGCCAGATGTACCCCTTATTAGCCCCCCCCCCCTATACAAAAAGGCCAGATGTGCCCCTCTGTAAGCCAGATATGCCCCTTTATACCCCACCCCCATTTTCAGCTAGGTGGCCCCTTTTTTCTCCCCCCTCCAATAAACAGCCGGATGTACCCATCTATTCCTCCACCCCCTATGAATAGCTAGGTGTGCCCCTTTAACCCCCCCCCCCCCCCCAGTATAGCCGAATGTGCCTGTATTAGCCCCATCCCCATATAAAATGCTAAGTGTCCTTTTTACCCCCACCCCCCACAAAAAAATGCCAGATGGGCTGCTTAATCCCCCCTTCCCCCATAGATAGCCAGATGTGATGCATTTTTCCCCCTCCCCATAGATAGCCAGACCATTTGCGCGCCCCCCCCCATAGATAGCAAAGTGTGCCTCTGCCCCCCCCTGCCCTATAGATAGCCATGTGTCACCCCAACCCCCCCCCCCCCCAAGATAGCCATGTGTGGCGAAATGCTGACCCCCCCCAACCCTCCCCCCCTTCTTCCCCCATGCTGCAATGCTGGATAAGCATGAAAACAACATACCTCACCTCGTTCCAGCGCGATCAGCCTCCCCTCCGTGCATCACCGCTGCCTGTGTCATTATGCCGAACGGATCGGGTCGTGGCATAATGACACAGCCTTTTCATTTTGTTTTTTCTTATTTCTTGATTTTCTTATTTTTATTTTATTCATTTCTTTATTTCACTTTATTTTGCAAAATTCATTTGGCATTGTTCCCCTTTCACTGAATTTTAAATAATGTTTGTGTTTGCCAAAAATAAACAACGTCCTGGAGTGGAGGAGCTGGCCATGGTCGAGGCAGGGAAGGCTCTGCTAAAAGGTGTCTGTTAAGTCCCTTGTCAGACAGGGATCCACTAGCAAAGTCAGCAACTGGAAGTGGACACTCTTCAGCAGGCAGTGGATATTCTTCAGCAGGCAGTGGATATTCTTCAGCAGGCAGTGGATATTCTTCAGCAGGCAGTGGACACTCTTCAGCAGGCAGTGGACACTCTTCAGCAGGCAGTGGACACTCCTCTTCAGCAGACAGTGCAGTCCAGGGACAGACAGAAGGCAGAAGCCACTCAGCAGCAGGTAGTGATCACTCTGCATCAGGCAGGGGTGAGTCAGATCCCAAAAGAGGATACAGCCTCATGCGATCATTTTTACTACACAGAAACCACGGCCCATTGTGGAAAGCCAGGCTCAAGACATTGTATACTGGGTGAAATGAGACAGTGCTAGTCAGTCCTCAAATGTCAAGTTACCAAGTAGCAGCAGTACCACCAGCAGCACACCCATGCCTACTCCAAAAGATGCCCCCAACCCCTAGAGGAGTCTGTCATTCCCTTTCATGACACAATTTCAGAACTTGTGGATGAAGCTCTGGAGCAGTCAGGCATCAATCTGCTGCCTCATGCCAAGAGTTTATTTGATGATGATGATGATAATGTTGTTGAGGGGGTGATGGCAGAACCTGACATCCAAGTGGTGTTAGGATGAGGGCATTGTGCATCCACCCGCCAATCCTACACAGTCCTCAAGGAGGAATGTGGGGGAGGAGGAGGAATTTGGCCAAGTGGAGGGATCTCTGTCGTAGCAAAATATTCCTCCCTTTGTTGGCAGTGAGGAGCTGGGCTATGAGGGAGGACGCCGCAGTGATGACATGCATCTGACCTGTGTGCAGCTTGAGCAAGATGACGGCAGCTCAGATGAGTCAGAGGTAGACCGGCAGAGGAGGCAGCGTGTGCATCAGCATACCAGGGGGCCTAGTGGCAGCATGAGCTCCTCTGCCAGTGCAGTCCACAGGAGGCAGGAGCCACAGTCAGAGCCTCCAGCTGAAACGTCCACGTCCAAAACTGGAGGACGTGAAACTGCAACCTCAGGCAGAAATCCTTCTCTGAGGGCCCCAGGTTGGCAATACTTTACTGTGTCAACCAGTGATCTCTTGATAGCTGTGTGTAAGCTTTGCGGTTCCAGGCTGCGCAAAGGAAAAAATTGGCAAGGTTGGGGACAGGTGGTCTACACTCCCACGTGGAATGCTACCACGAGAAGGAATCTGCCAGTCTTAAAGGACCGCATTGGGGCATTAGACAAAGCAGCACCAGGCAGAGAAGTATTGCACAGACCCATCCACCTTCCCATTCTGCCTCAGTTTCTAAGATCGGCACCCATCCTGCTTGCCTTCCCTCGGCAATACAGTCTGGCAGTAGAGGCCAGATTTCAGCTTCCTCCACTGCACAGTCCCCATCATCAGCTCACAGCACCCAGCCATTGATAAGCGATTCAATAAGATCAACAAGGGCACTGCCTGCCCATAACCAGAGGATCCGGAGGCTCAATGCTCTATTGGTACAGGCTATTGGTACAGGCTGCTGCCCTACTGCATTGTGGAGAGAAGGGGTCAGCCGCTCGCAACCTGCTGGAGTATGCCATTCCTGAATGTCAAATTCCCAGCTGGCACTATTTTGCCCTTATGGGATTCCCCATAGGGGTCAAGGGGAACAGGTCTGCTGTCCCTTCTGCTGGTGATTACTGCTACTGCCGAGCCCCCTGGTAAGCAGCCCCGTTGCTACACCAATGTGTGTCACAAATGCGGTCAAGCGGTGCTCAAGCAGCTGGTGAGCGTTGGGGAGCAGAGGCTCACGGCATCTTATGTTCTGGCCATCTTCCAGGCACAGGTCCAAAAGTGGCTGACCCCTAGAAGACTCCAGGTTGGCCATGTTGTCTCACATTGGAAGTATTGTCTCGCACTCACTAATGGATCAAACCCATAGTCTTTAAGGGGAGTGCAACAGCTGAAAAGAGGGATGACGCCCTCTATGCAGTATTCAACAAGGAGGAAAGCTGGCACATCCAAAATCAATCTTTATTAGTTCTATGTAAAAATATGGCCAAGTTTCGGAGCCACGTAGGGCCCCTTTGTCAAGGCAGTATTTGCTCTGAGGCAAAGATCTGTTTGCTGCTGCACAAAAATTCTACATAGGAATTCGGGAGTCTGGATCCTCTAAAACACTCGCTGTCAGCGATGTGTATTCATCCGGGGGCTGCAGCAGTGAAGCAGTACTAACACTGAGTACAGATAAAGAGAATAGTCAGACAAATCAGGTCGGTAACAGATCAGATTGTTAAGATACAAAATCGGCAGGCAATATCAAAGTGAGTCATCGGGGCAGAGGTCGGCAACAAATCAGATAGGCAAAGGTACAGAGTCGGCTGGCAAGGAGAAGTCAGAGAAACAGGCAGAAGTCAAACACAATAATAACAATATATAATAAGCTGAGCTAGTATGGAATCCCCGGGGTCCTGCCGGATCAAGCCACACACGGAACTGAGGTCTGAAGCCTTCACTGCGAAGTGTTAGCTAGAGCAGACAGTGAGCAAGTATCAGCACAGCACTTAAGAAGCCAGGGTAAGCAGGAGAACACGCCCCCAAGCCGCTTGGCCAATCAGGAACCGGAGGTGGAGCCATGCGTGTCAGCTGACAGGTGATCATCTGACATGCTTCCTTAGAGCATAAGAGGAGCGACGCTGACAGCGCATGCGTCCACCCTCATTTACAGTCTGAGAATCATGCGGCCGGATCTCCGCACGAACGCAGCTGACACCATCCCTGTCAATGCGGGCAGCCGCACCGGAAGTCCCAGATGCGCTGCCAGCAGAGGCAGCAGAAACTGACATGGTAAGCGCAGGATTACTGACACTCTGCCTCCATTTGGTGATTCCCTTACCCTGGGGGCCTTTACTCTAACCCGTGCTTGGGTGGGTCTGTGTCCTTGGCGGCGACATTATAGTCCGGCAATGGCTTCAAGCATGAACACACCAAAACTGTTTTTTCCGGGTGAGAATTATGAAATTCAGAAATCTATTCATCTGCATGAAGTCTATGAGCCGGAATCCAAGATCTCTCCTCCGGGCCGTAACCCCTCCAATGTACCAAATACTGTATGGCATTCCGTATTTTCATATTATGGTAAGGGATATTTGTTTTTTATGGTGATGTTATTCAGACCCCTATAATCAATGCATAGTCTAAGACCACCATCCTTCTTCTGAAAAAGAAAAACCCTGCTCCGGCCGGAGAACTAGAAGGGCGGATGAAACCCTTCTCTAAATTTTTCTTTGATGTATTCCTTCATAGCTTTTTTTCTCAGGACCAGACAGGGAGTATATATGACCTCTAGGAGACATAGTTCCTGGCCTCAAATCGATGGGGCAATCGAAGGAACGATGCGGAGGCAATTTGTCCACTGATTGTGGAGAGAACACATCACAAAACTGTACATACTGCTTAGGAACCCCCTCTACAGACAAACTCAAAGAATGCAACGGCAATTTTTGTAAACTGTTCTTAAGGCAAAATGGAGACCAAGAGGTGAGTTGTCCTGTGCTCCAGTCAAACTGAGGGGAATGTTTTTGTAACCAGGGAAGACCCAGAACAATGGAACATGACATCACTTTCAAAACATAAAATTGCATCTCCTCCACATGAAACAAGCCAATCTGGCATGAGAGATAGGCTGTCTGAGAAAGTGGTTGATGATCCTGTAGAGGAGAGTCATCAATACCAGTTACGTAGAGTTTTTTCACCATGGGTATTAAAGGAATTCCCCATTCCTCCACTAAACTGGTTTGGGGTGATTGTAGATCGCCTAAGGGTACACCCCTGACAGAACCTAGGCGGAGAAGTTTCCAGACTTCTTAACACAATTTTGTACCACATGCCATTTTCCCCCACAATAAAGACACAACCCCTCCTGTCTTCTTCTCTGCCTCTCAAGATCCGACAACTTACTGTGACCCAGCTGCATGGGTTCATCAGAATGTGTAACAGGTTGGAAGTTAACACGGAGGGACGTAAAAATGACCGAGACCTGATCTGGTGGTGATAACGGATTCTGCGGTCAATTTTAATGGCCAAAGCAATGGCTTCCTCCAGAGTGCGGGGCTCAGGGTGACCAATCAAGACTTCAGACACTTTATTAGATAAACCCAATACAAATTGATCCATGAGGGCAAAATTTTTCCACCTAGAGGCACTAGCCCACTTTCGAAATTCCGCACCATAATCCTCCGCAGTACTATGTCCCTGACGGAGGTTGCAGATTTTGCGTACAGCGGTGGCAGCTGTATCAGGGTCGTCATAAATGAAAGCCATGGCGTTAAAGAAATCACTGACAGGATTTAAAGCCTCATGGTTAGGTGGTAAATTGTAGGCCCAAGTTTGGGAATCATCCTGCAAGAGTGTTTTTACCAGGATGACCCTCTGATGCTCATTGCCGGAAGAAATAGGTCTAACTTCAAAGTAAGACTGACAGCGATTCCTGAAATTGCAGAAATCGCTTCTATGTCCGGAAAATCTCTCTGGCAATGGTATTTTAGGCTCAGATACCAGGTGAACCGGTGAAGCAGTTTGAACTTGCTCTTGCGGCTGCAGTCCGTTAACAGCCTGGGACAAACTGTCCAACTGTTGCTGTTGGTTGGTTACAGTACTGCTTAAGTTACCAACCGCCAGCGTGAGAGCTTGCACTTGTTTGCAAAGTTCTTCCATATCTATACGGTCTGCTCTAATGTAACGATCTGCTAGGGTGTGTGGGCACTAGCAGACAGACAACAATCAGACGTCTCCCTAACAGGCAAAATATCTTACAGACAGTGTCGGTAAGATACGAAATCGGCAGGCAATATCAAAATGATTAATCGAGCAGAGGTTGGCAACAGATCAGATAGGCAAAGATACAGAATCGGCTGGCAAGGAGAAGTCAGAGAAACAGGCAGAAGTCAAACACAATAATAACAATATATAATAACAACAACAGTGGTAGTGAAAAAGCGGGTTGGCACCACTATGAGAGCAGGCGTCTTGCGGCGGCCTGTCAAATATCCCACTTTTAGCCAAGCGTGCTCTGGTATGAAGAAATACACAAAGTGGCAGAGGAGGCAGAAAACAAGGAAGACCGGCACTGCTAAAAGCTGTATTTAATACAAATTAGTTGGTTGTGATGCATACATGAACATGCAACAAAACAGGCAACTTGCACTGCAGGTGATACAAAAGCATTTGTAACAACCTGTTACAAATGCTTTTGTATCACCTGCAGTGCAAGTTGCCTGTTTTGTTGCATGTTCATGTATGCACCACAACCAACTAATTTGTATTAAATACAGCTTTCAGCAGTTCCGGTCTTCCTTGTTTTCTGCCTCCTCTGCCACAATATATAATAAGCTGAGCTAGTATGGAATCCCCGGGGTCCTGCCGGATCAAGCCACACACGGAACTGACTAAGGTCTGAATCCTTCACTGCGACGTGTTAGCTAAAGCAGACAGTGAACAAGTGTCAGTACAGCGCTTAAGAAGCCCGGGTAAGCAGGAGAACACGCCCCCAAGCCGCTTGGCCAATCAGGAACCGGAGGTGGAGCCATGCGTGTCAGCTGACAGGTGATTATCTGACACTCTTCCTTAGAGCATAAGAGGAGCGACGCTGACAGCGCATGCGTCCACCCTCATTTACAGTCTGAGAATCATGCGGCCGGATCTCCGCATGAACGCTGCCGACACCATCCCTGTCAATGCAGGCAGCCGCACCGGAAGTCCCAGATGCGCTGCCAGCGGAGGCAGCAGAAACTGACATGGTAAGCGCAGGATTACTGACACTCTGCCTCCATTTGGTGATTCCCTTACCCTGGGGGCCTTTACTCTAACCCGTGCTTGGGTGGGTCTGTGTCCTTGGCGGCGACATTATAGTCCAGCAATGGCTTCAAGCATGACGTTACTTGAGCCTGCCCTGATGATGCTGGTACCCTTACCAGCGAAACCGGTAGGCACCTTTAGGCTCATATCCTCATGACGTCTGGCCACATTGGGCACACCGTGACATACCACTTGGAACTACCTCAACTGGATGGATAAGTATACCTTCCTTTGGCACTTATACACAAAAGACTGACAGCACAATTGCACCCAAAGTACTCCAGGAGTGGGGATGTATGCACTAGCTTGATATTACAATATATATGGAATATTGAACCATCTATGACTACCATCACATGACTATACTAAAGACGGGGAGCTGCATAAGGGTTTATCTTTGGCGGACTGAACTTTCCCTAACATTACTCCACAAGGCTACAACATGTTTTTTTGAGGCTGATTGCTACTACTACATATCTGCTGGTGTGGAATTCTATACCAACTTGAGAAAGTCACGTAAACGGTCTTGTTTGATGGAAGTCTATTACTGAGTCTCTTTTTGGAACTGTGAACCAGAGCTACAGTGGGTTGCAAAAGTATTCGGCCCCCTTGAAGTTTTCCACATTTTGTCAAATTACTGTCACAAACATGTATCAATTTTATTGGAATTCCACATGAAAGACCAACACAAAGTGGTGTACACATGAGAAGTGGAACGAAAATCATACATGATTCCAAACATTTTTTACAAATAAATAACTGCAAAGTGGTGTGTGCATAATTATTCGGCCCCCTTTGATCTGAATGCAGTCAGTTGCCTATAGACATTGCCTGATGAGTGCTAATGACTAAATAGAGTGCACCTGTGTGTAATCTAATGTCAGTACAAATACAGCTGCTCTG
The DNA here is from genome assembly GCF_040937935.1 of Hyperolius riggenbachi. Classification (NCBI taxonomy): domain Eukaryota; kingdom Metazoa; phylum Chordata; class Amphibia; order Anura; family Hyperoliidae; genus Hyperolius; species Hyperolius riggenbachi. The sequence continues at coordinate 160,198,459 of NC_090650.1, forward strand.
TGAGGGCCTCAGAGGTTGTCTAAGAGTATATTGGGAGCAACAACACCGTGAAGTCCAAACAACACATAAGACAGGTCCAAGACAGGTCAGGGATCAAGTTATTGAGAAATTTAAAGCAGGCTTAGGCTACAAAAAGATTTCCAAAGCCTTGAACATCCCAAGGAGCACTGTTCAAGCAATCATTCAGAAATGGAAGGAGTATGGCACAACTGTAAACCTACCAAGACAAGGCCGTTCACTTGAACTCGCAGGCCAAACAAGGAGAGCGCTGATCAGAAATGCAGTCGAGAGGCCCATGGTAACTCTGGACGAGCTGCAGAGATCTACAGCTCAGGTAGGGGAATCTGTCCATAGGACAACTATTAGTCGTGCACTGCACAGAGTTGGCCTTTATGGAAGAGTGGGACAAAACAATCCATTGTTAACAGAAAAGCATAAGAAGTCCCGTTTGCAGTTTGCCACAAGCCATGTGGGGGACACAGCAAACATGTGGAAGAAGGTGAACTGGTCAGATGAGACCAAAATTGAACTTTTTGGCCAAAATGCAAAACTCTATGTGTGGTGGAAAACTAACACTGCACATCACTCTGAACACACCATCCCCACTGAGATCTGACAAAGGCGTGGAACGCCGAAACGCGTCATGACGCAATAGACGCAGGGCAGCTGCCGAGTTTCCGTGTCCCAGATCCCGCTGGAGCGATTAGGATTCCCCACATTACTGGCCATAGTGTGGAGGCGAACCAGGCGGTTGAGTTTACATCAGGACGTGGTGACGTACTTCATTTATGTGATGAGCTTTTATTTTATATACACATTGTAAGTGTTATTTTATTGCCTTGCGCTAAGAAGCACTATTAAAAGGTTAATACACCAGAGAGCGCTCCTCTCTTTTCTTTTTTCTGGCACAACTGTAAACCTACCAAGACAAGGCCATCCACCTAAACTCACAGGCCGAACAAGTAGAGCGCTGATGAGAAATGCAGTCAAGAGGCCCATGGTGACACTGGACGAGCTGCAGAGATCTATAGCTCAGGTGGGAGACTCTGTCCATAGGACAACTATTAGTCATGCACTGTACAAAGTTGACCTTTATGGAAGAGTGTCAAGAAGAAAGGCATTGTTAACAGAAAGCATAAGAAGTCCCGTTTGCAGTTTGCCACAAGCCATGTGGGGGACACAGCAAACATGTGGAAGAAGGTGAACTGGTCAGATGAGACCAAGCCATGTGGGGGACACAGCAACCGTGTGGAACAAGGTGCTCTGATCAGATGAGACCAATATGGAACTTTTTGGCCAAAATGCAAAACTCTATGTGTCGCAGCAAACTAACACTGGGCATCACTCTGAACACACCATCCCCACTGTCAAATATGGTGGTGGCAGCATCATGCTCGGGGGGGTGCATCTCTTCAGCAGGGACAGGGAAGCTGGTCAGAGTTGATGGGAAGATGGATGGAGCCAAATACAGGGAAAACTTGGAAGCAAACCTCTTGGAGACTGCAAAAGACTTGAGACTGGGGTGGAGGTTCACCTTCCAGCAGGACAATGACTCTAAACATAAAGCCAGGGCAACAATGGAATGGTTTAAAACAAAACATATCTATGTGTTAGAATAGCCCAGTCAAAGTCCAGATCTAAATCCAATCGAGAATCTGTGGCAAGATCTGAAAACTGATGTTCACAAACGCTGTCCATCTAATCTGACTGAGCTGGAGCTGTTTTGCAAAGAAGAATGGGCAAGGATTTGAGTCTCTAGATGTGCAAAGCTGGTAGAGACATACCCTAAAAGACTGGCAGCTGTAATTGCAGCAAAAGGTGGTTCTACAAAGTATTGACTCAGGGGGCCGAATAATTACGCACACCCCACTTTGCAGTTATTTATTTGTAAAAAATGTTTGGAATCATGTATGATTTTCGTTTCACTTCTCACATGTATACCACTTTGTATTGGTCTTTCACGTGGAATTCCAATAAAATTGATGCATGTTTGTGTCAGTAATGCGAAAAAATGTGGAAAACTTCAAGGGGGCCGAATACTTTTGCAACCCACTGTATGTCTTAACCTGTTCCTGGAAACCTGAAATTATTTGGGAACTGTGTCCCCTATCCTGTACCCTCTTGGATTACAAATTGTCCTTTTTGGACTATGCTGTCTTATCTGTGCTGGAGTCTCTCCTAAAAAATACGGAACTATTTTTGATATACCAGTGGTCACTGTTATTGGTGTTTTTTTCCCTCTGATATGCCAGATTATGGTTTTATAGTGCCATTTTAATTATGTGATAATAAATGGTTGAAATATTTTTTAATATTGTTTAGATATATTTTCTTCCCTTCCATTTGTCATATTGTTAAGCATGTACAAACAGTATAATCACCACCTACCACTGCAACTGCAGCAAATCAGATGGGAATCAAAGACTTCTGTAAGGGCCCAGTCACACTTAAAATTGGAAAATGATAGCGATCAGCACTAGCGTTTTGCACGGGTGATTTTCCTGCGATTTAACATGGAAAAATCACTGGACAAATACAATCGAATTTTGCGCTTCTATGAATGCTGGTTGCGATCACTCCAGAATCCCCTAAAAATGCTGCAGGTAACGCCTTTGCGATTGGCGCTAATCACAAAACGCCTGTATTCTGCACCAATTGCGGCAGTGAAAACACTGCCATAGGGTAGAATAGCACTAGTGTTTTTAAAAATGCTAGCGCTTTGGCGATTAGCGGGTATCACCCGATAATCGTCTTAGTGTGAATGGGCCCTTAGCGTGCTAAGTACAAGCAGTGTAGCGCTGGCCCCTCAAAAATGGTAAAAAAGTAAATTGCTACTCACCACAAGTGTCTTAAGGATAGCCACAGTGTACGCTGTCCCTCACATGTATCGCAAACTCTCTTGCTTTTTCAGAGCCACACAATGCCCACCGACCTAACTTCCTGGTATACAGTACGTGGCCACGTATTGATGATGTGATCGCACTGTCTGTCATCACATGACACGCTAGCTGATCACATCCTCTACCTAATATATGAAAATAGAAATAAATGTGGCTTCTTAGGGCACCCTGGCGCATGGGCGTCCGCAGAAAATTTTCCAGGGGGGGGGGGGGGGGGGGGGTGTGTGTGTGTGTGGGGGGGGGGGGAATGGTGCGAAAAATGGGTGTGGTCAAGGGCCACAATGTGGGTGTAGTCTCAGGTGGAGACAAATTTACATGAACTTAGCAATGGTGGGACATTAGACTAGGACAGTGGTGGCGAACCTTTTGGAGGCCGAGTGCCCAAACTGCAACCCAAAAGTCACTTAACTATTGCAAAGTGCCAACACGTCAATTTAAACAAAATAAAAATGTTTTACCTCATACATGAACATTATGGAAAATCCAAGTTGAAAATAAACTGTGAAGATAAACAATTTTATCCATCCTACTGAAAAATGTATTCATCTTTTTAGAACCTCCCAGTTTTAATTTTCTGTTTTAAAAAGCTAAAAAAAATGCTATTGTTTAATGCTATTGTCTCATATGATGATGATTCAGCTTTTCCCATAGTCTCGCAGTTGGCAATCATGTGACCCCCAACAAGACAAATTCAGCAATCATGAGGCCCCCAACAAGACAAATTCAGCAATCATGAGACCCCCAACAAGACAAATTCAGCAATCATGAGGCCCCCAACAAATCATGAGGCCCCCAACAAGACAAATTCAGCAATCATATGGCCCCCAACAAGACAAATTCAGCAATCATGAGGCCCCCAACACAGCATGAGGCCCCCAACAAGACAAATTCAGCAATCATGAGGCCCCCAAAAAGACAAATTCAGTAACCCAGAGGCCCCCAACAAAACAAATTCAGCAGTCATGAGGCACATAAATAGACAGCATTTCACATGAATAGGCAGAATGCCCCCTTAATATGGTAGACACCTCTCACCTGGCTTCTGAATTCTCCTCTACTGGCTGCTGTGCTTGGCTGGCCTGGCAATACTGTTTTTGGCTGGCTTGGGGATGATGTGTGGGCCGAAAGGCCTGGCAGTGATGCTGTGGCCTGGCTGGCGGTGATGCTGGGCTGGCCTGGCTGGCGGTGATGCTGGTCTAGCCTGGCTGGCTGTGATGCTGGTCTGGCCTGGCTGGCGGTGATACTGGGCTGGCCTGTCTGACGGTGATGCTGGGCTGGCTGGCCTGGATAGTTTAGGTAGTGACAGGTGCCCTCCAGTTTAGGTAGTGACAGGGCCCCCCAGTTGAAGTAGTGACAGGTGCCTCCTCGTTTAAGTAGTGACAAGAGGCTCCTAGTTTATTTAGTGACAGGAGCCCCCGAGTTCAAGTAGTGACAGGACCCCCCCCCCCCTAGTTCAGGTAGTGACAGGGACTCCCCAGTTCAGGTAGTGACAGGGAACCCCCAGTTTAGGTAGTGACAGGAGCCCCCAGTTCAGGTAGTGACAGGGACCCCCCAGTTTAGGTAGTGACAGGAGCCCCCAGTTCAGGCAGTGACAGGAGCTCCCCAGTTCAAGTAATGACAGGGACCCCCCAGTTCAGGTAGTGACAGGGACCTCCCAGTTTAGGTAGTGACAGGGGCCCCCCAGTTTAGGTAGTGACAGGAGCCCCCCCAGTTCAGGTAGTGACAGAAGCCCCCTAGTTCAGGTAGTGACAGGGACCCCCCAGTTTAGGTAGTGACAGGGACCCCCAGTTTAGGTAGTGACAGGAGCCCCCCCAGTTCAGGTAGTGACAGGGACCCCCCCACCCCTAGTTCAGGTAGTAACAGGGACTCCTCCAGTTGTGACAGTGGCGGCTCACTCTTCCTCGGTCGCCCATCCATAATGAAGCGGCAGCGGAGCGGAACACTTCCTCCATTCCCTGCATAAAAGGGAGATCTGGTCTGACGTCACTGACCAGACCAGCTGCGCACAGAGCCTTCCTCACGTGCACGGAATAGAGGTAGTGTTCTGCTCCGCTGCGCCCGCTGCTAAATTATGGAGGTGGGGGGCGAGTAAGGAGAAACCCCTAGGTGAGGGAAGGGGGACGTCCCCCCTTCTCCGCTGCTGTGCCTGCTGCTTCCCCTTCATTGCGCTGAGTCGGGTGGGATGCAGCTGCCCCAATTTGCCCGACGTGTGGACACCCATGCCCTGGCATCATATAGAGTATAGCTACATACACACGGGGGACAATTGTCCCCTGTTGCATGCGCGCACGCGAACAGGGAGCAACAGCTCCCTGCCGGCGACAGCTGTCCAGTGTCTACACGTCTCGCCAGAAAGGCAGAGACGCGGTGGAAGCTGTTTGTGAATGGAGCATCCCCCAGCCGGATGCTCCATTCACTCGCGTAGGTCTCCTGTCGCTAGCCCGCGTACTCACGCGGGACTAGCGACAGTTCCGGCGAAGTTGCGGCGACAGCTGTAGCCGGCAATTGAACATGTCAATCGCCTGGCGACAGCTCCGACGGGCGACGGTTCGGGGCGCGCGCGTCATACACACGGGCGACCTGTCGCCGCAACACGCACGTGCCACGTGGTTGCGGCGATGGCCGTACCCCGTGTGTATGGGTCTTTAGGGAAGGAATACCGGAGCAATTAGATAGAGATAAAATAGTGAAAGAAAAAAAAAAAGTCCTCGAAGACTCGAAACAGAATAAAGTAAAATGAAAATAAGAGAGATATTGCCATCTAGTGGCAGAAAGGCAGAGTACACTGAAAGAAAAGAAAACTATAAGTTCAGATGGACCTAGTATGTACAAAAAACCCTTGTACATGTAACAAAATATATAAATATGAAAATATTGTTTATACATATGATGATATACAGTACAATAGTATAAATATACAACATAATACTAACTATAAAGTGCTAGTGCACACACTGTGAAAAATGTAAAGCATTTTTACTTGTGTATAAGAGAGTAAAATCACATATAAAATTTCTCATATACAAAGAATCTTATAAAAATATAAATATATGTGTACAGAAGGGTACATAGTGAATATGTGCAAATAGCAATGATAATGTACAACATGAGAGCAATACTGAAATATCAAACGTGGAATGTGCAAGACTAAATATTATCTGTCTGAATGAGAAGGACATTCCTTCTGATATTATCAGAAGCTAGTCGAAATGGGATAAAACCTACCTGGTCTTTAGCGACAGAGCAGGCAAGTATTTATTGAGACTGGCAACTAGCATAGCAGTGAGCAATTTATAGTCAAAGTTTAATAGGGAAATAGGGCATTTTTTTTTACATTTGTGTGGTCTCTACCTGGTTTGGGTATAAGGGAAATTCTAGATTCCATAAATTGGGAGGGGGGGGGGGGTGCTATGATTATATGATTAGTCCTGATTTGATTAAACCACCTGGTTACATGGGGTGTAAGAGCTTGATAACATTTTTTATAGTATAGCACCGAAAGCCCATCAGATCGAGGTGCTTTACCTATTTTCAACATTTTAATACACTTAGTTACCTTCTTCTCGGTGATAACACTATTTAAGGTGAATAGGGAATCGGCAGTAAATTGAGGGAGGTGTAGGGGTTGCAAAAATTGTTGTAGACAGATGTCATCAACTACTCCATTAGATTTATAGAGGTTAGTGTAGTATTGAAGAAAAGCTTGATGAACTGTATCGGGATGGCTTGATAGTTAATTTGGGCCCATGCAAATTTGAAATGCGGTTCGTTTTTTCTTTAGCTCGCAACTGTCTAGCCAGCCAAGTATCAGGCTTATTTGCTTGCTTATAATACTTGACACCCATCCAAATTAACGCTTTTTCAACTTTGCTGGGCCAGAATGAGATCAAGCTGAACCTTAAAGGGGAACTGAAGAGAGAGGTATATGGAGGCTGCCATGTTTATTTCCTTTTAAGCAATACCAGTTGCCTGGCAGCCCTGCTGATCATCTGCCTCTAATACTATTAGCCATAGCCCCCGAACAAGCATGCAGCAGATCAGGTGTTTCAGACTTTAAAGTCAGATCTGCCAAGACTAGCTGCATGCTTGTTTCTGTAGCTATTCAGATACTACTGAAGAGAAATAGTGCAGCAGGGCTACCAGGCTACCCTCCAACCCCCCCCCCCCCCCCCAGACCACCCCCCTGTATACTGTATACATTTGTATACAGCTGCCTTACCCACTGATCACCTGTCTATCACCTATCTATCACCTGTCTATCACCACCACCCATCAGAGCAGACCCTAAACTGTCCCTTGGGGGCACCTGATCACCCACCCAGACCCTCAGATTGCCCTCAGACCCCCCTCCTGATAACCTCCCCAGTGCATTGTTTACATCTATGCTCCTCTGTAATCCCTCACTGATCTCCCATCGTTACCCCGTGTCTGCCACCCATCAGATCAGGACCCAGTCTGCCCCGTGCGGGCACCTAATCAACCCCACACACCCTCAGATCGCCCTCCTCAGACCCCCCCCAATCACCTTCCCAGTGCATTGTATTTGATTGTGCTGTAATTGTATTTGATTGTGCTGATATTGTATTTGATTGTGCTGACTTCGTATTTGATTGTGCTGTAATTGTATTTGATTGTCCCGTAATCGGCTTTGATTGTCCCGCGATTGGTTTTGATTGCCCTTTGATCGCCCTGTGATTGGCCTGTGATTGGCTTTGATTGGCCTGTGATTGGCTTTGATTGTCCCGTGATTGGTTTGATTGCCCTGTGATTGCCCTGTGATTGGCTTTGATTGGCCTGTGATTGGCTTTGATTGTCCCGTGATTTAAGTGCCCTGTGATTGGCCTGCGATTGCCATGTGATTGCCTATGATTGGCTTTGATTGTCCTGTGATTGTTTCTGATTGCCTCTGATTCCCCACTCGCCACCACCCCCCTGTCACTATCCTAGTGATCTAAAAACAGTGATCAGTGAAAACTGTCACTTTTTTAGTATCACTAGTGTTAGCAGTTAGGCCAGTTAGCTAGGCCCCTTTGTAAGTGTCAGTTAGTGCTCAGCCCACTGCACCAGTCACTAATTAGCGTCATCACTGTCGCTAATCAACATTGGTACTATATAGTATCTGTAAGTGATCATTATTGATCGCAGTCAGATCTACAGTGGCTTGCAAAAGTATTCGGCCCCCTTGAAGTTTTCCACATTTTGTCATATTACTGCCACAAACATGAATCAATTTTATTGGAATTCCACATGAAAGACAAATGCAAAGTGGTGTACACGTGAGAAGTGGAACGAAAATCATACATGATTCCAAATTTTTTTTTACAAATCAATAACTGCAAAGTGGGGTGTGTATAATTATTCAGCCCCCTTTGGTTTAAGTGCAGTCAGTTGCCCATAGACATTGCCTGATGAGTGCTAATGGCTAAATAGAGTGCACCTGTGTGTAATCTAATGTCAGTACAAATACAGCTGCTCTGTGACGACCTCAGAGGTTGCCTAAGATAATATTGGGAGCAACAACACCATGAAGTCCAAAGAACACACCAGACAGGTCATGAATAAAGTTATTGAGAAATTTAAAGCAGGCTTAGGCTACAAAAAGATTTTCAAAGCCTTGAACATCCCACGGAGCACTGTTCAAGCGATCATTCAGAAATGTAAGGAGTATGGCACAACTGTAAACCTACCAAGACAAGGCCGTCCACCTAAACTTACAGGCCTAACAAGGAGAGCACTGATTAGAAAAGCAGTCAAGAGGCCCATGGTGACTCTGGACGAACTGCAGAGATCTACAGCTCAGGTGGGGAATCTGTCCATAGGACAACTATTAGTCATGCACTGCACAAAATTGGCCTTTATGGAAGAGTGGCAAGAAGAAAGCCATTGTTAACAGAAAAGCATAAGAAGTCCAGTTTGCAGTTTGCCACAAGCCATGTGGGGGACACAGCAAACATGTGGAAGAAGGTGCTCTGGTCAGATGAGACCAAAACTGAACTTTTTGGCCAAAATGCTATGTGTGGCGGAAAACTAACACTGCACATCACTCTGAACACACCATCCCCACTGTCAAATATGGTAGTGGCAGTATCATGCTCTGGGGATGCTTCTCTTCAGCAGGGACAGGGAAGATGGTCAGAGTTGATGGGAAGATGGATGGAGCCAAATACAGGGCAATCTTGGAAGAAAACCTCTTGGAGTCTGCAAAAGACTTGAGACTGGGGTGGAGGTTCACCTTCCAGCAGGACAACGGCCCTAAACATAAAGCCAGGGCAACAATGGAATGGTTTAAAACAAAACATATCCATGTGTTAGAATGGCCCAGTCAAAGTCCAGATCTAAATCCAATCGAAAATCTGTGACAACATCTGAAAACTGCTGTTCACAAACACTGTCCATCTAATCTGACTGAGCTGGAGCTATTTTGCAAAGAAGAATGGGCAAGGATTTCAGTCTCTAGATGTGCAAAGCTGGTAGAGACATACCCTAAAAGACAGGCAGCTGTAGATGCAGCAAAAGGTGGTTCTACAAAGTATTGACTCAGGGGGCCGAATAATTACGCTCACCCCACTTTGCAGTTATTGATTTGTAAAAAATGTTTGGAATCATGTATGATTTTCGTTCCACTTCTCACGTGTACACCACTTTGTATTAGTCTTTCACGTGGAATTCCAATGAAATTGATTCATGTTTGTGGCAGTAATGTGACAAAATGTGGAAAACTTCAAGGGGGCCGAATACTTTTGCAAGCCACTGTATATTAGAGTCACTAGGATCCACAAAAAAACGCAGTGTTTACCCGATCAGGCCTGATCGTTCGTCTGCACTTGTGTTTAGCCCGCCCCACCGCAGTGACAGAATTTTTTTTTATTCTGATCACTGCAAAAAACACTGTACAATAGCTGTGGCACTGTAAAGATCAGTTTTGATTTTTTTTTTTTTAATCAAAACTCAGTGACCACAGCTTTCTACCTCTCAAATACTCCCTTTTGCTAGGTAGGTGCTCTTTTTTTCTGGGTAGTCTCAGAGGAATACCCTCTAAATTTAGCAGTCCATCATGGCAAGAAAGAGGTATTCCGATGATGAGGCGTACAGGTACATGGCCGAGTCGGATGAGGACGATTGGGACGCCTCATTCGATGAATCTTCCGGGTCAGAGTTTGAACCTGTAGAGAGCAGTGGCTCACTGACCGATAGTGATGACGAGGTTGAAGTCCCGGCTAGAGCCAGGCGTACCACACCCCATGTTGTTGGACCGCAGGTGGCGCAGGATCGGCCTCAAGGGTAGCAGAGTGGTGTTAGTGCTCGTCTGAGATTTCATGGTGGGGCAGGCACCAGCAGCACAACATCTCCTGGACCTAGCACCAGTACTTCCGTAGACCCTGGTGAAGTGGCGAGCACCAGCATGGAAGTTGAAACTGGTTCGGTGGCACGTGCAGTAAGATCCCAGTCGCAGCCACCAAGAAGACAGGCCCGTACTACCCCTAGTTTACCAGAGGTGCTGGCAAATCCAAATTGGAAATCCCCTGATTCCGCCGCACCCGTACTTCCCCCTTTCACTTCCCAGTCTGGAGTCCAGGTGGAGACAGATAATCTAGGATCAGCCCTAGACTTTTTCTATCTGTTTTTCACCGAGGATCTCTTAGACTTAATCGTGTCAGAGACCAACCGTAAGGCCACACAATACATAACCGCCAATCCGAATAAGTTCCTTGCCCAAGCTTTTCGGTGGAAACCAGTCCAAGTTTCCATAATTAAATTTTTTTTGGGCCTTCTCCTTCACACGGGACTAGTAAAGCAGAATGTGTTGCGGTCTTATTGGTCTGCGGACCCAGCATGTCATGTTCCCCTGTACTCTGCTGCCATGTCCAGGACACGATTTGAGAACAACCTGCGCTTCCTGCTCTTCAATATCAACGAAACCTGTCATCGAAGTGACCACCCTGCTTTTGACCGCCTCCACAAAATTCGGCCCCTCATAGACCACCTGTCATCCAGATTTGCAGATGCTTATACCCCTGAACAGGACATCTGCGTAGACGAGTCCCTCATACGTTTTACCGGGCGCCTTCGCATCAAACAGTACATCCCAAGCAAGCGCGCCCGGTATGGGGTGAAACAGTATAAGCTCTGTGAAAGGGCCACAGACTATACATCTTATTTTAGGGTCTATGAGGGAAAAGACTCAAATTTGGAACCGGTCGGATGCCCTGTCTACCTGGGGACTTGTGTGGGACTTGGTGTCACCCTTGTTCCAGAAGGGGTACCATCTTTTTGTGGCCAATTATTACACAAGTGTGCCCCTATTTCAGCACTTAAAAATAGAAAAAAAACGATGCTGTGGCACCATGCGGCCTAGTCGCCGGGACTTCCCCCAATGGCTCATTACCACCAGACTTGAACGGGGGCAGAAGGCCGCCTTGTGTCCTGACGACCTGCTCGCGGTGAAATGGAAGGACAAGAGAGACGTTTACTTTCTGTCCACCATTCACGCAGGCACAACAGTTGAAATTCAATGGCGAACTGAGGTCATTGAAAAACCCCTTGTCGTCCACGAGTATAATACTTACATGGGAGGGGTGGACTTCAATGACCAGAGGTTAGCGCCCTATTTAGTTTCCCGAAAAACAAGACAGACGCTGGTATAAAAAAGTGTCTTTTTACCTCATTCAATTGGCAATTTACAACAGCTTTGTTCTCTACAGTAATGCTGGGAGAACTGGATTGTTTCTTCAATTTCAGAAACAGATCGTGATGGACCTCCTGTACCCAGGAGGTGCCGTGGCCCAACCCCAAGATGCAACAAGCCGGCTGCATGGAAGGCATTACGCCTATCCAATTCCGAGTACCCCAGGTCACCGAATCCGAAGAAAACGTTGTCGTGTCTGCAGCAGGGCTGGAATAAGGCGTGACACCACTGTTTATTGTCCCACCTGTCCTGACCAGCCTGGCCTATGCCTAGGGGAGTGTTATGAGAGGTACCACGAGCAGGTACACTATTAGAGAGTAGGGAACTACAGACACAGCAGTAGGCACACAAGGGTCTCTTAGTGCTATTTCACACTGCTGTGATGCGTTAGGGCAAATTGCCTAGCGAAAGTCACACTTTGCGGTCCCCCCCCCCCCCCCCCCGCGCCGGAAGTGCTTGACTTAAAGTGTAACTGTTGGGCATAAAATCAAAAATCAATTCTTTATTTTTATCTGGTAAACAAGTAATAAGGATGCTAATCAGGCAATCCAAAAGTTAAAATCTCTATTACTTTTCTTGTTTATAAATGATCATTCCCCAGTTTACCTGACTCTTATTTGGTACGTTGCCGCACAAAGAAAGTTGCAGGGCATGCTGGGGTGTCTTTTTTTGCTTCTGTATTTCCCCTCAGACTTAACTAATGTACAGAAGCAAAAAAGGACAACCCAGCCCAACGTCCTATTCACAGGTCATTTTGAGGCATTTGTTTTCTAGACTACTCCTCACGGTTTAGGGCCCCTAAAATGCCAGGGCAGTATAGGAACCCCACAAGTGACCCCATTTTAGAAAGAAGACACCCCAAGGTATTCTGTTAGGAGTATGGCGAGTTCATAGAAGATTTTATTTTTTGTCACAAGTTAGTGAAAAATGACACTTTGTGAAAAAAAAACATTAAAAATCAATTTCCGCTAACTTTTGAAAATAATATAAAATCTTCTATGAACTCGTCATACACCAAACAGAATACATTGGGGTGTCTTTTTTCTAAAATGGGGTCACTTGTGGGGTTCCTATACCGCCCTGGCATTTTACGGGCCCAAAACCGTGAGTAGTCTGGAAACCAAATGTCTCAAAATGACTGTTCAGGGGTACAAGCATCTGCAAATTTTGATGACAGGTGGTCTATGAGGTGGCGAATTTTGTGGAACCGGTCATAAGCAGGGTGGCCTTTTAGATGACAGGTTGTATTGGGCCTGATCTGATGGATAGGAGTGCTAGGGGGGTGACAGGAGGTGATTGATGGGTGTCTCAGGGGGTGGTTAGAGGGGAAAATAGATGCAATCAATGCACTGGGGAGGTGATCGGAAGGGGGTCTGAGGGGGATCTGAGGGTTTGGCCGAGTGATCAGGAGCCCACACGGGGCAAATTAGGGCCTGATCTGATGGGTAGGTGTGCTAGGGGGTGACAGGAGGTGATTGATGGGTGTCTCAAGGTGTGATTAGAGGGATAGATGCATGCAATGCACTGGCGAGGTGATCAGGGCTGGGGTCTGAGGGTGTGGGCGGGTGATTGAGTGCCCTAGGGGCAGATAGGGGTCTAATCTGATGGATAGCAGTGACAGGGGGTGATTGATGGGTAATTAGTGGGTGTTTATGGTAGAGAAGAGATGTAAACAATGCACTTGGGAGGTGATCTGATGTCGGATCTGCGGGCGATCTATTGGTGTGGGTGGGTGATCAGATTGCCCGCAAGGGGCAGGTTAGGGGCTGATTGATGGGTGGCAGTGACAGGGGGTGATTGATGGGTGGCAGTGACAGGGGATGATTGATGGGTAATTGACATGTGATTGACAGGTGATCAGTGGGTTATTACAGGGAAGAAAAGATGTATATAATGCACTGGCGAATTGATAAAGGGGGGTCTGAGGGCAATCTGAGCGTGTAGGCGGGTGATTGGGTGCCCGCAAGGGGCAGATTAGGGTCTGATCTGATGAGTAACAGTGACAGGTGGTGATAGGGGGTGATTGATGGGTGATTGATGGGTAATTAGTGGGTGTTTAGGGTAGAGAAGAGATGTAAACACTGCACTTGGGAGGTGATCTGACGTCAGATCTGCGGGCGATCTATTGGTGTGGGTGGGTGATCAGATTGCCCGCAAGGGGCAGGTTAGGGGCTGATTGATGGGTGGCAGTGACAGGGGGTGATTGATTGGGTGGCAGTGACAGGGGGTGATTGATGGGTAATTGACATGTGATTGACAGGTGATCAGTGGGTTATTACAGGGAAGAAAAGATGTAAATAATGCACTGGCGAATTGATAAGGGGGGGTCTGAGGGCAATCTGAGCGTGTAGGCGGGTGATTGGGTGCCCGCAAGGGGCAGATTAGGGTCTGATCTGATGGGTAACAGTGACAGGTGGTGATAGGGGGTGATTGATGGGTAATTAGTGGGTGTTTAGGGTAGAGAAGAGATGTAAACAATGCACTTGGGAGGTAATCTGACGTCGGATCTGCGGGCGATCTATTGGTGTGGGTGGGTGATCAGATTGCCCGCAAGGGGCAGGTTAGGGGCTGATTGATGGGTGGCAGTGACAGGGGGTGATTGATGGGTGATTGACGGGTGATTGACAGGTGATCAGGGGGTTAGATGCATACAGTACACAGGGGGGGGGGGGGTCTGGGGAGAATCTGAGGGGTGGGGGGTGATCAGGAGGGAGCAGGGGGCAGTTTAGGGCATAAACAAAAAAATAGCGTTTACAGATAGTGACAGGGAGTGATTGATGGGTGATTAGGGGGGTGATTGGGCGCAAACAGTGGTCTGTGGGGTTGGCAGGGGGGGGGGTCTAAGGGGTGCTGTGGGCGATCAGGGGGCAGGGGGGGGGGAAATCAGTGTGCTTGGGTGCAGACTAGGGTGGCTGCAGCCGGCCCTGGTGGTCCCTCGGACACTGGGACCACCAGGGCAGGAGGCAGCCTGTATAATACACTTTGTATACATTACAAATTGTATTATACACTTTGTATGCGGCGATCCAGGTGCTAGTAACCCGCCGGCGCTTCCGAACGGCCGGCGGGTTACAGCGCGAGGGGGGCGGAGCCAGTCGCCGGCGGCCGATCGCGTCACAAATGACGCGATCGCGCCGCCCATGCCCATACAAGGACCGCCGCCTCTGTGCATGCGGCGGTCCTTGCGGGATCCACTTTCCGGCCGCCTCTGTGCAGTGGGCGGTCGGCAAGTGGTTAAAAAGTGGAACTGAACTCTTGCAATGGACAAAAGAAAAACATAGAGTAATGCACCCTGTATGTATTTAGAGAGTTTAGCCTGTTTAATTCCCCTGCATTTTTGTCTAATCACAAATTGTAATTTGATCTCTCCCCTGTGTCACATGACTGCCATGGCAGAAATGGCAGAAAAGCTCATTTGAAAGCACAGGCTGTTAACAATATGTCTGCTTCCATGAATCAGGAAGTAGAAACAGTGCAGATTTATTTTAGGATTTGTATCAGCTATAGCAAATGTTTTTTTTTTTTTTTTAACTTTGTATTATGCTGTTGCGTATCGTTTAGAGCAGAGAGGGCATATTGAGTTCTGTTTTGCTCTAACGAAAATTCTGGTAAAACACTGTGACTGAGACATTTGCCATGTCTTCCTTCCACCTGTACGAGGCTGCAACACTAAAGGCACCAGACCAACATTGCATGCAGCGTGGTCTGGGTGGTATGTTTGTGGGGAAAAAAATATTACTATTATACATTTCTGGACCTTGCTAATTGAAATATATGCCCTGTTTAGGTCCTGTAATGTCTGCCACGGCGTAGATTGTTCAATTCAGTTATTGCACCGATCTCTTACTCCTGGAGCCCACTCGCTCTGCTGTCGGTATGACAGCAGAGCTCCTTGAGCTGGTCAGAAGCCAATTTCATTGGCTCCAGACACTGTGATCACTGTGATTGGCTCACAGTGATCACAGGGTCTGGAGCCAAAGAAATCAGGCCCTGACCACCTCACGGAGCTCTACTGTCATACTGACAGCAGAGCAAATGGGCTTTAGCGACGGTAGAGCACCGCAAACTGTGAGAGAGACTGGTCCCTATGGCGGGACATCAGTGAGCCCCGTTTTCTGACCAAAAAGTCTCTGGGCCTTAACTTCTTAATGACCGCGTCATGCCGATTTGCATGGACACGGCGGCTCCCCCAGGACCGCATAATGCCAATTGGCGTTAAGTGCTGGGGACGGAGATTGAAGACTATTTCAGCCAATGCGCTCATCCCCACTTGAACGACGATCGCCGCTAGGAGACTGTTAGACGTTGAAACTGCCATCTACTGTATTTACATCGTACACCGCTGCAATCTACGGCAGCTCTGTACTGGGGACAGCCATGTCACTCAGCTGTCCTCTACAGAGGCTCAAGAGCGATCGGATCTCATAGGCTGATGCCTTTGACAGCTGATTTCTGTCATTGGCTGGCAGGGGGGAGGGTGGGGGGAAATAGGGACATTTATTAAGAAAAAAAATACACAAGAGAAATAAACATTGCAACGGCGATCAAAGCCCACCAATAGAACGCTCTATTGGTGGGATCATTTGTGTGCTGCGATGTATGGCTCTGCAGCAAGCTTTTAAAGCTGCAGAGCCCTCAATTTTAAAAAATAACCTGGTCACTAAGGGGGTGGAAGCCTATGGTTCTGAAGTGGTTAAGGGACCAGAGACTGCTGGTCCGGAAGCTGGGGGAGGTACTGTGAAGATACTGTGCAGAGGCACTGTATATCAAACACACGTGTATCAAATTTATGGCAGAACGAAAACAAGAGGTATTGATTGTGAGGTTAGTCACCCCTGATACGCCTGTTACTAAATTACTTAGCTCAGTTTTGCTTATGGGCATTAATCGGTCATCAGCTACAGAGGTTTACGGCACATCAGAGTATTGGCTTTGCAACAGCAGCAATGGAGAAACTTAACTCAGCAAGATCCTGATCACCGGGCCGGTGATCTCAGGAGGCTGTAGGCACAGGAGTTCTGGTGCCCTAAACTCTGCCCCTCCACACAGCCCACACCCCCCCAAGTAAAAAATATTCTGAACTCTAATCCCTGTGTAAAATCACTGTTTAATATCTTACACTCTACAGTAATCACTGTCTTATAAAAATTATAATTAATACTTTTCACCAAGCGACAAGATCAAATTCCACTAGTGTTTGGATTGCTTTTGACCTGAGGTTAGATGTCACAACCTTTAAAAGTTATTCATATATGGTCTAGCGCTCAACAAATGTATATACAGTATATTTCTCGAAAAGTTCAACACTGTTCAGTCCAGTATATAAATTGCTTCAATATACAATGCTCTCAGGTTACGCTCACCAGAATTCAATGCCAATCGATTACAGATCAGCCAATGCGTTTTTGGCCCAGCCAGTAAACTTTCTCCTGCTCTTTATCTTCTGAGAGGTTCATGAAAAGAGAGAAAAACTCTCATAGTGCAGTATGTTCAATCCGTTCATTTGGCCAAAGTCCACGTACATACAATGCGCTCACCAGATATTCATGCTAATCTGTAACAGACCAGCCAATGTGCTTTTGGCATTCAATGCCCTCACCAGCTTTTGTGGCCAATCTACTCGATTAGCATAATCGCTTTCTGACCCAGCCTGTAGCTTCCTCCTCATCAGCAGCCTCTCTCACGTTGTAACCTCATAAAAGAAAATATACAATTCTTTGGTGCAGTATTTCACCTTAACACCAGTAGTGTGAACCCACTCCAAATTATTGTAGAGCCTCTCACCAATTCCTGTTGCTGACCCCAATTAGACCAGCCAGATTCGTTTTTTTCCTTACTGGTTCAGCCTTAGACTCAAAAGAAGGATTTCCATAGCATAATACCGTTTATTAAACAAATTCCAAAAAGTAGTGCACTCACAATTGTAGTAAAAATATGCGTATTTAAAAACCAGTTGCAGCAGCGTGTTCAGCGTCTCCTGTCCTGCCAAACTCCACCCGACTAGTTTCGTCGGTGTGACTCATCTATTGGCATTTGGGAGACGCTTTTGACAGGATTCTATAGTCACATGTTGCGGCTTTTTCGGTACCGCCCTTTTGCCGAACTTTGTTTCGAATTTAAAATAATCCAAATGATACAAATTAAAAAATCCTTTTTTTTGTTAATTGCCATTTCATTTTGTATTCCATACTTCCTTCTATCTACATATTGCAATACACCTTCACCTAGACCATATATGAATAACTTTTAAAGGTGTGACACAAAAGCGATCCAAACACTAGTGGAATTTGATCTTGTCGCTTGGTGAAAAGGAGCGCACCGTATTAATTATAATTTACATCCATTACAGCTTTAAAATAAATGTGCTAACTAAGCTACACCCACAAATTCTATTTGCTTATTCATTTTGATTATAACAACGTTTAGATTATGTTCCTAGCACAATGTATGGTGATTATTGTATTTGGAAATAAAGGTGTCTTTTTTTCTGTTTTTCATTTTTTGCTTTCTCATTGTACACTATTTGAAAAAATAACTAACATACGTGTTGTTTCTTTCATATTCTGTCACTTTGTTTTCATTTTACAAGTCTTTTATTTTGGTACCGAATATGCAAAAATGTAATTGCCTTTGATTCAGCTTGTGACTAAAAAGAATCCACAAGTTATGGGCCTCAACCCTAAAACTTTCTAAACTCTATTCTGCTACTATCCCGGTTAAAATGTCACCAGATATGTCTCTTGTAGTTTTGATAAAACTTTCCCAAATTTGATCATAATTTTGAAAATGTCTTTGTTTGATTGAATTTGTTCATACCTATTTTTTATGTGATGTGTGTCCAAGCTTAAAGAGAATCTGTACTCTAAAATTCTTACAATAAAAAGCATACCATTCTATTCCTTATGTTCTCCTGTGCCCCTCTGTGCTGTTTCTGCCACTCCCTGCTGCAATCCTGGTTTGTAATTAACAGTTTTAGGCAGTGTTTACAAACAAAAGACTGGCTTCTAACCAGAGTATCATAGGCTGAGAACTAGCTTACTGTGTGACTCATGCAGAGCTTGGAGGGGGTGTGTAAAGCTTCTGCCAATGACAAGCAGTGCTGCACATTCCACACATTTCAGCCTCAGCCCGACAGACACAACAGAGGAAAGGAGATAAGATTTGTTACAGAGACAGTGCAAGTAGGAAAGGCTGCAGTAAGACAGACCACATTAGAACAGGCATAGGAACTTATAGGACAGAAGAAATAAGGCTCAAAATGTTGCTACAGAGTCTCTTTAAAGACCCACCAAAATGTATTCTACAACTTGTCACGGTTAAAATGATACCACATGTGAATCATTTAGTAACAAACTGGTGATGCACTCTCCACAAATACACTGGACGTTTATAAATGTCCAGTTGTCATTAAGTGGTTGAGGACAGTTAGTAACATGACGCAGGGATACAAAGGGAGGCCTGACAGAAGAGTATTGCAGTAGGACCTCATCAAACGAGGACCCTTACAATACAAACTAATGCTGCCGGTATGCCGAGCAGGGCCACAGCTAGCAGGATAGAGGGTGAGTGCTGCTGCCTGCACCCGAGAACCCGGAGGGAGGAAGCAAAGCAGCATATGGGGATATTAATAGTGACAGACAGAAGAACTCTGCCTATATGATGCAGAACCGCTGCTGGCAGGACGGAGGGTAAGTGCTGCTGCCTACACCTGTGTGCACCATATATCTGGATCATAGGGAGTAGAGGAGAGGCTTGAACTATGCACGTTTCAGGGAGGGAAGCACTGCAGCAGCCTCTCTGCATCAAGAGGAAGAAAGGGAGGGGAGTCGCCTCTCCTACATAAGGTACCTGTAGGCACAAGCCTACAGTGCTTTATGGTAAATCCGGCCATGCCATATCCCGGTGTGTAGCAGGTCAGGCCCCTCTTAACATTGTCAGTGCTTCAATGCAACAGCATTTTCCATAGCAAAGGAGTGCAGGAAACAGTAGTTAGGCCCAGTGCACACTGGGCGGATCCGCCGGCCGCATCCGCCCGAAAATCCGCATGGCTAATGTATCTCTATGGTCTGGTGCACACCGGCGGTTTGAGGTTTTTAGCAAGCCGCAAATGTGCCTCTTGCTGCACGTTTGCGGTTTGCTTAAAACCTCAAACCGCCGGTGTGCACCAGCCCATAGAGATACATTAGCCATGCGGATGCAGATGCGGCCGGCGGATCGCATCAAGATCCACCCGGTGTGCTCTGGGACTAAACTCTTTCATCCGCACCCAAAACCACTAGCGTTTTGTGGATCTCCTAGCGGTTTTGGTGTGCACTGGGCCTTAGTAGTAGTAGCAGATCTCGGAGTGGTAGCGCCTGCAGTGAAATAAACTGGAGTAAGACCGGTTTATTTCATTCATTGGACACTGATTTATTTCAGCCAGACATTCAGTGGGCACTGGGATGGTGCTGGAGAGGCATGACAGACCGCGTGAGGGTGGAGAGCAGCAGACCGGAAGGAGAGTGATGTCAAAAGTGGAGAAGACATAATTTTTTTTAACAATAAAAGTTTATTAAGATAAAGAAAGGGATTACAGCATGAGATTCTCACAAAGGCCAAGAATTACAAGAATCAACAATTAACAATGTGGCAAACAGTTGCTTGGTTGGTAGCATGGGAAATAGAAAAAGCACAGTGTACATACAATATGACAATATAACAATATATTGAAGATGACATATACACCAGTGTAAATAACAAGTAGGTGGTTAGAGCGTCTCAACAGTTATGGTGATCCTGTAGTCATTTGTGACGAGAATAGGATAAAAATCAACATAAAAGTGTCAAAATCTCTGATAAATACCAATAAGAGGATATTTGCATGTTTATTAAAGAAGAAAAGAAACAAGGAGAGGAAAAAAGGGAGAAAGAGGGAAGAGATAGGAGGAAGAATAAGAAGAAATGGGGGGGGGGGGGGGGGGGGGGAGAGTCCGGGGGCCACAGCAATTACCACAGGTGTAGGCAGTAAGAAGGCATAGCGTATTGTGCTGGTTCAGGAGCATGTGTTTTAAGCCATTAATTCCAGATTTTAAATCATTTCTTGGGACAGTTTCTGTTGATATATGTTGGTTTGTATAATGACAATACAACATTGATAGATTGGATCCATGCTGCGCGTGTGGGAGGAGAAGACATAATTTCACCACCAGACTTTTGGGTAGTGCTGCTAAGTAGCCTGTCAGTTGGCTGAAAAGGTATAAGTGAGGTACTGGGGACAAAAATGTTGTAGATTCAGAGGGGCATTAATATTCAGTCCTGCGTGCGCAAAATGAAATTTATATATGCAGCCTACATTCACCACTATTTTTTAATTAGTTTGAGCTGATTTGAATTATTGAGTTATTTGAATGAAGAGTTATGTTCAATATTTAAAACTGTTTTATTATTTTCCACAGGTTCTGTCAGTCTTTCGATTTGTTGTGCTTATTGTTGCATATGCAATGTGCAGACTACACCACTGGTGGGCAGTAGCAGTAAGTGTCAGAGTCACCAATTGCTTTGTGTTGATGCACCTCTGGTTCACTTTAAAGGCTTATTCACACTGGAAGCACTAAAAAAGCTAGTTGACTGACCGTTTCACTGGAGTTGCTTGGTGCAGCTGCTGACTTGCGCTGTTGAAGAATTGGCTGGTGCTTTTTGCCAGTGCAGACTGGCCCTTTTTGCTGGTGTTGACTGTTGCTGACTTTTTCTATGCCTTTATAGGCAACACCACCAAAATGTCTGCATCAGAACTTTTGAAGTGCCAAGCTAGCATGTGAATTGGCCTCATGGAAAAAAAAAATAGTTTACAATGTTCTAGCCTTTTGCTACGGTTATAAAGCTCCACTAAATACAAGAAATAACTTGCAGTGTGAATTGGCCCTAAAGTTTTTATGCAAATGATAAATTGCTATCTTAAAGCAAAACTTTTCTTTCGTGTGTTCAGACATGATGTACTTTGATTTGGGTAATCAGTCGTTTCTTTCTCTGTATACTCTGCACAACAAAAATATAGGGTTGCTTTGCTCAGCATTGTTGTATTTGCTTAAAATACCTTTTGCAGGTTAACGTAGTTGCAAATATTTTTATTCTTTGTGTTTCATTTAAAGATTTTTCACTTTCCTTGTAACTACTTTAGGACCAAGGATGTTACAGTTACATCTTGTTTGTGGCTGTTTGCTGCTCATAGGTAGGCTGT
Source organism: Hyperolius riggenbachi (assembly GCF_040937935.1). NCBI lineage: Eukaryota > Metazoa > Chordata > Amphibia > Anura > Hyperoliidae > Hyperolius > Hyperolius riggenbachi. The sequence goes on from NC_090650.1 coordinate 160,220,261, forward strand.
AACTTGCCTTGATCCAGATGCTCCTGCCGTGATTGTATGCACCTGAAGGGGGAGATTCAGCTGTCATAGGCATATTTCCCCTACTGACCAGGAGCCATGCCGATTGGCTCTTGATCACATGATCACTACCATCACCGTTGATCATGGGTGATCACCGGCAGCAGCAGGAGAAACGCTCTTACCACTCCTCGGTTCCCCCGCCACGTAGCTCCCCTTCATTCAGATCACTATCCATGCTCTGGCATCATCTTGCCTCTAGTATCAGGTCCTGGCTTGATGACCTCATCAAGCTGGAACCCGATACTTAGCTGCGGTTTGAGGCTGGATGCCGATCTGAGCAGAAAGGGGAGCTGCTTGTCGCGGGAACTGAGGAGAGGTAAGTTAAAATACCCACTAGATCACCAGGCCATCTATGGAGGACCCACTAGACCACCATGGCAGCTATAGGGGCCCCACTGACTAGACTATCAGGGCAACTATTAGGTAATACACTAACTAAAAGTTACACCAACTCGAGGCTGGTTGGATCTTTAGATTGGACATCTTGGCCCCAAACGGTTTAAATAAAGATTTTGCCCTATTTAGTTTTTTTATATACCGATTTCTCTTCATCTGTTCCCCATTTAACACAGGTCTACAATGATTAGGAAACACTAGATGCTGTTTCCCTTTAAATAAATGTTTCTTACATATTTCCCTGTGTTTGTATGCATATACATTTCTTGCTATTTGATGTCAATTTATGCATATAATCAGGGCCGGATTTAGAGCTCAGGAGCCTATAGGCACAAAAGTTCTGGCGCCCTAAACTCCGCCCCTCAGCACAAGCCACACCCCTTTTCTTGAAATAAACCAATGCAAGGTAATTCATGGCCCTGTACAAATCACAAGGATTTTTTTATTATGATTATTAGTATCAATCTTACCCTATTATTATTATTATTCTGTATTTATACAGCACTAACCGCTGGTGTTCCTTAGTTAACTTAATTTTAATCATTTTTCTATTGATAAAAAAAATAAATAAATAAAATAAAATAAAAAGCTTCCTATCAATAGAATCTACCTATCGCTTGATTCTACTTCTTATCTGCCTGTGACATGACTATGTACTCTGTAAAGTGCTGCAGTAGATGTCAGTGCTATATAAATTATTATTATTAATAATAATAATAATAATGTGTGACAGACTATTTTTATGATAGGGATTAGATTGTGAGCTCCTCTGAGAACAGTCAGTGGCATGACTCTGTACTATGTAATGTGCTGCAGAAGATGTCAGTGTTATATAAATACATAATAATAATAATAATATGAGACAACATTAGACTATGACTATGGTAGGATTAGATTGTGAGCTCCTCTGAGGACAGTTAGTGACATGACTATGTACTCTGTACAGTGCTGCAGAAGATGTCAGTGCTATATAAATACATAATAATAATAATAATAATATGGTAGGACATTAGACTATGACTATGGTAGGATTAGATTGTGAGCTCCTCTGAGGACAGTCAGTGTCATGACTATGTACTCTGCAAAGTGCTGCAGAAGATGTCAGTGCTATATAAATACATAATAATAATATGAGACAACATTAGACTATGACTGTGGTAGGTTTAGATTGTGAGCTCCTCTGAGGACAGTCAGTGACATAATTATCTACTTCGTAAAGTGCTGCAGAAGATGTCAGTGCTATATAAATACATAATAATAACATGGTAGGACATTAGACTATGATTATGGTAGGATTACATTGTGAGCTCCTCTGAGGACAGTCAATTACATGGCTATGTACTCTGTAATGTGCTTCAGAAGATGTCGGTGCTATATAAATACATAAAAATAATATAGAAGGACATTAGACTACAACTATAGTAAGATTAGATTGTGAGCTCCTCTGAGGACAGTCAGTGACATGATTATGTACTCTGTAATGGCCGCAGAAGATGTAAGTGCTATATAAATACATAATAATAATATGGGAGGACATCAAACTATGACTATGGTAAGGATTAGATTGTCAGCTCCTCTGAGGACAATCAGTGACATGACTATGTACTCTATAAAGTGCTGCAGAAGATGTCAGTGCTATATAAATACATAATGATAACATGGTAGGACATTAGACTATGACTATACCAGGAATTAGATTGTGAGCTCCTCTGAAGACTGTCCTGTGCAACTATGTTGACCCTTTTAGAGGTAGGGGTTAAACAGTAGGCAAGAGGGCAGTGAGAGCAGGGAAGACAGAATTGTGGGCAGAGAGAGAAGCTTGGCACAAAAAGAGCTGGGCAGAAATAAAGCAGAGAGTGAGCAGAGATAGGCAGAAAGAGTACAAGAGTGGACAGAAGGTCAAAGATGAGGGTGTTCTGAGAGGAGGGGAGGGGCAGGAGAGAGGAAGAGAGAGGGGAGAGAGAGGAAGAAAGAGGGGGAGAGGGAGAGGCAGGAGAAAGTGAGGGGGAGAGAGGGAGAGAGAAGAGGGGGGGGGGGAGAGGAAGAAAGAGGGGAGAGGGAGAAAGAGACAGGAGAAAGAGGGAGGGAGGGGGGAGAGAGAGAGAAGAGATATAGATGTGTAGAGAAAGTTAGAAAAAGGGCGGTTGAGTTACTGAGTATACTGTACTGAAAGTGCAGTGCATAGATTACCTGACCTATTCCAAATGTCCATATGCATATTATTACTCTGCCACATTGCCCTCCCACTGACCACACAGTGCTAAGAAAGGCTGCACTCCTGCACTGTGTCTCCCTTCTCACCAGTGAATCCTGTGATGACATCTCAGCCTGCACACGGAGGGAGAGGGGGGGGAGGATCGTTCTTCAAGGCAGCCTGTCTCCACATTCCTCTACAGCGGACGCTGCCTGCTACGTCCATCTGTGAAATCAGCTGGCTGGCTTCCTCCTCGAGCAGCATGTGCCTGGCCGCTTTCAGCAAATGTTATACAGAGGGGAGAGTCAAGAGAACAACAACACGGAAGTCTCCAGCTTGGCCCACAATCCGAATCAATGAAGGGCTGCAGCGGTCAGGTGGACACATAACAAAGTCATGTGCAGTGCCACTCCCCCCGCCTGCCCTGCACGTAGATACAGCGGCTACTTGGGACACCAGCTGGGCGGAAGTACACTGTAGCAGGAGGGAAGGGGAGAGAGCAGGAGACATGATCAGTATGATAACATGCGGGAGAGTGATACCATGTGCAGCGCTCCGGCTCCGATACCAGGCGGGGCGCTTTGGCTCTCTTGACTGCACACAGCGGGGTAACTTCGGGGAGGGGAGGGAGCCGCCTGTGTAATATAAGGCGCCTGTAGGCACGTGCCTACAGTGCCATATGGTAAATCCGGCCCTGCATATAATTATGTGTTCTTTATGCTACTTGATGTGTGCCCCCTTCCCCGTCCTTCCCTCTCTCTCTTTTTTTCCCCACTAATGACGCACCCAGGCATTGTATCAACATACTGATTATACGTGCAGACCTCATTTTATATAATATGTTCCGCCTTAACCATCAATGTCACAGTTCTCCCTCATGTGTCCCTCTGATGGCCCGCTGCTATATGCGGAGGCAGATTGGGCGTATCTTTAGAGAGAAATGGGAGGTTTCCTGATGTTCTATAGGTTGATGTGGGGACGGGGCGACACATTTAGTGCTAAGAGCAGCTAGCTCTGCCTCCCGCCACGTCATGGATGGTCGGTTTTCTGCTGGCCTGCTTCCTGAGCCACTTTTCCATATCGGCGTCGTAGTTGTATACATATCTTTATGGCGACCGATACACTGCCGGTCTCAACAAGATATGATGTCAGTGTATCTGACATCAGGTACCTTCTCCCCTTTTGCACATCCTAGTGACAGCCCCGCGCTATGCTGTGATACAGCGCACAGGGCTGTATGATGTGATAACCTTCCACTGCATGGATAATAAGCATAAAGAAGTATGTGATGGACTATGGATAAAATCATACCCCTGTGGGTGGTCTTACTAAGAGTGGGCGTTACTGATAGGGGTCAGAGGCCATGTTTAAAAAGCATCTTTATGTGAGCAATTCAGCTCTGACTTGGGCTGTTGCTGGGGGAATCCCTGTTGTCTCATCTGTTATTTTTCATGCACTGTGTTAATTTTCCTGACGAAGCTCTTTCTTAGAGTGAAACTAGTTGATTAGACACTGGCATTGTATATAAATGCACCTTGTTCCACTATTCTCCTCCAGCCTCCCATGCCTTCTGTGAAGGCAGTGGTTTAGATAGCCTTTGTGTTCACTAATGTGCTAGGTGTGTGCAATTGGGCTGGTGATTTTCAGACTGTCCCTCCATGCCCAACAGTGTAACAGGAACCTGCACTTTCATTTTGGAGCTATCTAGCACTTATACATTACTTATTGTAGAGTCACCCTCCATGTCCCTGCAGTGGGGGTAGCTACACCCCAGGACTTGTCTCTCATCGGGGGGAAAGCAAAGACCCCCCAAATGCAGTGGGCTGCTCACAAGTCTAATTACTAGAGCTACTAATGTTAGCACCTAGTGAGGAAGGTGTCTACATTATTGACTCATATTTATCTTGCCAAATGTGTGATCTTAACGGTGTTCAACTACTTTATCCACCAGTTGATCGCAAGTGAACTCATGTTTCACTTTTGGTACATATAGGTTAGGTCCTCACAGACAAAGTTTGCATACATTTTTTACCTGTACCACCCTTTGGTTCTGTGTCGCGTCAACTATTAGGTAATACACTAATCCACCAGGGCAACTATATGAGCCCTTTAAACCACAATGAGAACTATGGGGGACCTGTGCCAAATCACCAGGGAAGCTATAAGGAACCTGCCAGACCACCAGAGAAGCATATGAGGTCCACTAGACTACCAGGAATGCATTTTGGGGGCCAGTAGACCACCAGGGAAACATATGGGGACCACTAAACTACTACGAGGATGATCTGTATAAAGGAGGGTAACAGGTCACATTGAGAAATGTAGTAGGAAAACCATAGTGATGGGTATGCAGTGAAAACTATTACAATAAAATAGACAGTTAAACTCCACAAGACCACACCCTCTACAAATTACAATTATTGATTAACCTTTCCCCTTAACTTAATCTTCCTAACTTTTACTGTTAACATTTATTTTACTGTTTTCAGTTTAAGGTGAAAAGTACACACTGCAGCAAAAACTCACCATTATTTCAGAATGAAATATCATTATTTTGATAGACACATAATTTAAGTTTTGTGATAAACAGGAGAAATGGCCAAATAAAATGTGTGGGTTTTATCTACAGTACCACTTTTTTTTTTCCGTCAAACAAAGGTTTGTTTATTGGATGATATAAACAAGGTTACAAGTATAATATAACAATGCATTAGAAAAGGGATGATATACAAAGGTATAAAAATACATTAATTTTTTTTATCTCTAAGTTTCTGCTTGTCCAGGTCATGAAATTTACCCCTGAGATTGTATAGTTCTCTATAGAAAACCTTGAAAAACTCTGCAATATTGGAAGGTTTGTATCTTAGATTACTGTCAGCAGCACTCAGCACCCAGACTTTGAGGAATATAAGTTTGGCTACCTCGTGGATGTAGATATTTTGCTAATAGTGTTCCACATTTGTGGGCTTGGATATAAAATTTACTCGACATTCTTTCTCTGTGTTTAAGGGATTCCTCATCATGGATAGAAAGAAGTTTCTGTCCAAGATTAGAGAGTTGAAGGATTTTAGCTGTTTCTGGTGTTATGTTTGATTGAATAGAACTCTCCAAGGTCTCTATTTCTTTCAATAAGTGGCTTATGTGTTGTCCCCTCTGCCGTGTGAGTCTGGCCCCATGGGAGATAAATACCCTCCCTCAAGATACACTTTAAAGTTTCCCACTTGATCGTGACAGAGGTGGGGTTCTTGGCATGATCAACTTGGAAGTTGACTATGTTTTTTTTTTTTTAATATTCTCCATAGATATCATTTAATAGGTTGTTATTTAACCTCCAGTCAAAGCCCTTGGTTTAGGGACCTAAGCTGACGCAAGAGTGGTCCGACCATAATCTAATACCCAATTTAGCGCTAATAACACTGTCAAGGATGGAATAAGATGTAAATATTGTTATAATTTACAGGTAAGTAGGCCTCAGTTATTTGGACTGAGTTAGTCAAAAAGGCTTGGAGTGCAGATCGGCCCTTTAAGGGGATTTTCTCTGAGAGAGAAAATCTGCAGTTCTGTCAGCAGAACTAGAACATACCAAGAAGCTGTTCTAGTACAAGGCCGCAGGTCTCCCTGACCTGGGCATGTACCGCCACTAGAACAATAAACATAAGCCATGTTATGTAAATATCCACATTCCTGCATATAGGTCAGGAGCCTCATTGATTATTAATCAAGTAGGTGTGTATGATGACACCACGAGTGGGTCCACCAATAGTCTGATCTAGGGGGTGGCGAAGATGATGTCATATTTAACTCTTTCCTAGTCAGTATTAAAGGCGGAGGGAGCTATGGGAGCTCATTCTGCTCTTTACTTTCGCAATAGCTCGCAAGGCTGACTGGGACCTCTAAGTATGTGCTTCCTTTCTGTAATCTGATATAATGTATGCTGTACATAGGTAGTCTAGATGTAACATAGAGTAGATACAAGAAGACCTGGGTACTTTCAGCAGGAAGGTACTCAAGCAGCTGTAACGCAACATGGAAGTCTGCTTTGCCAGGAGATGATAAACTGTATCTACCGGTATCTGTATTTCTGTTACTTGAATAAATAACGTAAACATTGAAGAAGCCTGAGGAAGTCTATCTCCTACTTGCTGTGTGGAGAGTCAAGTGATCTCACAGTCTGTGAGACGTAACTGTAAGAAGTTACTGGTGTCGAAGCAAGGTGATAGAAGCAGGTTCTAACAAATATATGGTCTATTCTGCTCATGGAATTGTGTGGTGCACAATAAAATGTAAAGTCCTTTATTTTAGGATGCAGGCATCTCCAAACATCAACTATTTTAAGGGAACATAGCTTTTTCCTCAGAGTTATTCTAACTCAGGGGTCCCCAACCTTTTTGGACCCAAGCAACACTTTGATGCAAGACATTTTTGTGAAGGCCTGGCAGACCCCGGATGAGGAGAAATCAAGCGCGCAGCTTGATGTCCCTGAGTCGCCTTCCTGCATAGCAACACAGCATGTCATCAGCTACTCATTCAGCTGTCTGTGCATCCTGGCCCAGAGAAGTCACCCAAGGGGTTTAGGACCTGATCTGTGACAACAGATGCGAGTGTGTATGTGGCTTAAAGTGTACCTGAGTGGGCCGATGTGAGAGACCTGATGCAAGTCCTAACAGATCATTTCCCTCCAGACTCCCCTGCTTTCTTTCTTTTTCACCATAATCAGTCGTCGGTCAAAAGGTACAAAAAGACTCTCACTAGACATTTAGTTAACACTGCTAAAGCCTTGATCGCTCGGCAGTGGAAATCATGGGAGCCACCTACTGTTCAAGATTTGACCGGCACTATATAAGGGAGGCAGGGGCAGTTCTGTAAGGCTTGGTTCGGCTGGTTTGAATTTTGGGAATCTCCCAGATATACATCCCTCACTTCCGTATAGGTCTTTTTATGCAGTCTAGCGGCATCTAAAATCGAGGCTCCCTTTCTAAGACCCCCATGACGTTCACTGAATTGGCTGGGTAGTGTTCGGGCATTGCATGAGTCTTCCTCCCCATACTTTTCTCTCACCTACTTTCTTTGTCTGTCTTCTTTCTTATCTTTTTTTTTTTCTTCCTCTTCTTTTTAATACCCTAGAGATTTCCCTTTTTTTTTCTTTTTTACCATTATCATTAGGGAATGTAGTTAGCATCTCAGAATGCATACCATTAGGTTTATTAGGATCCTGTTATTTGTAGCTATCGTAGGTTCCCAGGTGTATGATCCCTATTGGGCCCTGGGTTTCCGTTTTGCTTCCTCATTAAGTATAACATGGATTCTTAATGCTAGATTATCACTGTTCTTCTTTTCCTTTTTGGTGGTCCTATCTGGACTAAACTGTTACAATTTGAGCCATGTACTTATATATTGTTACACTTTGAAAACCCAGGTGGTGCTAGTTGGCTACTAGAGGTTATAGTTTACCATGACTGCTCTCCCATGTCAGCAATGGCGTGTGTTTGTTTTCTCTTTTTTTTCTGTATTTTATGTGATAAAAGCTTGAAAATAAAAGAATCTTTAAAAAAAATAAAAGTGTACCTGAGAGTGGGAATCAGAAAGATTTTATACTTGCCTGGGCCTTCCTCCATCCCCATATGCGCAGAAGAGCCCAACTTGCGCAACTGAGCCAGATTACCAGGGTTGATTGCGGCTGAACGGAGCCACCTGGGAGGACAGCAAGGGATGCAGTGGTGCTTATGAGGCTGGAGGAGGCCCCAGGTAAGTATAAAATCTCTGATTCTTGCTCTCAAGTTTCCTATAGAAAAGTACCAAAAGTACAAGGCGGGAGGAAAAAGATAAAGGAAAACAAAACAAAACACAACTACAGAAAACAATAAACAATAACCTCCCTCAGCATGTACAATCAGCATGAAAAAATATTACACAAGGTGATGGCATACATACCAGCTTGCTGTATTCAAAGGTTCCAGGCTCTCTCCAGTGCTCCCCACTCAGCTCATTGGCTAATGGCACTTAGGTACTCTTCGTGGGGACAAAGGCTCAAATTAATCCTCCCATTGTTCCCAACGCTTCCTCTGATTGGGCCTTTTTGAGAAGGGGAGGGACTGGAGGCTCTGAAAATGCACAGCCATAGTCGCAGCCTTGCACACACACTACATGTCGCTGCGGCTCATGGAAGGGGCTGTAATTGAGAGGGTGGGCCAAGCGCAGCGGGAGGAGCGGGACTGGGGGCTTCCAGGTAGCACCATCGCTATACATCGTCCGTTACAGCATGCGGTTGCCAGTTTAGTGCATTATAGCCACGGCTGCACTGCACAGTGAGGCAGGGGGCCGAGGCCCGTAACACATGTCCTGCGGACCAGTGGTTGGGGACCCAGTGTTGTAACTGATTGGGGTATCCAGGATGCTCCTTAGATGGTATCTTTATGTGGATCTAGACTAAAATTTAATCCTCCCGACAAAATTAGCTGTCCAACTGCAAAGGTTATACGTTTATTAAGACAACGGATCAGCCACTGACCCTGATTTTGATTGGGGGTATATATGGGAGCAAAGGTGTCATTTTTACCTGCTATCTTACCCTTGAGGAACAAAAAAGTACCTGTGGATCTGACAGGGTTATTATCGCTGATAGGACAAGTTGATTTCTGTAGGGCTATTGAGGTACCTTTAGATTTGGAAACATTGTTAGCACTGTGAAACCACGTGTTGTATTTGTTGCATATATTAGGAATCACATCTGAACGAAAATGAGTTTCCTGTAACATAAGGATCTTAGCATGGACTTTATGCATGTTGTACAGGATCTGAGATCTTTTCTGAGGATTATTGAAACCCTTAACGTTATCTGTCACTACTCAGTCCCCCCCCCCCCCCAGCACCTTGACTATTTGAGTTTAACATTGGAGAATATAGAACAGTAGAAATCTTTAGTGACTAACACCAGCTTGTAGTTGGACCATGCATCCCCCAAAATCTTAATTATGACTGACTTTTTCTTAGTTTGGCTCTTTGTAAGGATATTGAGGAGCATTGCTCCTGCCTTATACAGTACTATAACGGAGAGTATAATTGACTGGGCTAAATTTAAAAACAAACAAGACTGAGAAACGGCTCTCTGGAGTGATTGCAGCGAAATGACGTGGCCCATGATGCATTGTGAAGCCTCCCCGGCTCATTTACCCTCATGGCATACATGTAGTTGGAATGGGTATCCCCATCTGTAGGGAATCCAGCTGTCTCTGAGAACATCAAGTGTATGTCTAACTGCTCTTCTCATTTGGCGTGTGAGTCTCGAAAGATCTGAGAGAATGGTAATTTTGGTGCCATCAAAGTCAAGGGGACATTTCTGTCTAGATGCAAACATTATTGCTTCTTTCACTTGATAATAATGGATCCTACATGTCACATCTCTTGGTCTCGGTCTGTGCTGACAGGGGCCAGGGTGCAATGAGCCCTATCAATCTCTATGTGGGTGTCCGCAGGATCACGTAGGATGATATTAAAGATCGCTGTCAGAATGGGTAGAAGATCTGCAGTTTTAATAGCTTCGGGGATGCTTCTCACCCTGAGATTATTGCGGCGAGGTCTATTCTCCTGATCATCTAGTTTAAAGTGGAATATAACCCAGCATTTAAACTTTGCTCTAAAACATTATTTACAGCATATTATATGCAACCAGCATTTTTTATTTACTAGACCAGCATTGAAAGGGTTACACACAGAGCTTTAAAGTTCCGTGGAGAGAAATGCAGACGCATCCGAAGTTTAGATAGATACATTTAAGTAAACACAATGTAACAAGTGGTGAGTTTGACACACTCTCTGACTGTAAAGGGGCTCCTGCACAGTCAGAGAGTGTGTGTCACATTCCTCACTTGTTACATTGTGTTTACTTAAATATATCTATCTAAACTTTGGATGCGTCTGCATTTCTCTCCACGGAACTTTAAAGCTCTGTGTGTAACCCTTCCAATGCTGGCCTAGTAAATAAAAAATGCTGGTTGCATATAATATGCTGTAAATAATGTTTTAGAGCAAAGTTGAAATGCTGGGTTATATTCCGCTTTAAGTGAAAAGAGTTGTTGAAGGGAAGTTTTCAACATATTTTGAGTCTCCTCATTTTGTAGTAGGCTTTCACTCAGGTGCCAATGGTACGGCCTAGGTCATGTCTTATCAAGAGCAAGTTTTAACATAATCGGGGCATGGTCTGACCAAGAAATATCCATTATATCTGTTGACTTCATCAAAAGTAAAATTGTAGCCGAAACTAAGAAATTATCTATCCTACTGTGCGTTTTATGGACCGTTTTATGCACCAACCGTTAGCCCGGAGATCAGTGAATGGGAACACAGTTCCCATTCATTGATCTAAGTCCCCGTTACAAAGATCGACAACTTCTATAAGAAGCCGCAATCTTTCTAAGTGTTACGTTCCCTCTGCACTTCCTGTGAGTGTACATGTTATGCTTGCAGGACTAAAAAAAAAAAAAAAAGACTGAGGCCATCTTGTGACAAAATAGTAAAACTACATCTACATATTTAAAAAAAAAAAAAAAAAAAAATAGACATACACATTTAAAATGAACGGTTTACCTCCCACACTCTCCCAAAAATACCTAATTAAAAAGTTTAATTAAAAAAAAACATAGTTACCTAAGGGTATGAACTTTTTTAATATGCATTTCAAGAGGGTATATTACTATTATTTTTTAAATTATAAGCTTGTAAATATAGTGATGTACTCAAAACGGAAAAAATGCACCTTTATTTCCAAATAAATTATTGGCGCCATACATTGTGATAGGGACAAAATTTAAATGGTGTAATAGCCGGGACAAATCGGCAAATAAAATACGTGGGTTTTAATCCTAGTAGCATGTATTATTTTAAAGCTACAATGGCCTAAAACTGAGATATAATGAATTTTTTTCAATTTTTTTCTTAATATTCCTGTTAAAATGCATTTAGAAAAAAAGAATTCTTAGCAAAATGTATGACCCAAAGAAAGCCTAATTGGTGGTGGAAAAAATAAGATATAGATCAAGTAATTGTGATAATTAGTGATAAAGTTATTGTCGAATGAATGGGAGGTGAAAATTGCTCGGATGCATAAGGTGAAAAACGACTGAAGGCTGAAGTGGTTAAATAGGATAGCAACTCCAGCTTTGCCAGAGATATCGCTATCTCAGTGGCGTAGCTAAGGAGCTGTGGGCCCCGATGCAAGTTTTACATTGGGGCCCCCCAAGCACTCTATACATAACAATTAATATGGTGCACCAAAACCTGCCAATGGCAACTACAGTGTCAGAGGTGCAAGAAGGGGATGGGGAGCAGTTTGATAATGATTACCACTATTCAAAGTATCTATAGAAGTGATAATTATGAGCACAGGACCAATAGAGAGCCAATACTGTAGTTGAGGGAGGGCCCTTCGGGGCCCCTCTGGCCCAAGGGCCCCGATGCGGTCGCTACCTCTGCAACCCCTATTGCTACGCCCCTGCTGTGTATGTAGTAGGGAAATGTTTAGCTGCAAAATGAAAGAATCCCCCTTTTTTAAAGTGGGTTTCCTGTACCAGGATGATATCTGCCTCTGAATCTAAAAACTGTTCAAGGGCTAAGCTCCGTTTTTTAATAGAATTCAGTCCTTTCACATTATATGATAAAATATGAACCATTATACTGTACATCAGATAAAGAGGCAGCATAATGTAGGGGTGTTCGGATCTCAAGAGGAGCATATTAACATAAAAAAAAATGATTGGTTAGAAGCAGCAGAATGAAAACAAAGTTATAGCAACATTGGTACCTAAGGGTAAACTAAACAAAAATACTGAACAGAGATAACAAACATAACCAGCAAGTGATAATCAACAAAGTAGCTTGCCTAGCCATAAATGGTCAGGGCAAAAGGAATTACAAGACTCTGAGTGTGAATTAAATCAGAGTAGGGTGACAGAATATAGTCCAACTAGTGAGGGAAGATATTGTAAGGAGAACAGAGGCGCCAACAGAATAAAATAGATCTAAAAACTTTAAAAATCTTCAGGAGGCAGTGGTGGACTAATCTCCCCATACTCCAACATACATATGTTGGAGTATATAAATAAATGTGTTAGTACTAAGACCGACAGTATCATGTCTGCTTCGGGCAGATAAGTCCACCACTGCCTCCCAAAGAATTTTAAAGTTTTTAGATATATTTTATTCTGTTGGTACCTCTGTTCTCCTTACAATATCAGCATCCACCCATGGTGGAGGGGTTGAATTCCCTTCTCCTAATCTACAGAGAGCGACATCTTAATCCTGAGTGAGTACAGGTCTAATCTCCTCACCTGCCTACACAGTGGTTGCCTAATTGGTAACCCTGACTTGTGAGTATATCTATAATATACTTTTCCATTTACCCATCACCTAACTTACTACACTATATTGGGCTCTCGGTGTCCCTTCTTTTTCTAGTGAGGGAAGATGACTGGCGTAAGGACAAAGAGTTACTGCAAACCATCCTGATAATACGAAATAACAAAAGGGAAGGTCAACACCCTGTAGAGAGGAGAGCATTGGCCCCCACATCGACGGGGAGGGGGGCCACTCCCCCCCCTCACCTCGGGCTCTCCCCTCAGCGCTCCCCCTCCAGCATTAAATAGGTGTCAGCAGCGGGGGCAGGAACACAGGCATACCTCTGTGTTCCACCGCTGAGGTCCAATCTCCAAGTGCTACACGCTACTTCCTGATAAACAGGAAGTAGCATGTAGCACTTAGAGATCGGACCTCAGTAGTGGAACACAGAGGTATGCCTTGTGTTGCTGCTGCTGCCACCTATTTAATGCAGGATGGTAACGCGCTGAGGGGAAGGGGGAGTGGCCCAGCTCCCCGCCTATGGGGGGGCAATGCTCTCCTCTCAAGCTGCAACCACTCCTTCCCCCCAAAACGGCCCCGAGCAGGCCCCGGGGGGGGGGGGGGGGGGGCGTCCAGTGATTTCTAGTTACGCCCCTGTTTAGAACAATGATCGGACCAGTCTTTTTGGGGAGATCTGGCATGTTTGAAAGGCTGGTGTGGTGAGAGATCACCCACCTTGTTAATCAGACCTAGTTTACTAAGAAAAGCGTCAGCTTCACTTAGGTCTTTCATAGAGTAGGTAAAACCGTCCTTCCGAATTTGAAGTTTAAAAGGGAAACCACAGCGATAGACAATGTTCTGTTGCACAAAAGAGTAGTAACGGTTTGCAAAGAGCGTCTCTTAGCGAGTGTCACCATGGAAATGTCATTAAATATCTGAACTTGGCTGTTTATGATCTACGAATTTATGTTTTCCTGCAGCTTGCGTTACAGCCTCCTTTCTTACATAGCAATAAAATTTGGCAATAAAGTCACGGGGTCTGGAGCCTGGGTCAGGCAGGGGGCCCAATGATCTATGCGCCCTATCTAGTCTCCAGTCAGAAGTCGGGATAGAAGGGGCCAGAGATTGGAACAGAGACAGCAGAAAGGGCTTTATGTCTTGGTCTTTCACTGTTTCAGAGATACCCTTAAAACAGTGGTTCTGTCGCCGATCTCTGTTTTCCTTATCCTCCTGTTGTATTTTAACCACTTAAGTACCAGCGGTCTCTGCCCCATTAAGGACCAGAGACCGCTGGTACCAGAAACGGCGGAATAGCGGCGAATCGCCACACATACCTGCCACAATCGCCATCACTGCCGCACCTCGGGAACCTGGGCCACCCACTCTGCTGTCTCTATGACGGCACAGTTCCTGTGAGCCGGTCAGGAGCCGCTTTCATTGGCTCCTGACCCTGCCTGCCAATGGAAGCAGCTTACGTTGATAGACAGGGTCCGGAGCCAATGAAGTCGGCTCCTGACCTGCTCACGGGGCTCTGCCGTCTTAGAGACGGCAGAGCAAGTTAGCTGCGGCGGGGAGACAGCGGCGAGGTCGTCGGGAGCAATGAAAGCAGAGAGAACGCGCGGCGTCGGTGGATTGAAATCTACGCCCTGGCAGCCAGGTAACCATCAAAACAGGGCGTAGATTTCAATCACTAAGGTCCTTAAAAAGGAACTGTAGCGAAAATCTTAAAATTTAAAACACATACAAATAAGAAGTACATTTCTTCCAGAGTAAAATGAGCCATAAATGACTTTTCTCATACGTTGCTGTCACTTACAGTAGGTAGTAGAAATATGATATTGCCAACAGGTTTTGGGTTAGTCCATCTTTTCTTGGGGGATTCTCAGCATGGTCTTTATTCTTTATAAAGACATTCCCTGAAAAAGATTTATATAATATTGCTGGACAGCCTCCCTGCTCAACGTACACTTTTTTGGCAGTTGGGGGGAGCAACTGCCATTTACTAAGTGCTTTTAAAAATAAAGAAAACCCTAAGAACCCCCTATGAGAAGATGGGCTAGTCCAAAATCTGTCGGTAATGTCAGATTTCTACTACTTACTGTAAGTGACAGCAACATAGGAGAAAAGTAATTTATGGCTCATTTAACTCCGAAAGAAACGTACTTCTTATTTGTATATGTTAAAATGTATTTTAAATTTTAAGATTTTCGCAACAGAGGTCCTTTAAGTAGTTAAGGGCAGCAACATCTGTTTTTGAAGTAGCATTTTGCTCTTCAAGAACATTTACATAATCAATAATTTGATCCATCTTTGTTTCTAAATTATTAGTACATTTGCCAATCGAAGCAATTTCTGAGCGAAGCTCTGCCGCCAGCTTGAAAATCTCAGAAGATAGTGATCTAGTGAATTTCTCTAACGGGGACGATAAACTTTCATCTAGTACACTCACAGTGAGAGATTGCAACATCTGGCCCTCGGAAAGTGGATTAGGCTCCATTATTATGACTGGTGTCTGTATCCCAGGATAAACACAAGGAAAAAAAGTTAACTAGTTAGGGCCTCAAAAGATAGCAGTCCACATGTGAGACATGAAAAAGTAAAAAAGAAGCTGCAGTGTAAATGTCAGAAAAACCTGCCTCTTTAAAGGATACCACAATTGAACGGTTGTGGTAAAATTGACTGCAGCACTGTGTAGGGTATAAGGAGTACATACCTTCCGTGCCTCCAGACCCCCTCCGTCTGCCGCTGTTCTTAGTTTATAGACTTTCCTGACCCTTACCCCGGACATACTGCGCCCTGTGTGCGCAGTATGTCCTTCGCCCTTGCTTCTGGCCGGCGCATAGTGCGAGGCTCAGAAGCACGCTGTCCCCTTTCTGCTGCGTGTGCGCTCCATTACACCGAGCGTCACGTGACGCTCGGTGTAATGGAGCGCACACGCAGCAGAAAGGGGACAGCCTGCTTCTGAGCCTCGCACTATGCGCCGACCAGAAGCAAGGGGGAAGGACATGTGTGCGCAGTATGTCCGGGGTAAGGGTCAGGAAAGTCTATAAACTAAGAACAGCGGCAGACGGAGGGGGGCTGGAGGCACGGAAGGTATGTACTCCTTATACCCTACACAGTGCTGCAGTCAATTTTACCACAACTGTTCGGTTGTGGTAACCTTTAATGGGACCAGGGACAGAGTCAAAGAAAGGGAAAAAGTACCTAAAAAATTTTTAATCCGGTGTGTGGGCCTTCAATCTGTTGTAGTTGAGTGAAGCAGGAGGCAGCAGGATCTCTCTGGTGCAGGTCTGGACTCCTCCAGACTGACAGGCAGCCACGGTAGTTGAGGCCTAGTCGCGGCTGTGAAGCCGGGGCCTCAATTAGTTAGGCCAGTGGAGAAGGAAGCGTGGTCGACTGCGGTAATCCTTCGGCGGATTTGAAGCCTCAGGGCTATTGTGCAGGGTCAGGGGGACCAGGTAGAGAGGGTCCCTCTCAATCAAAAGGCGGCAGCAGCGGAGAAGAGGGGTCCCAAGGTCAGGATGAAGAGGAGCTCAGCAGCTACACAGCCATTCTCTCCGGCACCAGGCCATGCCCCCGTGATTACTATTCTGATGTTCGAGCCCTTTTCTTATCCAAAATCCCTATGGTTAGTAAAACCAAATTGGAAATAAATTTGGGCACTATATCCAAGAAGACTGGTCGACTGTGGAGTGTGCCTTTAGAGCAAACCTGAACTGAAAATTAAAAGTCAAAATGAACATACACACGTCCATCAGAATTTTCTGGACCCCATACTTGGCAAACCTACAGGGCCCCCTCACGCCAAATAACAATCTGATAGGTAGATTGTGTGGGGGCAGAGCCACAGTATGTGGGGTAGAGTCAAAGCAACTTGCCTGTCGCCCATAACAACCTCCCCCCTGCACTGATGCTTGTTCACCAATCACGCAGCAGGGAAGAGGGAGATGACCACACAACTCCTGTTATGCCACGGTAGAATTGCCAGCAGAGGCTTGAGTGGCACTACCACTGTTTGGGTCCCAGACCCTTCCTGGGCCCCATACTACTGTTCCTCTTGTACCCCCTGATGGCTGCCCTGAACACGTCATCCTTATCTCCTGTGTAGTCTACTCATCAATCTCTTTCTCTTCCCCCTGCATGCTGATCCGTCCTTCATTTTGAAAATGACCATTTCCCCATAACAGCTTCCAGGTCAGCACCCAGTTAAACTGTCATATCGCCCACTTGAGTCATAGTTACATAGTTATTTGGGTTGAAAAAAGACTTCCGTCCATCGAGTTCAACCAGAGAACAAAGTACAACACCAGCCTGCTCCCTCACATATCCCTGTTGATTCAGAGGAAGTCGAAAATCCCTTACAAGGCATGGTCCGATTAGCCCAAAAGGGAAAAAAATCCTTCCCGACTCCAGTTGGCAATCAGATAAAATCCCTGGATCAACATCACTGGGCATTACCTAATAGTTGTAGCTATGGATGTCTTTCAACGCAAGGAAAGCATCTAAGCCCCCTTTAAATGCATGTATAGAATTTGCCATAACTACTTCCTGTGGCAATGCATTCCACATCTTAATCACTCTTAGTGTAAAGAACCCTTTCCTAAATAAATGGCTAAAACATTTTTCCTCCATGTGCAGATCATGTCCCCTAGTCCTTTGGGAAGGCCTAGGGACAAAAAGCTCATCCGCCAAGTTGTACGGAAACATGAACATTACCTTGCTCACCACTTGTCCTTTCAGATATAACTAACAGAAACTGATATATAACTGACAGCAACTAATATATTTCAGTTCTGTTGTAAGAAGAAAATGCTGAGCTTCTGAGAGGAACGGATGGTGATGTAAGTATGTAATATTCATTTGCAGGTACATAGTGTTGCTTTTGATGATTTTGCTCGGTTCAGGTTTACTGAAAAGGGGTTCTGTGGGGTATAAAGAAAAACCAAAAAGCATCACTTACCTGGTGCTTCTACTGGCCCCCTGCAGCTATTAAGTCCCACGCCGTCACTGAAGCCCCCTCCGTTCGTTGCTGCCGGTGACCTGCTAATTATTTGTCTAGTTAGACGAATAGCACTGCGGTTTCTAGGCCGCGCGTGTCCTAGCTCCCGCGTGCGTCATCGGGAGCTTATTGCGCAGGCCAAAGTTTTCTTATACTGCACCTGTGCAGTAAGCTCCCGATGGCGCGCGGGAGTGAGGACGCGCACAGCCACGGCCACGCAGCCACAGTGCTATTCGTCTAGTAAGAGGAATAATTAGCAGGTCATTGGTGGCGACGAAACGAGGGGGCTTCAGTGATGGCTTGGGACTTAATAGCTGCAGGGGGCCGGTAGAAGCCCCAGGTTAGTGACACTTTTTGTTTTTTTTAATACCCCACAGAACCCCTTTAAGTGGCTGCACCTCTGGCACTTTGAGTCTGCCAGGAAAAAAGCGCAAAACAAATTTTCTGTGTCTTGTCTTGTAATCTCCTGACTGACTTGTATGGCAGCATCTGGGCCAATGCTACCTTTAAGGCAAAGTTCCTGCTTGCTTCAAGAGGTCGACCATAATCCCTGTACCCAAGGAGCAGGGAGTCACCGACCTCAACAACTTCAGACCTTTGGCTCTCACATCCGTCATTATGAAAACTTTTGAGAGCATGGTCATGCCCCTTCTAAAAGTCTCAACAGAGCCGCTGCTAGACCCACATCAGTTTGCATACAGAGCAAACAAGTCCACCAACGACGCCCTCAACATCTGCCTGGAGTCAGTCTACGAGCACCTGGACAGAGCGAACTCATACGCCAGGATCCTCCTCCTTGACTTTAGCTCTGCGTTTTTAACACCATCAGCCCTAAAATATTTCAGGAGAACCTTGCTGCGCTCAATGTCCACCCCTCCCTGCGCCTGTGGATCACTGACTTCCTCACAAACAGATCCCAGGTCGTCAAGCTGGGTGCCATCCTCTCTCAGCCAAGGACCACCAACACAGGGGCCCCACAAGGCTGCGTCCTGTCACCGATCCTGTTCTCTCTGTATACAAACAACTGCGAATCCACTGAAAGCTCCGTCAAAGTTGTCAAATTTGCGGATGACACCACCATTGTTGGACTCCTCTCCAACAACGATGAGGAGGCTTACCGTCACCAGGTCGAAAGTATCTGCAACTGGTGTAGGGTGAATGGGTTGGTCCTCAACACCGCAAAAACTGTTGAGCTGATCATAGACTTTAGAAAGCGCGCCCCCACCCCACCCCCAATCCATATTGAAGGCACGGAAGTCGCTTGACTCCCCTGCGCTCGTCTCCTGGGCACAACCATCTCCAACGACCTGAGGTGGAAGGCCAACACCACCTCCATCCAGAGGAAAGCCCAGCAGAGTCTATTCTTCCTCTGCCAACTGAGGAACTTCGGTATGGACCAGAAACTTCTGACAAGCTTCTACTCAGCCACAATTGAATCTGTCCTGTGCTCTTCTATATTGGTCTGGTACGCTGGCTTCTCTGCCAGTGATAGACACAAGCTACAGAAGGTCATCAAATCAGCGGAAAGAATCATTGGAAAACCTCTCCCCCCGCTGGACCTCCTCTACAACACCAGACTATGCTCCAGAGCTTTGCGGATCGCTAACAATCCCTCACACCCAGGTTCTCGCTTCTTCAGTCGGCTCCGTTTGGGCAAGAGGTATCGGTCCATCTACACCAGGACCTCAAGACACAGGAATCGTTTCTTCCCCTCAGCAGTCAAATCACTGAACTCTCTAGACTCACTCCCATCCCTCTCCACCACCGCACCGTCCTCCCATCAGCCTGCTCTTCAACTAGCCAGAACCGTTCTCCCTCAACTAACCAGAACCGTCCCTTAAGCATGTCTGCACGGCAGAGCTACATATTTACTGCGAACAAGGTTTTTCTCTGTTGTGTATCACCACTGTACTACATTATGTTTGATGTATGCTACCTGTTATCTCTGTTGCCTGTCCTTTTTCTGTACCTGCTTGTGCTAAGCCCAATTCCGGGCACGACCAAGTCGTGCTTGGCGATACATAAAATGATTCTGATTCTGAAGGCAAGGAGGGCAATTTCCCCAGGGTCCTCAACCGCTGCCACTCCCCCCCTCCTCTGCCTGCTGTCCATGATCTGCTGCTCTGCCCATGCTCACTATCTTCATGCCCTCTTCTCCATGACCTGTCATATGTAATTTCGCAATAGCATGTGCTGGGTCACTAAGAAGAGGCAGCTATCGCTGAGAATGAAGACTGGGAACCTGGACAGAGCAGCGCATTGGGACAGGTAGGTTACAATACTGCTAAAAATGGTGCAGGGGCCTTGTGGAGCATTAAGTTGAGGTGGGAAATCGGGGGGAGAAAACAGCAGCTGGATCAGGGGCCCTGGGGGCTGACTTTGAGGGGGGTAGTGGGGCCCCAGGCTACCTTTGCCCCAGGGTCCCATTGCACCTTAACCACTTGAGGACCGTGGTGTTAAACCCCCCTAAAGACCAGGCCATTTTTCATAAATTGGGCCACTGCAGCTTTAAGGGCTTGCTGCAGGGTCGCACAACTCAGCACACAAGTGATTTCTCCCCCCCCCCCCCCTTTTCTCCACACCAACAGAGCTCTCTGTTGGTGGGGTCTGATCGCTCCCCCAATGTTTATTTATTTTATTTTTATTTTTGTATTATTTTTGTAATAAAAGTGTGTATTTTTTTAAATAATTTTCCCTTCCTTCCCCAGTTAGCCTGCGATCGGCTGTGATAGGCTTCAGCCTATCACCGCCGATCGATTCTGTGTCCCCCAGGGGGACAGCCGCGTCACACAGCTGTCCCCAGTACAGCGCTGCCTTAGATCGCAGCGCTGTACAGGTATATTAGACGGCGGTCTCGCCGTCTAAGAGTCTGCGAGCGGCGTTCGCCGATGGGAGACTGAAGGCGGAGCAGAGATGCGCGCTCTCCTGCTAGCCCCATAGAAGGCCGTTCAACAGTCGGCAACAAGTTAAACCGGCCCTGGGTAGTACACCAACAACTATAAGATTTATTAGGCCTGATGCACTATGATGTGGTAAAGATACTGTTACTAATGCCAGGAGAGCACTGCACATTAACACTTTAGCGCTGTGGGTGTTACTGGGTTAATGTGCATGTTAGTATGGTAACCTGCAGAAACGTACATGATAATGCCCACAGCACTAAAGGGTTAACACGCTGAGCTCTCCTGGTGTTAGTAACGGTAAAATTGCTGTGTGCTCCCTGTGCAACTTTACCCCAGCATAGTGCATCAGGCCCATTTACTCTTTGCACTGTGTTTCTAGAATAGGTGTATTCTATAGCCTCATGTATTTAATGCGTTTTTCGATCTATACCTTTTGATAGTGTCATATCTTGTTACTTTTTTAATGTGCATTTGTTACTTTTGGGTTTCACTCAATAAAATGTGTTTTTTATTAACAAAAATATATATGTTTAACAAAAACATATTAATATATTAAAATAACTGAATGTAGAGCAGGCATGTCCAAACGCTGG
This sequence comes from Hyperolius riggenbachi, assembly GCF_040937935.1. Taxonomy (NCBI): domain Eukaryota; kingdom Metazoa; phylum Chordata; class Amphibia; order Anura; family Hyperoliidae; genus Hyperolius; species Hyperolius riggenbachi. Next base: position 160,241,735 of record NC_090650.1, read on the forward strand.
GGGGCTAAATGCTGCTGGTGGCCCCCAAAGCTCTCTACAGTTGTTAATTCCATGTGGCCATGGCCAGCAGGCTGTAGCTGAGGCGCTGCAGAAACCGCTACTTATTAGCTGCTGCCACCGTACTAACTGCACACTGTATATGGGTTATTTCCCTTGAAAATGTTTTATTTGCCAAAATGTCACAGGTATAGTTTTTCTAATGGCAATCGGCAAAAATTGTGTTTAAATTCGCTAGTTCGGCCCCCAGCACTCTCAAGAACGGTGATATGGCCCTTGGCCTAAAAAGTTGTGATACCCCTGATGTAGAGGGAAGGTATTATGCAGTGTAAATGAAACTATTAATTGTCCATACCCAGTGTTTTTCTAGGAATGTGATAACTGAACTTGATTCTTAGTTATCCATGCCTCCAAAATTTAAATATTTGATCTCTTTTCTGTTGTGTTTTTTAGTTGACAACAGCCACAACTTGTGCCTCCCTGATAGTGAAAGTAATTTTATCTAAGGTAATCACATAATTTGTTTATAAATTAAAATGTGATACTGTATTTCAAACTGCAAATTGTTTAAAATGTGTATCACTTTCTTGCAGCTATTTTACCAAGGTGCATTTGGATATGTACTTCCTATAATGTCTTTTATCTTGGCCTGGATTGAAGCTTGGTTTCTAGACTTTAAAGTTTTACCCCAAGAAGCAGAAGAGGAGAACCGTAAGTCATTGTTTTCCTATGCATGTAACTCTGTGTGTAGGAATCCAGGAGATTCCAACTAGTATGGGGTCAGTACCGCCACTATATGTAAATAAATAACAGAGAATGCTCAGGTTTAGGCTAAGACTGAAGATTTAATAAAGAACAAAAGAACCAATGGCACAACCACGAAGTTAAAAGGAACCTGAGATGAGAGACCGGATATATTTATTTCCTTTAAACAATACCAGTTGCCTGGCAGTCCTGCTGATCTTTCTAGTCAGTAGGGTCTAAAGCACCCCCCTGAAGCAAGCACAGCAGCTAATCTTTTTAGATTTGTCATAGACATCTGGTCTGCATGCTTGTTCAGGGTCTTTGGCTTAAAGTAAACCTGAGGTAAAAATAAAATGACGAGATAAACAATTGAATATATATGCTCCTACTCCTAAAAAAATACTTTTTTAAATATCCCATGTTTTTATTTCTTATTTAAACATTTACAAAGTAGATTGAAAGTTTCGTTATCTCTGCTCAGTGCAGTGGCGTAAGGATAACCATAGCAGTCAGAGCAGCTGCTATGGGGCCTGGAGCCAAGGGGGGCCTAGTCCCCACAGCAAGTCACTACTTGTCTTTTTAAAATAAAATTCACTAACATTTCTCACCCCTTTCCTCCCAACTTACATCAAGTATCCACCATCCATCCCCTTCCCCCCCCCCCCCCCCCCCAGACTCCATCACAACTTCAAGCAGCAGGATGGTGAGGGGGGACTATTTTCTTACCACTCTGCTGGCGCATTAATACCACCCTGGCCAGCTCAACAATTCATCTGTAGTTCCGGACTGGACAGGTCTCGGTAACAGGTGGGCCAGTCCATAGCATCAATGCTTTTATTTTGCAGGAACTGCTGACACACTCCAGCCACATGAGGTCTAGGATTGTCTTGCATAAGGACATACATGTCAAACTCCGGCCCGTGGGCCAAATCTGGGCCTCAGAGCCTTTAAATTTGGCCCTCAAGGGGTTCTTCCCACTTTGCATTATGCTTGGCCCACTCTAGACGACCAGGGAAGCTATATTGGAGGTGGAGCCCTAGAACACCAGGGAAGCCATATGGGGTAGGGGGAAAGCACTAGACACCAGATAACTGTATAGTGGAGGGAGGACGACCACTAGACATCAGGGAACTGTATAGGAGTTGGAGGTGAGTAATTGGACACTAGTCAACTTCATAAAGTGTCTAGTAGACATTGAGGTTGGCCCGCAGCTGGGTCCCAGTGTTAAGTGTTGGCCCATTTTGTATTTGAGTTTGATAATCCTGCATTAGGAGGAAACCAGGGCAGTGGTGCTCACTACAAGCTCGTAATTACGGTTAATCCATAATTAAGGGCCAATTTGAGCAATTACGGGCTCTAAATCGGCGGCCTCTGCACTCCCCTCTTCTATGTAAAGTGGCAGCCATTTCAGAGCTTCGTCCTTGCTTGTGACTCTGTGGTACTGAGAGTATCTCCAGGCCTATTTGTCTGAAAGCAAGTGCATTTTACTGTTCCAAACACAGCGTTTTTAATGTTTTCCACATTGCCTTTCCATGTATTGTATTGTATTGTATTGTATTGTAGTGTTGGCTAGTGATTTGATTGTGTTAGTTATACAGTCAGTGTAGTTTCAAACAGTGTGCATAGGGATAGGAGTTTAATTAGATTAGCTTAGCTGTGTACTGTAGTGCAGGGCAAGCCAGGCCTGGCTGCCTGCCTATAGGTAGGGGGTTAGGGATTAGGGTGAGCTTTTAGTTTAATAGATTCAGTGTTAAGGCTGGTACACACCATGCAATTTCCCGTCAGATACTTTTTTTTTTGGACTAGAAAACTCACTTTTTCTCCCCCAAAAGTGGGGGGAAAAAGTCACTGCGTCTTATAGCCCAAATGCAGAGTTCCTGACTAGTGGACTGCCTTCCAATACAAACCTGCAACCCGCCGCAATGTCGGGAACTCCCTGTACTGTACCCATGCAGAAGAGGACACGGGGACACAAAGGGGTATAGAGGAGGACACAAATGGGACAGAGGAGGACACAGGGAGACACGAGGTACAAAGGGGGCATCACCCACAAGATGCCCGTTCACCATCAATGCACCAGGTTTAGTATATATTTTTCTCTTGGTTTTTGTCCTCTAAGCCTGGTTGTGCATAATGGTCAGGAGCGTCTTATAGTCCCAAAAATACGGTAGATGGGTCGAATAGATAATTTCCAACAGGTCCAATCTGATTTCTGATCGTTTTTCTGATAGATTTGCATAAAAGTGATCAGAAAATCAATCAGAAACCGCCTCCCTGTTGTCAGAGCATGCGGCGGTTTCTCCGCGCTCCGACTGCGCGCCAGCTGCCATGCTGAACGCGGAGTCAGCCGCCTCACCTTGAGTTTTGGCGGCGGCTTCTCCGCGTTTTCTCACAAGAGCCCAGAAATGTGGAGGGGAGAGAAACCCTCAAAATGGAAGGACTTTCACATACCCCTGTGAAAGGGAGAGTGGACGACGTCTACTAAATGAGAGTAGGCAGGGAAGGCTGTCTATTTTAAAAAATTTTGTTTTGTCTTTCGTTTTTTTTTTTCTTTACTGTCTTGGCACCGTTCTGAAATTTTCCCACCTGTCCATAAAATAAAATTAGACAAACAAAAAGATGACACAAATTAACATGTTCTCCCAGAATGTCCATGGGCTGAATATCCCAGAAAAAAGATCTATATTACTCCAGAGTCTCCATAAACAACAAATACAGGTGGCTTTCTTGCAGGAAACCCACCTGAGAGGGGAGCAACACCCAGAGATTACTAATAGAAGGTACCCGACTGCATATTACAGTAACAACGCGGAAGCTAAAAGTAGAGGGGTAGCAATAGTGTTAGCAAATAGTATACGCCAAGAGGAGATTGAAATAGGCAAAGACACACAGGGAAGATATCTGATAATAAAAGGGGTATTTAATGATAGAAGGATGGCTTTGGGTGTAATATACGCGCCAAATACGGGTCAGGTGGGGTTTATGGATCAGTTTTTGAATAAACTAGATGAATTTGCTGAGGGGACAATAGTGGTGGCGGGGGACTTAAATTTTGCAATGGACCCTCAAATAGATACGTCCACGGGGAAGTCATCCCTCACCAGAAGAGCCCATCATAGAGTCAGGAAGGAACTAAGTAAGCGCCAACTAGTGGATATCTGGCGTATTCAACACCCTACAGCAAGAGATTATACATATTACTCGCCTCCGCATAAATCATACTCTAGACTAGATTACTTTCTGGTCTCGCATAACTTATTGTCAGAAGAAATAGAGGCGAGAATTGAAACATCAGTGATATCAGACCATTCCCCGATCAGCATTAAGGTGGGATTCAGGGCAGGGGAGAGGGGCCCATGGAATTGGAAGCTAAATGAATCATTGCATTGGAAATAGCAGGGTGTCTGGCAGAAATAACAAGACTGGAGGTACAGCATAAAAAACCGATAGCAGAAAACGTACGGATAGACCTGACAAGAGAAAGGGAAAAGCTCAAGAATTTGTTGTTCACAAAAGCAAAATTTGCAGCAACTAGATGTAAAAGAAATGTTTACGAGTTTGGAAACAAGGGAAGCAGATTGCTGGCGAGACAATTAAAGCAGCAACAGACTGCGAATTATATTCCATTTCTATGTGATAATAAAGGACAGAAGCATTACAGGAATGAGTCCCTATGTAGGATGTTCCATAATTACTACGCCAAATTATATGGGATGGAAGAGGGTGATATGGGGAATAGGGAGGACATGCAGGATTATGTGACAGCCTCTGGCATGGGAAAAATACATCCTATGGAAGCAGATAGTATGGAAAGAGAAATATCGATGGAGGAATTGGACAGGGCAATGGGGCAAATGCCGGGGGGAAGGCTCCAGGCCCAGATGGATATACCCTTGAATATTATAGGAGATTTGGAGAGATCCTGAAACCACACTGGGAGAGGGTATTACATGCCATTAAGGCAAAGGATAACAGGGAGGGTAGACTGGGCCAGGAATCTTTGGTGTCACATATCTCAGTGATACCGAAGGAGGGGAAGGATCTGGCATCTTGTGCGGGATATAGGCCTATATCCCTACTAAATATAGACTTAAAGGTGCTAGCAAAAATCTTAGTAAACAGGATAAATCCAGTATTAAAGGAGCTGGTGCATTATGATCAGGCGGGTTTCATACAGGGGCGGGAGGCAAGGGATAACACCGTGAGGTCGGTAAATGTGATTCAGTGGGTTGGATCCTCACCTGGCCCTGTTGTCTTGCTATCCCCAGATGCGGAAAAGGCGTTTGATGGGGTCAGGTGGGGAAATATTAAGGTGGTGTTGGAGCATATAGGCCTGGGTGAAAACATGAGAGCCTGGATAGCATCTATGTAGAGAGATTTAACGGCCAGAGTCAAAGTAAATGGATTACTGTCTAGTCCCCTGGAAATAACCAATGGAACCCGGCAGGGTTGCCCGCTGTCCCCCCTGGTATTTGCCCTAACCTTGGAGCCTTTTCTGAGAACAATACGTAAAAACGCAGATATTACGGGAGTAAAAATAGGACTGACAGAGCATAAGATCGCAGCATATGCAGACGATCTGTTGTTCTATTTGACAAATCCTAGGATAGCTTTGCCAAATTTAATGAAGGCATTTACTGAATATGGGAGGATTGCAAATTTTAAGATTAACTGGGATAAATGCGAGGCAATGAGCATGGGGATGAAGGAGGAGGAAGTAGAACAAATAAAAACAAACTTCCCGTTCAGATGGATGAAAGATTCCCTAAGCTATCTAGGTATAAAATTGGCGAGAAATACGCAGGAGAATATTAGATTAAATTATTATCCACTGCTTAATATATTGAAAAAAGATCTAGAAAGATGGGCTAAACTGAAATGTTCCTGGTTTGGAAGGATTAGTGTACTTAAAATGAATATTATGCCGAGGCTGTTGTATGTCTTCCAGGCCCTCCCTGTTCCCCTACCCAGAAGCTATTTGGACGAATTAAAAAAGATGCTTACAAAGTTTGTATGGCAGAATAAAAGGGCTAGGTTGAAATTTGCACTTATTTCACAGTCAAAAGATAAAGGTGGTCTAGCTGTACCGGACCCCATGAGATATTACCAGGCAGCTGTTTGTACTAGGGTGGTTGATTGGAATAGAAATGAAGCTTCTAAACAGTGGGTTGGACTGGAAAAGGAATTATTGGAGGGCGAATTGAGGGTAGCCCCTTGGCTCCCATATATACCAGAGGCATATCGAATGCCAGGTACACTGGTAGAAAATACTTTGAAAATTTTTAAGAAGGTAAGTAGTAGGAGGGAGATGTCTATGGGCCCCTCTCCCCTTATGCCATTGTTGGGAAATAGCAGATTCCCACCGGGGTGCCAAAAAGGAAGTTATAGAGAATGGAGGATGGGTAGAAGCCCACAGATCTGCTCCATGATTAGAAACGGTAGATGGTTGGATGAAAGGGAAATAGCAGAACAACTTCAGGTGACGAAGATAGATAGGTGGAGCATGTACCAGTTCAGACATTTTCTTCTCACATTGGGCACAAGGGAGACATTGTCAAGGGAACTGACTCAGTTTGAGAGGCTCTGTCTGATGAAGGGATTGACAAAAGGAACCCTAGCAAAAATTTATAAAATATTGGAGGAGGAGGAAGACCATACTTTAAAGTATAAAATAAATTGGGAGGAGGACATGGGGAGGAATTAGAAGAGTACCCAATGGGAAAGAATTGTGAGGATGACATATAAGGCCTCGATGTCCACTAGAATACAGGAATCTGGGTATAAGTTGGTAACGAGGTGGTACTACACGCCAGCTAGATTAAATAAGATGAGTGGGGTAAGCCCAATATGCTGGAGGTGCGGTAAGGAAAGAGGGGATTTAATGCATATTTGGTGGACATGTGAAGGCCTTGTCGGATACTGGGAGAAAGTAAAGAAATACATATGGGAACTGGCTGGAATACCAGCACAGTCAGACCGGGAGGTATATTTGTTACACCTGGTGGAAAAAGGGATTAAAGAGTATAGGGGGTCACTGGGGATGCATCTAATTAATGCTTCTCGAATTCTAATTGCAAGAAACTGGAAGTGTCAACAGGCCCCCTCCATAAGGGAATGGTTCATAGAAATTGACCAAATTTATCAGATGGAGGAACTCTCAAGTATAATTAAGGGTAAAGAAAATCGGGGATGGGATAAATGGTTAGAATTTAGAGAAACAGAAGAATATGAAAAGGGAATGACATAGAGCCCAGAAGTGGATGGGAGGCTCGCCCATGGGCGGGGAGACATTGGCCGTGGTTCACAGGGCTCCGCTGGAAGCCTAGTGGTTGGTTGAGGGGGCGCCCGGTGGAGTTCTGGGGGCTGCGGCCACTGTGAACAAATTAGGGTTCGCTGGAAGAGAAGGACAGGTGGGACCGGTGGGTATTTATTCTTTGCATTGGGTGAGATCTAAACCTTTGGGTGGTGGTTCTAATTTTATACCAGTGTCTCTTAGAGGGGTATGTAAACTGAGGATGGGGCATTGGTTCCTCCCCAAGAAGGGAGAAATGATTGGAAGGAGGCTGGGCGAATAAGAAATGGCGTAGGAAGAGGGAAGAGAAGGAGAATAGTCCTGGGAACAGTGGAGGTGGGTCAGAATTGGGGAAGAGGGGGGGTGGGGAGGGACACCCTCAGAAATATATGTGTAAGGATTTTTGTACTGGTAACTCTTTTTTCCTTTTTGTAAGATGATGGAAAATATTTATTGTTGGATAAATAAAGAACAAAAAAAAAAGAAAATAAATTGGGTGAAATCCTCACTATTCGCGATAGACCCAGGTGCTCAAAAAGCAGCTGCAATCACTCCTTTGTAATGGGTCTCCACATTCAAATATCTTGGTATACACATCCAATACCCACTAAAAGACTACCTTAAAGTCAACCTTAATCCAATCATTGAATCACTAGATAAACACTGCCACACCTGGGCTAATCTACCATTGACAGTTATGGGAAGATCTAATCTTGTCAAAATGCTATTCTTGCCACGCTTTACGTATATATTTAGACAAACACCTATTTGGATCTCTAATTCCTTATTTAAAAGAATTGAAATGATCCTAGTGACCTTCTTATGGGCTGGAGGAATGCCCCGAATTTCTCTTACTACCTTCTAACTTCCCACATCTCTCGGAGGTATGGCCATCCCAAATTTCAAATTGTATTTTTGGGCGTCTGCCATTGTAACGGTTAGATGGTGGTTCGCCCAGGACGATAGGAATACAGCTTCTATGCTGGAGGTCGCAGTGGTGTGTTCGCTGGAGGGACTCTCTCTTTTGCCATTCAGAGGTGCTAAAGCCCTTGATGAATTGCCTATACCTATGGTTTTCACCATCAAAGTCTGGGACACCGCTAGGAAAAAATACGCGCAACCTGATGTTTACTCGCTCTTTACTTCCCTTTGGTGCAATCCTCACCTGCCCCACTTCCAACATATACCTGATGCCATCCAATGGTCGAGATTCGGAATTAAATGGCTTAAACATACAGAGGGGCAACTGTCTTCTTTTGACAATCTAAAACAAGAATTTTCCCTAACTAACAAGATGTTTTTTAGGTACATTCAAATCAGACATGCTGCTAGTTCTCAATTCTCTAATACTATTGTACTAAAATCAGATCCATTAGAAGCCCTATTACTGCAGAAACATCTGGATTCACCCCTCTCTGCAATGTACTCCACCCTAATTGATACTTCAACCCCCAGAGTAATTAAAGCATTTCAAGAGTGGCAGACAGATGCGCCTGACCTAGAAGAGTTGGAGTGGAGGGATATGCTGGAGGATACAGGATCTTATCATATTTCTATAAAAGATAGGCTTATTCAACTGAAGTTTATCTATAGAATATATTATACTCCTATGAGACTGGCACAAATGTATTCGGGAAGATCAGACAGATGCCATAGATGCGGCCAAAACTCTGCAAATTTCATCCATATGGTCTGGATGTGTCCTCACTTACAGACCTTTTGGAACCAAATAAATACCTTCCTCCAAAAAATCTTTGAAAGAACTATTATTACCAACCCAAAGTCACACTTACTAGGAATTGCGGCAGACATAGTTCCTAACAGGAGATTAACTACTTTGGCCTATTAACTACATGTCATGCTTAGAGTGACGTAATGTAAACAAACTCATAGTTGCCATCTTGTGGCCAAATAGTAAAACTACATCTACATGTAAAAAAATAAATAAATAAGCACATTTACATAAAAAAATTACTATTTACATCCCACCCTTCCAAAAATACCCAACTAAAATGTTTAATAAAAAAAAAAATTACAGTAAAAAAAAAAAGTAAATATACACATACACATGTCTATCTCATCATGTCACATGTCACTTTGGGTATCCTTTAAGGTAGTCAATTGTAAGTTTCCCTCCTCCTTTAATTTTCTCTGAAATGTAGCAACATGGGGGTCTCAAAATAACCTTCAAATGACCTGAAGATAAAGATTGTTCACCATCATGGTTTAGGGTAAGGATACAGAAAGCTGTCTCAGAGATTTCTGCTGTCTGTTTCCACAGTTAGGAACATATTGAGGAAATGGAAGATCACAGGCTCAGTTCAAGTTAAGGCTCGAAGTGGCAGACCAAGAAATATCTCGGATAGACAGAAGCGACAAATGGTGAGAACAGTCAAAGTCAACCCACAGACAAGCACCAAAGACCTACAACATCCTCTTGCTGCAGATGGAGTTACTGTACATCATTCAACCATTTGGCGCACTTTACACAAGGTGCTGTATGCGAGAGTAATGCAGAGGAAGCCTTTTCTCCGCCCACAGCACAAACAGAGCCGCTTGAGGTGTGCTAAAGCACATTTGGATAAGCCAGCTTCATTTTGGAATAAAGTACTGTGGACTGATGAAACTAAAATTGAGATCTTTGGGCATAACAAGGAGGCGTTATGCATGGAGGAAAAAGAACACAGCATTCCAAGAAAAAACCTGCTACCTAGAGTAAAATATAGTGGTGGTTCCATCATGCTATAGGGCGGGGTGGGCAGTGCAGGGACTGGGAATCTTGTCAAAGTTGAGGGACGCATGGATTCCCCTCAGTATCAGCAGATTCTGGAGACCAATGTCCAGGAATCAGTGACAAAGCTGAAACTGCGCCGGGGCTGGATCTTTCAACAAGACAACAACCCTAAATACTGCTTAAAGTCCACTAAAGCATTCATGCAGAGGAACAAGTACAACATTCTGAAATGGCCATCTCAGTCCCCAGACCTTTAGAGGCTATCATTTCTGCAAAAGGAGGATCTACTAAATATTGATTTCATTTCTTTTTTGTGATGCAAATTTATGCACCTGCCTAATTTTGTGTAAACAATTATTGCACACTTTCTGTAAATCCAATAATCTTCATTCCACTTCTCAAATATCACTGTGTGCGTCTGGGGTCCCCAACCACTGCTGGTCCGTTGGCAGTTTTCCACCAGGCCGCAGCGGGTCTGTCACCTCGCCCCTCCCCCCCCGCGGCCGCCGCTCCTGTTACCTTATGAGCTGGCGGCCGCTTGTTCTCTTAGATTCCCCGTAGCCCCTCTCCTCTTAGCAGCATCTCCTATTACAGGAGCGCGTCTTGCGGCTGCTGTAAGGAGGGAAGGAAGCAGGACAGCGGCTTCCTGTAGCGGCGATATGCATCACCGTTACCATGGGAACCGCTGTCCTGCTTTCTTCCCTCCTTGCAGCAGCCACAAGACGCGCTGCTGTAATAGAAGATACTGCTAAGAGGAGAGGGCCTACGGGGAATCTAAGAGAACAAGCGGCTGCCAGCTCAGAAAGTAACAGGAACGATGGCCGCGGGGTGGGGGGCCGCTTGGGGGGGGGGGGGTTTGCACTACCTACCCATACTAGGGCACTATACTAGCTATACTGGGCACTTTACTTGCTATACTGGGGTACTACCTACCCATACTGGGCACTATACTAGCTATACTGGGCACTATACCAGCTATACTGGGCGCTTTACTAGCTATACTGGGCACTATACTAGCTAGACTGGGCACTTTACTAGCTATACTGGGCACTACCTACCCATACTGGACACTATACTAGCTATACTGGGCACTATACTAGCTATACTGGGCACTATACTAGCTATAATGGGCACTTTACTAGCTATACTGGGCACTACCTACTCATACTGGACACTATACTAGCTATACTGGGCACTATACTAGCTATACTGGGCACTACCTACCCATACTGGACACTATACTAGCTATACTGGGCACTATACTAGCTATACTGGCCACCATACTAGCCATACTGGGCACTATACTAGCTATACTGGGCACTATACTAGCCATACTGGGCACTATACTAGCTATACTGGGCACTATACTAGCCATACTGGGCACTATACTAGCTATACTGGGGCACTACCTACCCATACTGGACACTATATTAGCTGTACTGGGCACTATACTAGCTATACTGGGGCACTATCTACCCATACTGGGACTATACTAGCTATACTGGTCACTATACTAGCTATACTGGGACACTATGCTAGCTATACTGGGGCACTATACTAGCTATACTGGGGTAACTATACTAGCCATAATGGGGTAACTATGCTTGCTATACCGCTGCACCCCCCCCCCCCCCCCGTAACCCGCTGCGCACGACACTGTCCACTTGGTCGCCCAGGTCCGATAGGTCCGATCACCGCGCGGATCGATTCCCCGCTCGATACCCAATAGGGAAGCGCCCGCGGGGGCGAACGGGAATCGATCTGCAGGGATACGCAGGGGACACGGCGGGAGTCGATCTGGCTGCTAATCGAGCCGCTGGATCTAACCGTGTATTCCCAGCATTACAGACAGTGTGGACTGAAGGTGCTATTAGTGATAAGCACATTCACTTTTCAACATAGACTGTTGACTGGCTGACTTTTCTAAAAATGAACAAGACTTCGATTGGCCATGACTTTAACGCTCCCTCTGCAGAGTGCACTGACTAATTGGCAACTGCTGTATGGACAGTGCTCTGTAAGGCCTGCTATGTCACTTAGAACAGAGTTGTGTAACTGGCTCATTTTTTGACTGGACGGTGTAATGCATAATGCACAAAGATTTGGGAAAAGCCCCTACAAAGATAATTGAAGTATTTATAAAGGAGATCTACCACAAAATACAGTTATGGAGTATGTGTCGCGTTTTCAGAGTGATCACATTCACTGGCTTAGGACAAAATCAAATGCGTTTAAAATCACAAAACTGCAAATCAGAATTCACTAGCAGTTTCTGATATCGGGAAGCTGCTCCATAGTGGGCTCCAGGCGTTACATCTTGGAAATTATCACTAAAGTCATAATAAGCCTCATAATTTATAGAGCATTTGAACAGCATGTTTTGTGGACTGTGCAGCACCCACTAATACCTGTGGTTATTTAGCAGATGAAACCTGCTCTTTGAGTGTTGAATACATCATGTAGCTTATAACTTTTGAGCATTGGTAATAATCAGACTATCAAAAAGACATTTTCCAACTAGATGATGTTAGAAATACTTTTGCGTAATAGAAATTTAATTTTATACAGTAACTCTTTGTAAACAAACTGTATAGTTTTGCTATACAAGTTCCAGTTCAAGGTGATATAAGAAGACTAATAAAGTTATACACGATTAACCTAGCATTGTAAAGTTGTTTGTGTTAACTTTTAGGTCGTTTGATGATACAAACTGTTTCTGAACGAGCTGTTTTGTTGCCACCTGGGCCAAGATCAGAGGGGCAGTTTTATTCACCCCCAGAATCACCTGCAGGTATGTTTTACATACAAATTGTGTGTGTACGCGCGTGTGTGTGAGGACAAATTCAGGAAAAAATTTACTAACTTTGGTGCATCCATGCTGCAGGAACATCTTGTAGACCTTTCCCCCCAAGCTCTCTCTAAGCTACCCTATCTAAGCTACACTACCCAGCTACACCACACCAACCCTTACTGCACCCCTCCAGCTACACTACTCTAACTCCTGCTGCGCCACCAGCTACACTACACTAACTCCTGATGTAGAACCAAATAAGCTACACTACACAACACACTACACTAACTCCTACTGTCCCACCAACTACATTGCAATATATCAACTTGACCACTGATGTTTTTTACTCCTTGGGGACCAGAGCAATTTTCACATTTCTGCACTCCTCCCTTTCATTCCCCATTAACTTTTACTACTAATCATAATGAAATGATCTATAACTTGTTTTTTTCACCACCTATTAGGCTTTTTGGGGGTGGTATTTGTTTTCAGTAATTACTTTATTTTCTATGCATTTTAATGGTAAAAATGAGGGGGGAAATGAAAAAATACACTTTTTCTACAATTCCATCGCCTAGTTTTAAAATAAACAATGCTATTCTAGATAAAACCTACATATTTAATTTGTTCATGTGTCCCATCACAACATTTGAATGTCAGGGTGACCATATTTTGATTTCCAAAAAAGAGGACGATCACAACAGCATGTGGGCGTGGTCATGGGTGGGGCCAAATATACAAGACCTTAGCAGTGTGCTGTCCAACTTCGCGGGCATGGAGGGACGTTTTCTTTTTTTCCAGACCACATGGTGGAGGGCTGGCTGATCACAAAATGCAATAAGATTGGCAACAGATTTCCCCACAAATGGAATCAGATTGGCAGCATATTTCTCTACAAATGCAATGAGATTGGCAGCATATTTCCCTACAAATGGAATCAGATTGGCAACACATTTCCCCACAAATGCAATCTTATTGGCAGCACATTTATCCACAAATTCAATCTTATTGACAGCAGATTTTCCCACAAATGCAATCTTATTGGCAGAAGATTTCCCCACAAATGCAATCTCATTGGCAGCAGATTTCCCCACAAATGCTATGAGATTAGCAGCAGATTTCCCCACAAATGCAATGAGATTGGCAGCACATTTCCCTACAAATGCTATGAGATTGGCAGCAGATTTCCCCACAAATGCAATCTTATTGGCAGCAGATTTCCCCACAAATGCAATCTTATTGGCAGCAGATTTCCCCACAAATGCAATGAGATTGGCAGCATACACACCTCAGATCAGCAGGAGATAAGAGCCAAGTCAGCCACACCAGCCGTGCACCGGTGAATTCAAATGCAGGAAGTGACATCATCGGTCACGTCCAGCATTTAAAGTCCACCGTGTGGCTGCTATGCGCCGGTCTGGCTGGTTCCCATCCAGGCCCGGATTTACATCACAGGAGCCTATAGGCACTGGAGTTCTAGCGCCTTAGACTCCTCCCACAAATATTTATGGAAATGCCCCCAAAACTGCACCACAGTGTGATTGAATTGCAGCGCTATTGGGCTCTGTGGAATTCTTTGTGGAATTCTGTGTTTCTCTGTGGAAACCCGCCCCAAATAAATTCATACCAAGGAAACTGGAGTGCTAGGAGCCAAGAATGAAAACTGCTAAGTACAATATCAACAGATGGGATAAAAAGTTTAAAAATTAGTTAGTGCTGTATGCTGCTTATGGTGATGTGGGCAGAAGGGCAGGGCAAGAAGACTATCATATCATAGAAAAGAGTGACAGTGCACATATCCCAACTAGGAACTCCTATCCAGCAGTGAGGGAGTTAATGCAGAACGCTGAAATGAGAGGTGTTAGAGCTTGGAGTGATTAGTGAGGGGGGAAGAAACAGCACAGATAAGCAGCTCACCCAAAGGAATGCCAAGCATGTATGCCGGTGTCCTCATCCCAATCTGTCTGGCTGCATCATGCAATTCTCTATTTAATCCACCCGCGCTGGCTCTGGAGGATATGTCTTTGCAGTCAGAAGCAGCACAGCCAGGCAGCACGTGACAGCATTACGCTGAGAAGTAGTGAAACGAGAAGAGGGAGCGTCTGCATAGAGACGGGGAGGGAAAGAAGAGAGACACTCGGGGAGCGGTGGGATCCGCCTCTCCTCCAATCAAGCGCCTGTAGGCTCTGTGCCTCGGTACTTTAATGGTAAATCCAGCCCTGTTCCCATCATGAAGAGCCGTTTTGGGAGCCGAGCGGCCGAGCCAGAAGAGCCAATGCTTAAAGAGCCGGAATTCCCATCACTAGACAGAGTCTCAGTCTAGTGATGGGAATTCCGGCTCTTTAGAAAGCATCGGCTCTTCTGGCTTGCTTGGCCGCTCGGCTCCCTTTAAAGAGCCGGCTCTTGTTCGGCTCCCAAACGGCTCTTCACTACCGACTACCCAGACATTTAAAAAACCCGCCAGGACGCCCCGGACAGGTCGGAAAAAGTGGACCTGTCCGGGCAAAAGAGGACTCCTGGTCACCCTATGTATGGTGACAATATTATACTTGGAAATAAAGGTGTATATTTTTGGGGGGCGGGGGGGGGGGTTATTTAATTGTACCCTATCAGTAATTACAATATCTTATTTGCAAATATAACAGTAATACAACCTCAGGACATACATATTTAACCACCACTGCAGTCATAGAACACCTTAAGGACCAGACACTTTTTTTCCATTCAGACCACTGCAGCTTTAACGGTTTATTGCTTGGTCATACAACCTACTATCTAAATGAATTTTACCTCCTTTTCTTGTCACTAATACAGCTTTCTTTTGGTGCTATTTGATTGCTGCTGTGATTTTTAGTTTTTATTATATTCATCAAAAAAAGACATGAATTTTGTAAAAAAAAATGATTTTTTTTTTTAACTTTCTCTGTTGACATTTTTCAAATAAAGTAAAATTTCTATATACATTTTTGTCCAAATTTATTGTACTACATGTCTTTGATAAAAAAAAAAAAACAAGTGTATATTTATTGGTTTGGGTAAAAATTATAGCATTTACAAACTATGGTGCAAAAAGTGAATTTTCCCATTTTGAAGCATCTCTGACTTTTCTGAGCACCTGTCATGTTTCATGAGGTGCTAGAATTCCAGGATAGTATAAATACCCCCCAAATGACCCCATTTTGGAAAGAAGACATCCCAAAGTATTTACTAAGAGGCATGGTGAGTTCATAGAAGATTTTATTTTTTGTCACAAGTTAGCAGAAAATGACACTGTGACAAAAAAAAAAGTTTCCATTTCTGCTAACTTGTGACAAAAAAAAAATGAAATCTGCCACCGACTCACCATGCCCCTCTCTGAATACTTTGGGGAGTCTACTTTCCAAAATGGGGTCATTTGTGGGGTGTGTTAACTGTCCTGGCATTTTGGGGGGTGCTAAATTGTAAGCTACCCTGTAAAGCCTAAAGGTGCTCACGACTTTGGGCCCCTTAGCACACCTAGGCTGCAAAAATGTGTCACATATGTGGTATCACCGTACTCAGGAGAAATAGTATAATGTGTTTTGGGGTGTATTTTTACACATACCCATGTTGGGTTGGAGAAATATCTCTGTAAATGAGATTTTTTTTTTTTACACACAATTGTCCATTTACAGAGATATTTATCCCACCCAGCGTGGGTATGTGTAAAAATACACCCCAAAACACATTATACTACTTCTCTTGAGTACGGCGATACCACATGTGTGACACTTTTTTGCAGCCTAGGTGCGCTAAGGGGCCTAACGTTATATGAGTACCTTTAGGATTTCACAGGTAATTTTGAGGCATTTTGGTTTCTAGACTACTCCTCACGGTTTAGGGCCCCTAAAATGCCAGGGCAGTATAGGTACCCCACAAGTGACCACATTTTAGAAAGAAGACACCCCAAGGTATTCTATTAGGAGTATGGTGAGTTCATAGAAGATTTTATTTTTTGTCGTAGAGACCAGCAGTGATCAGGGGAAAAAAAATTCTGTCACTGCGGTGGGGCGGGTGAGGGTTTGGCCAGGTGATCAGAAGCCCGTAGGGGGCAGATTAGGGCCTGATCTGATGGATAGGAGTGCTAGGGGGTGACAAGAGGTGATTGATGGGTGTCTCGGGGTGATTAGAGGGGAGAATAGATGCAAGCAATGCACTGGGGAGGTGATTGGAAGGGGGTCTGAGGGGGATCTGAGGGTTTGGCCGAGTGATCAGGAGCCCACACGGGGAAAATTCAGGCCTGATCTGATGGGTAGGTGTGCTAGGGGTGGGAGGTGGTTACAGGAGGTGATTGATGGGTGTCTCAGGGTGTGATTAGGGGGTGTCAGGAATAGCAGACTCACCTCTCCTGCTCGCAGTCAGCATTGTAGGGCAGGCACTTCCGTGACTTCCAGGAGTGACTCCATTTCCTCTGCACGCAGGTCTCTCGAGGAGGCTAGTAATGTTGGCACTTTCAAACATGCGCGCAGCAAGTGAGAAGTCTTATAAACTTAGGAAGCGTGTCAGCTGACCAGCAATCAGCTGACACATCTCCGCCCTAGTTACTCCCTGATTGATCACCTGTTCAGGGGGCAGGGCTGCAGACCCAGAGTTGCCTATATATTCCTTGAGCTGTCAGTGCTCTGGTGTCTGTTGTAGCTGACAGTCCTTGTTAAGCCGCAGACCCAGTTAGATCTGAGTGCTTTTGATCTGGCAGGACCCCAGGGATTTTGCACATAGCTAGCTATTGCTTTTCATTGATATTGTATTCTGATTACTGTGTATGACTCTTGCCTTGCCTTCTGACTATTCTCCTGTTTAACCCTTGCATTACTTCTTCTGCGTTCTGATCTGTTGCCGACTCTGCCTGAATCACTAATCTTTTGTCTGATCCTTGGTACTTCACATATCTGATTTCCCGTTGCCGATCCCGGCCCGTTTTCTGACTAATCTCTCGCCTCATCCAACTGTACTGTCTGTTATCTGATTATTTGCTGTGACCCGCCATCCCTTGACTACTCTTGCATCTGGCGTTTCTTAATCTGAAAACGTCAGATTCTGTGCCTGACTGTGGCGAGTAGCCGCTCACACATAGCTCATCACAGGGGGGAATAGATGCAATCAATGCATTGGGGAGGTGATTAGGGGGGGTCTGAGGGCGATCTGAGGGTGTGGCTGGGTGATTGGGTGCAAGGGGCAGATGAGGGTCTGATCCGATGAGTATGATGGGTAGCAGTGACAGGGGATGATTGATGGGTGATCAGTGGGTGATTAGAAGGGAGAACATATGTAAATAATGCACTGGGGAGGTGATCAGGGGGGGGGGGGTGTGAGGGCGATCTAAGGGTGTGGGAGGGTGTTTGGGTGCCCGCAAGGGGCAGATTAGGGTCTGAACTGATGGGTAGCAGTGACAGGTGGTGACCGGGTGATTGATAGGTGATCAGAGTGTGATTAGTGGGGAGAATAGATGCAAGCAATGCACTGGCGAGGTGATCGGGGGGGGGTCTGAGGGCAATCTGAGGGTGTGGGCGGGTAATTGGGTCCCCACAAGGGGCAAATTAGGGTCTGATCTGATGGGTAGCAGTGACAGGGGGTGATTGACGGGTGATCAGTGGGTGATTAGAGGGGAGAACAGATGTAAATAATGCACTGGGGAGGTGATCTGAGGGTGATCTGAGGGTGTGGGCGGGTGATTGGGTGCCCGCAAGGGGCAGATTAGGGTCTGATCTGATGGGTAGCAGTGACAGGGGGTGATTGATGGGTGATTGATGGGTGATCAGTGGGTGATTAGAGGGGAAAACAGATGTAAACAATGCACTTGGGAGGTGATCTGAGGGCGGGTCTGCGGGAGATCTGAGGGTGTGGGTGGGTGATCAGGTGCCCGCAAATGGTCTGATCTGATGGGTGGCAGTAACAGGTGGTGAAGGGGGGTGATTGATGGGTGATTGACAGGTGATCAGTGGGTGATTACAGGGGAGAATAGATGTATACAGTACACGGGGGGGGGGGGGAGTCTGGGGAGGATCTGAGGTTGTGGGGGGTGATCAGTAGCCCCCAGGGGGGCAGTTTATGACCTAATATAAAATATAGCATTGACAGATAGTGCCAGGGGGTGATTGATGGGTGATTAGGGGGGTGATTGGGTGCAAACAGTGGTCTGGGGGGGTGATCGGGGTGGGGGGGGGTCTGAGGGGTGCTGTGGGCGATCAGGGGGCAGGATCAGTGTTTGTGTGTGTTTACTAGGGGGGCTGCCCCCTGCCCTGGTGGTCCCTCTATCACTGGGACCACCAGGGCAGGAGGCAGCCTGTATAATACGCTTTGTATATACAGTATTACAAAGTGTATTATACGCTTACTATGCGGCAGATCGGGGGTTAACAACCTGCTGGCGCTGCTAATTGGCCGGCGGGTTGACGTCGCGGGTGGGCAGAGCCCAATGCCGGCGGATGCGCGCGATTCCCGGCAATTCAGTCCCCCAGGTGCCGCCGCCAATTGGCGTTACCCGGTCCTGGGGGTGCCACTTTGACAGTGGGCGGTCGGCGAGTGGTTAAGAAGCTGAGTCCCTAAGGTAACTATTTAGGTCTTCAGGTCTTTAGGAGAGAGAAGTCGGAGCACCATCTCATGCACATAGGAAATTTATTGGTGGTTGCATAGGCCATTACAGCAGAGTAAGAGAGGAGATACCGGCCTTACAGCTGTTTCACGCCAATTGCCTCTTCTTCAGAGACCAGAGGGTATCAATAGGTATACAGACAAGTAGTCTCTTATATATCTATAAGGTAAAACCACTTACCACTCCCCACTGTCATAGCGTCGCTACCGAGTGCTCGAAAAACGCTTCCGGGGTATGCCCTACCCCCTCCCTGGAGTCTCATGACACAGACCAATCGGCGCTCAGGAGGCGTCTTCTCCGACGCTCGCTTCGGCTTCTGTCACAGATGCGTCCTTGGTTACCGTTGTAACCGTGGTAGCGCTGACAGTGGGGGCATGGTACTGTAAAGAGATGAATAATAACATAAAAATCCAGCCTATGCAGCGAATTTAAAATACATTAAAACAATACTAGGTATGCTAGCATCTACAGAATCAACTAGAAGTCCATATATCTATCAATATGCCTCTAAAAAGCAATGTAGCTTGTTGCGCTCATTCAGTCGCATTGAATAGCAGGCATCTGTCAATGAGATTAGACGTGCTTCCTCTTGTAATAGCATTTGTTTACGATTGCCTCCCCTATGGGGGGATAGGTACTTGTCTAAGTCCCATAAACTTCAAACCTCCTGTTTTTCCATCATGGCAGTCCTTTATATGGGCTATCAATCTACCTGCTCCCACACCTGTAAGAACGGAATTTACATGTTGTTGAAATCTAGTGGCTAGTTGCTGTTCAGTCTTACCAATGTAGATGCTAGCATACCTGGTATTGTTTTAATATTTTAAATTCTCTGCATAGGCTGGATTTTTATGTTTTTGTTTATCTCTTTACAGTACCACGCCCCACTGTCAGCGCTACCACGGTTACAACGGTAACCAAGGACACATCTGCGACGGAAGCCAAAGCGAGCGCCGGAGAAGACGCCTCCTGAGCGCCGATTGGTCTGCGTCATGAGACCCCTGGGAAGGGGTAGGGCACCCCGGAAGCGGTTCGAGCCGCGGTAAGGATGGCTCGCACTCGGTAGCGATGCTATGACAGTGGTAAGTGGTTTAACCTTAAAGATATACTATATACTACTTGTCTGTATACCTATTGATACCCTCTGGTCTCTGAAGAAGCGGCAGTTGCCGTGAAACCGCTGTAAGGCCGGTATCTCCTCTTCTACTCTGCTGTAATGTCCTATTGCCTATGCAACCACCAATAAATTTCCTGTGTGCATGAGCTGGTGCTCCGACTTCTCTCTCCTTCAAGACATACAAATTGATCTTCGTGAGCACAGCCTTAATAGGGGTGAAGCATAGTATACATCAGTCAGCATCTGGTGCCTTCCTACTCTACTTCTATACGCATTACTGACTTGTGAATTCGGCGTGTGCACAGATGCAGGATCCTGCTTCAAACAAGGGAAGTCTGGAAGCCCCGTCTGCAAGTGGGACGGAGCAGAACCCTGTGGGACGTTTTCTGTCTGACAGGATGGACTGGGAAACTTTCCTAGTAAATCCAGCAAAGGGCAGTTATTTCAGCAAAGTTCTGGAAGTGAAAATAGCCAAGCAACGTCTGTTCCGGCTGTCGGAACGAGAAGTAAAACTGTTTTGGACAGTTGCCAACCTAAGGAGATACAAAGAGAAAGAAATTGCAGCAAGAGGATTTAGAAGGTACAGCGAAGTGTCATGATATCACAGCTAGTTATGATGTTAAGGATAATACAGGAACATATTCTTTCATTTTTCTGCCTGTGTCACGTGTATGTCTGCTAGAAGGGAGCTGTTGCCTTGAGTTGCTTGGGGCAAGGAAATGGCTCATTAGGCCTCTAGCCCCTCAGCTCTAATCAGCTGTCTCAGGTGTGATTGTCTTGACCATATGAAGTACTTTGAGTTTCTGTATGCAGTTCCTCTGAGAGTGGGTCACTGCTAATTGGATTGTCTGCATGGCTTTTGAGCACAGGAGACGGCCCATTGTCCCAATACACAAAGCAATCTGCAGAGTCTGGAGACAGTGGAAGCTAACACAGGAAAGCTTGAAATTTACATATGACAGCCTACTGGAAGTGGGTGAAGGGTTGAAGTCCTTTTGATACAATTTTTACCTGTGGAAATGGGATTTTATGGAAGTGGTTTGAAATCTCTGAAAGATCCAAAACTAACACAGAATTGCTTTGAAGTCTGCAAAGTGTGACAGGAAAAGCCTTGAAATTCGCATGTCACAGCTAGCCCAGATGTGACAAGGGGCTCGGCAGACCGTGATGTCACAAACGGGGAAATTACGTTAGTTTTGGGGATGGAACATTCAATGCCCCAGGCCCCCAAGTGGACTATATAACTCAAGCCTGGGACAGTCACAAATCATCTTCTCTTGAGGGTAGCACATCGCCAGAGCTGATCCTGATCGAATCGGTAAATCCGTGTCCCTCCACGGTTGGACATTTGCGCTGTGTAACTTTTTTACTTTGTTTCGTACATCTTTTGTATATATTATATTCTGCATTGTTCCTCTTTTTTCCCTAGAATATTAAATCATTATTTAATAAGTTTGACTTCTGCTGTACTAAACTAACACTTATAGCCTAGAAGAGATTGAAGTGTAACTGTGTATAAGTCCATGCCTGATTGTATGACTGAGCAACACTACCGTATAAGATTGTAATTGCATTGTGTGTATGGTGCACTTCTGCGCTCGACAGCAGAGTGGGAAGTCTCGGAGTGGCTAACAGTATCGTTCGGAACGACTGTTAGTGGTTTTGCTTCACTACAGTGTAAGGTTGCAATTGTGCGTGTGTGTGCGTGGCATTCCTGTATTCGGCCTAAAGCGCAAAGCTGACCCGAATACGAAAACGCGGCTTGCGTGCTGAGCACTCGACAGCCGAGCAGACGTGTCTAGCAACAGCTAGTGGTGGCAGTAAGAAGCGTTTGAGGGGTCACAGCCTTGTTTTTAGCTTGAATAAGGCTGCTCCTCGCTTGATCTGGTCAAACCCGCAGGCGTGCCACGGGCTGGTTCCTGACATAATTGGCTGGCAGTGGTGGGAACGTTTAGTACATTAGTACACAGTTTAGCTCACTATTCTGAGTACTAAAGGCTGGAAGCTTGCTAGAAGCGACTAGCCTACAGAAGTCTTCTCAGTGCAGAATCTATATACTCTTTTTCTCTCTCTCTCTCTCTCTCTCTCTCTCTCTCAAAGATACACACTTGGCATTTTGCTCCCCTCCCCCTTTTTCTTTTATTTTGCAACACGATGGCTCAGAAAGCAACCAGCTATGCAAGGCAAAGCAAAGAAATACTACTCAACCTGTGTGAGCACAAAGGCATTGAAACGGTGAGTGGCCAGACTAAGGAGCAATTAGTTTGTGCCCTCGAGGAGTATGATGAAGCAGAGCAAGCCCGTGCTCCACTGCCAGTGGATGCAGCTCACGACACGCCAGAGGAGGAATCGCTCCCGCCACAGAATGCGAGTGGAGACAATGTCCTGGACGATCCACTGAACAGGGAGATGCCATCTCTGGAAGCTGATCTACAGCTACTGAACTCGGCTGATCCTGAACTGCGCCTAAAGCTGATCCTACTGCACCGACAGGCAGAGGAAGGAAAAGCTGAACGGCGACACCAGGCCGAGAGGGAAAGTGCTGAACGGCGACACCAGCTAGAGTTGGCTAAACTTCAGCCGCAGAACAGGTCTGCTGGACCCGCAGAACGCGAAGGTGAGCGAGTCCACAGAATCCCCCTGGATAAGTTCCCCGCTATGGACAAAGACTCCATAGTGCCCCATGAGCAGTAAGCAAGATACCTCACACCAGGGCTGAGAGGCAAGGCCCTGGAGGCGTTTGTGAGTCTCCCCCAGGAGGAAGAAGCAGACTTTGAGGCAATTAAGAAAGCCATCATTGCGCGATACAACCTCACGCCAGAGGTGTATCGCAAATGTTTCAGGACAGTGCAGCAGCGAGGTCCTGATGACAGTTACCTGGATCATGCTTGCAACCTGCGCACTGCCTTCCAGCAGAGGTTAAAAGGACTGGCGGTTGAAAACTTTGATGCCCTGCAGGAACTGATAATAAAAGACCAGTTCCTCCACACTTGCCCTGTTGAAGTCCGGCAGTTTGCACGGGACCGAGATTCGAAGACCGTGGATGAGGCCGCGAAAGTCGCTGATTCCTACACGTCCAATCGAGCATCTGATTTTCGAAGGACTACGGCGCCCGTAAGGAGAAAAGACCACAAGACCTTCTCCTCTGAGCACCCAGCGAAGCCAAGCACCGCAGCCTCCTGGAGGTAAAACAGCCACCGTTGACACTCGGAAATGTTTTGCCTGTAACAAACCGGGTCACATCAGTGCTACGTGCCCAGAAAAGAAGAAGGAAGCCCCAAACTCTGGCGGGGCCCGAAATGCGTTGTGTGCCACCAGGAATGCAGGTAGCTATGCAGAGAATCTTCAACCTGTCACGGTTGGAGATACAGTTACCACCGGTCTGAGAGACCCTGGAGCAGAGGTGACTCTAGTGCACCCCCAGCTTGTGAATCCCGAGAAGTACATTCCTGGCAAGACTATGGCTGCCAAAGGAGTTGGGGGTGTCACCCCCGCCATACACACCGCCTTGGTTCACCTAGATTGGGGGGCTGGCAGCGGAATGAAAGAAGTGGGGGTAACGGATGCCATCCCCACGAACGTTTTGTTGGGTACTGACCTGGGACGGTTAGTGTCCCGGTATAAGCCTACTCCAACCCCCGTGGAGCCTGCATCCCCAGCAGTAGTTCAGTACTGTTTGATAACTCTGTGCAAGTGGGGGGAGCTGGTGGGCCCCCAGGGGCTAAGGACTGTGTACTAGGAGCCAGCCCTAGTGAATCTCTAGTGCCCAGGCCTGGAGAGGGACACGTTGTTACCATGAATTCAGATAATGCTGATGTAATATGTGATGTGTTGCATAATGATATGTGTACAGTGAACGCTCCATCAGCTGCAGTGGTTACCCGCAGTGCTCACCGGGCTGCAGCAGACGAATTGTCCACTGAAGGGGCTGATGTCACTGGGTCGGTCTCCTCCACTTCAGAGTCTGGCTCTGAGGACCCAGAGGCCTTTCAGTTTGCCACCCCCCTGATGCCTGTGGCCGACAGCGCTGAGTTCTCTGAGGCTGTACGACTTGATAGCAGCCTGAGAGAGCTCAGGGGTCTGGCGGACAGGGCACCGGCTGAGGGCGACAAAGTGAGGGTGTACTGGGAGCAATGCAGACTGTACAGCGAGGGTATTCCCTCTGAGCCGTCTGAGGTGGAGGATTGTTCCCCACAGGTACAGGGAGCAGCTATTAAGAATAGCACATGAGGTGCCCCTTGCTCGTCACTTGGGGATCCGTAAGACCAAAGCCCGTCTTGCCCACAATTTTTATTGGCCCCACATGGGGACAGATATTGCTGATTTTTGCCGGTCTTGTGTCGCATGTCAGCGGGTCGGCAAAACAGGTGACACAGACAAAGCCCCACTGAGGCCCTTGCCCATCATAGACGAGCCCTTCCAAAGGGTTGCTGTTGACATCATTGGGCCTCTGGCAATACCCAGCAGCACAGGGAAACGTTTCATTCTCACGGTGGTAGATTATGCCACTCGCTACCCTGAAGCTGTAGCCCTGAGCTCCATACGGGCAGACAAGGTTGCGGAAGCATTGGTGCGCATTTTCTCACGAGTCGGTTTTCCCCGCGAAATGCTCACCGATCACGGCCCGCAATTCATGTCACGCTTATGGAATGCCTCTGTAAACAAATGCAGGTAGAACACATCATGGCCAGCCCTTACCACCCCCAGACAAATGGGTTATGTGAGTGGTTCAATGGTACTCTGAAACAGATGCTAAAGGTGTTTGTTGAATCGCAAGGGAGAGATTGTCTGCAGTTTGCTACCGGACAGTGAAGCAGAGGCCCTGGTTGACATCCTGGCCTCCACCCAGGAAACCGACTCTGTTACCGAGGTGCAGATCAATCCGGAGTTGACAGCAGAGCAGCAGGCTGGGCCCTGGTCTGACCAGCCTGGCTGTACACAATGTTGACACCGGAAATAACAAGCCGGTTCGACAGTCAGCATATAGAGTCTCCCCTGAGGTTCAGGTCCACATCAGCAAGGAGATTGAGGAAATGCTGTCACTAGGGGTGATCCCACGATTGCACAGCGCATGGGCATCACCTGTAGTGCTAGTACCCAAACGGGACCAGACCACTCGGTTCTGTGTAGATTATCGAAAACTAAATTTGATAACTGCTTCAGATGCTTATCCAATGCTGAGGGTCGATAAGCTAGCTGGCCCGCAATATCTAACAATCGTGGATTTGAGTCGGGGATACTGGCAGGTCCCTCTGACAGCTGCAGCACGGGAGAGGTCTGCCTTTCTCACCCCCTCAGGTCTATTTGAATTTAATGTGATGCCTTTTGGAATGAAAAATGCCCCAGCTACCTTCCAAAGGGTTGTAAATGGTCTCCTGGAAGGATTGGAACACTGTGCTCTCGCCTACCTAAATGACATCACCGTGTTTAGTGCCAACTGGAAAGACCACTTAGCGCAGCTGTCACAGGTTCTGGGACGCATCACTGCAGTAGGACTAACGGTCAAGCCTAGCAAGTGTCAGATAGGTATGAAACAGGTACAGTACCTGGGACATGTGGTGGGGGGGAGAGCTTCATCCAGATACTGGGAAGGTAGATGCTATTGTGTCCTGGCCCACCCCCCCAAACGAAGAAACAGATTCAGTCCTTCTTAGGAACTGCTGGGTACTATAGAAAGTTTGTCCCCAACTACAGTGCCCTCGCCAAGCCATTGACAGACCTCACAAAAAATAAGCTGCCCAAGCAGATTCTCTGGACGCCAGAATGTGAACAGTCATTCACAGCTCTGAAGAGGGCCTTAGCCAGCCCTCCCGTGTTGCAAGCGCCCGACCCAGCTGACGGTTTGTAGTCCAGACGGACGCCTCAGCCTTTGGCCTAGGTGCTGTGTTAAGCCAGGTAAACCAAACTGGGGAAGAACATCCGATTCTGTATTTAAGTCGGAAGCTGCTACCCCGGGAGGTAGCTTATGCCACCATAGAGAAGGAGTGCTTGGCAATTGTATGGGCCCTACAAAAGCTGCAGCACTATCTCTACGGTCGCATATTCACGATCGTCACCGACCACAACCCTCTTAGTTGGTTACATCGGGTTTCTGGTGACAATGGCAAATTGCTGAGATGGAGCTTAGTTCTCCAAAAATATAGCTTCACTATTCAACATAGGAAAGGGAACAATCATGGGAATGCTGATGGGCTGTCCCGTCAAGCAGAACCCACGTTGTATGCTCTGGCAGGATGACCTGGGAAGGTCATCTGCCCTGCCCCAATTTAAAGGAGGAGGTATCATAATGTCACAGCTTGTCATAATATCACAGCTAGTTATGATGTTAAGGATAATACAGGAACATATTCTTTCATTTTTCTGCCTGTGTCACGTGTATGTCTGCTAGAAGGGAGCTGTTGCCTTGAGTTGCTTGGGGCAAGGAAATGGCTCATTAGGCCTCTAGCCCCTCAGCTCTAATCTGCTGTCTCAGGTGTGATTGTCTTGACCATATGAAGTACTTTGAGTTTCTGTATGCAGTTCCTCTGAGAGTGGGTCACTGCTAATTGGTTTGTCTGCATGGCTTTTGAGCTCAGGAGACGGCCCATTGTCCCAATACACAAAGCAAGACTACCAGATTCTGGAGACAGTGGAAGCTAACACAGGAATGCTTGAAATTTACATATGACAGCCTACTGGAAGTGGGTGAAGGGTTGAAGTCCTTTTGATACAATTTTTACCTGTGGAAATGGGATTTTATGGAAGTGGTTTGAAATCTCTGAAAGATCCAAAACTAACACAGAATTGCTTTGAAGTCTGCAAAGTGCGACAGGAAAAGCCTTGAAATTCACATGTCACAGCTAGCCCAGATGTGACAAGGGGCTCGGCAGACCGTGATGTCACAAACGGGGAAATTGCGTTAGTTTTGGGGATGGAACATTCAATGCCCCAGGCCCCCAAGTGGACTATATAACTCAAGCCTGGGACAGTCACAAATCATCTTCTCTTGAGGGTAGCACATCGCCAGAGCTGATCCCGATCGAATCGGTAAATTCGTGTCCCTCCACGGTTGGACTTTTGCGCTGGTAAACGTTCACGTTTATTTCCCTTTTATTTTGGCAACTTGTTTTGTGTGTATCCTTGTAACTTTTATTTTGTAACTTTTTTTACTTTGTTTTGTACATCTTTTGTATATATTATTTTCTGCATTGTTCCACTTTTTTTTCCTGGAATATTAAATCGTTATTTAATAAGTTTGACTTCTGTACTAAACTAACACTCATAGCCTAGAAGAGACTGAAGTGTAACTGTGTATAAGTCCTTGCCTGATTGTATGACTGAGCAACACTACCATATAAGATTGTAATTGCATTGTGTGTATGGTGCACTTCTGCGCTCGACGGCAGAGTGGGAAGTCTCAGAGTGGCTAACAGTATCTTTTCGGAACGACTGTTAGTGGTTTTGCTTCACTACAGTGTAAGGTTGCAATTGTGCGTGTGTGTGCATGGCGTTCCCGTATTCGGCCTAAAGCGCAAAGCTGACCCGCATACGAAAACGCGGCTTGCGTGCTGAGCACTCGACAGCCGAGTGGACGTGTCTAGCAACAGCTAGTGTTGGCAGTAAGAAGCGTTTGAGGGGTCACAGCCTTGTTTTTAGCTTGAATAAGGCTGCTCCCCGCTTGATCTGGTCAAGCCCGCAGTCGGGAACCGTATATGCAGGCATGCCGCGGGCCGGTTCCTGACACTCAGAATATAGCAACGATCCAGAATTCATCAAGTTATGGAACCAGCAACAGCTGGATAATGCGCTCAAACTACAAGCGATAGTCCTAGACTGCACTGAAGTGGAATAAAACAAAGCAACGACAGAAATCTCAGAGTGTAAAAAAGAGCTAGCAAAGCTGCCATCACCAGAGCAATTGGAAAAAATTGTTACCAAGGTAGAAAATCGGCTGGTGAAGATACTGAACGATATTAATGAAAGAAAACTTCATACGTTTCAACGTGACCAAGACAAATATCTGAAAGGACGATTATTTGATTGGAGTCAAACATCTAACCCTCAATCGAGAAGGAGACGACCAACCAGACCCTCAAAAAGCTACTGGACAACAGACTCTAGTTCTGACTCGGATACTGATAGAACCCACCCTAAATCAGACCCCGACCCTGACACACAAGAATCATGTGCATGAGCCCCTTTAGGAGGAACATCCGCCGAGAAGGGCGAAGATTTAAAGCAAAAAAAGAAAAAGAAAGTAACCTGGAAAAGGAAAACCCCTGGCAAGAAATATCACAAGAACAAATAGACAACTATGATAAACAAGAAAGCCAGAGAATCATCAATATTTCAGGTACTAATCTATCTAATGACTGTTTGAATGGGTTGTTAAAGGGTCTAAACTTTTCATTAACTTGCCCCTTTGATAAACTGCGGTTTGAGGTGGACTGGTATAAATCTATCAGGAGGCTGCTTATAGCATCCTGGCGTAAAGAAAAGGGTGGTTCTAATGTAAAGGAGGAAGTACATCCTGGTGACCTGGGATTTATGCCTGCTTGTGACCTGACTCAAAGCGACTATGTGGCTGTAGAAATTTTGGAATCTTTATTGAAGGAGAACAATGTTGAGCCAACAACAGGAACTGAGCTCGAAGAGATTAGTCCACCCAGACAATTCTATAACCCAAAAAAATCAACAAAAGATTTCCTATGTAACCCCGGGTCCCCAATAGAGAAATTAGACCTATTCGTTAAAGCTGATATGAGAGCATTAATGCGTTAAGAAATACAGAGGCGCCGAAAGTATAAAAATAACTAAAAAGTTTAAAATGTTTTGGTTGCGGTGGTGGACCAGCTAACCATAAACGGACGACAAAGCTGTCAATTTTCAAAACATATAATTTATTCAAAAGCTCCCAATATACATTCGCAACGCGTTTCACGGGCATCAACCCGCTTCTTCAGGCAATAAGGGTCAGGAGCAACAAACACTGAAAATGACAGAGATACATGGCATGCATCAGCAAACTGTGTGTGGTACAGCTGTATAGTAAATTACATACAAACATAATCTTTTTGGTATGAAAAAGTGTTATCGCTTATTTGCTTGTGCTGGCATGTTAAAAATTACTCCTATTCGTGTGTTAGACATTGCGTAAGTTAAAGTACAACTAAATGATTATTTTAGTGACTTCGCACTATTCTCTACCTGGATAATATATGACTATTGGATTGTGCTGGTAAATAAGGCAGTGAGTTACAATTAGGTGCGGAGAGGCAGGTGTAGTACATGAGTGTCTGAGGTAATGATGATAGGTTGTGTGAGTGGAGGGGAATAAAAACTTACCAGCGTCTCGTTGGGATGATGCTTGGCACCTCTGTGCCGACACTACGTGTGTGCAGAGTTTATGAGAGGATTGTGGGAGGTGCCAGGGTCCGTGCGGGGGGTGGGACAGTGCAAGCAGCGTGATTGGCCTGTATTTGCTTATTTGGCCAATGCGAAGGGGCTGGGCGGAGGCAAGCAGTGGTGATGCGCGCGCTGCTCTGTCTGGGAATGGCAGCCGTGCGCAGGGGATTGTGGGGCGAGTGCGGCGTGGCAGTGTGTTGGTGCGCATGTGCGCACTTGGTTTCATATGCGGAGAGTGTGGAACGCATCGCACTTCCGCATAAGTGGTGGGCAGCACTATACAAAGAAAAAAGGAGGGGGTGGATAGAGGGCGAGTTGCCCAAAACTGTTTCATATAGCAACTATATATTCAAGGCGTATATATATATAATCTGGCATACATTTTTTTGTAGAAACTTTGTATTTTTTTCTTTTTTGTACAACAGACGTAGATAGTTGTGTTCCATGAAGAGCGCTGCTGCCCTCCAGTGGAAAATATATAAACAGTCCATAGCCTCAAATACAATTTGTGGATAGCATATCACATTGCTTTTGTAAGGTAATGTTTTTATCCAAATCAACTTAAACAGCATATAGGTATGTTGATATAACATCGATATTGCACTTAGATATCTCTGCATCTTTTTTAGCGATGCAGTGTTCTGACAATAAAAGACATGGTGACCGACTTGATTTGGGTAACTTTCTCAATAAAAATTCTAATACATAACCTAAATAAAAATACCATACAAATCTAAAATAGACATAAAATACAGTGCTATCACAGTATGCAATAAAAAGGGGTCATAAGACGACTATTCTATAAAAGGAGAGGACGAATAAAAAGCTTGAGACAAAATCTGTGGAGGGATGATATGTTAATACATTTTTTCCAGCTGCTCATTAAGGCCATCTGGAGTAAGTGATTTTAGGATTTGGATCTAATACATCTCACGCGATTTCAGGAGCTCAAACGAGTTGGCACGGTTATGTGGGATTGTGTCAATGAGTGTGATGTGAAATAGTTCTGGGTTATTGTTGTGGCAGGTGGTGAAGTGTCATGATACACTGTGCAGAGGGTATTTATTGATTATATTCCTTTTGTGTTGTCCTATTCTCGATCTCGCGGGTTGAGTGGTCCTACCCACATATTGGAGCTGGCATGGGCAAGAAATAATGTAGATTACATATTTTGATTCGCAGGTGAGCTGGTATTTGATCTGGTATTCTGTTTTGGTAATCTGGGATTGGAACGTCGTGGTCTGGTGGACGAAACTGCAGGCTAGACATTTTTTGTGGTTGCATGGCCCAGACCCCCCAGGAGAACATATTGGAGTCTGGGGGGGGGGTTGCCTGGGGTGTGCGTAGTTTACTTGGAGCCAGTAAACTGCGTAGGTTGGGGGCACGTCTGTAGGTGACTGCTGGTTTGGGGGTCAGAATGGGACGGAGGTGGGGATCCTGTAATAGGATTTCCCACCTTTTGTCAAGTATATTACGGATGGATGAGTGTTGGGCACTATATTTTGTGATGAATCGGGGTGTGTTATTTGTCTGAGAGTTGTTGGTGGGGAGCGGAGGATTCTGTATCTTAGCTTTCAGTTGTGCATCTCTTAGTAGTTTTTTGGGGTATCTGCGATCTGTGAATTTTTTGGTTAGGATTTTGGATTGGGTATTATACATCTGTAACCCCGGGTCCCCAATAGAGAAATTAGACCTATTCGTTAAAGCTGATATGAGAGCATTAATATACCCCTCTGATGCTACAAACATTAGTGAAGGGTAATTAAAGGCCCTCAAAGATTTACAAAGCAATGAAAGACTAGTTCTAAAAAGAATGGATAAAGGGGGGAATTTAGTGATAATGTCTCGGGAATACTATGTTCAAGAAGCTATGAGACTCCTGGAAGGTACCCCAGGGGACTATGTAAAACTATCCAAAAGCCCCATTGAACAATACAAAAAGCAACTGCAAATAATCACTGTTGCAAAAAGGGGTAGAGACAGGCCAAATTACTAAGAAAATGGGGGAAGGATTACTACCTTCCTTCCCCATTAAACCAGTGTGGTACTTTCTCCCGAAAATTCATAAAAATGCCCAGCAACCACCAGGTTGCCCTATTGTGTCGGCCAAGGGCTCGCTGACAGAACCTTTGTCTAAATAGCTGGATTTTGTACTGAAACCCTTTCTGGAGAAGGTACCATCACTGTTGATGGATACATTAGATGTCCTTAGAAAGATTAGCACCCTTGAATGGAAGGAAAACTATACTTTGGCTTCTATTGATGTAGTAAGCCTTTACACACGAATCCCACAAAAATTAGGGGTGGATGTGATTGGTGGGTTTTTGATGGAACATGGTGGAAACCAGAATTGGGTTGAATTTCTTATGACTTGCCTAACGTTTGTCCTTAATCATTATGCTTTCATTTTTGAAGAACAATGGTACAAACAGGCATCCGGTGTTGCTATGGGAACGGCGGTAGTACACACCTTTGCCAATCTATTCTTGGCAAGGTGGGAGGAGCTACATATTCATTGTAATGCCAATCCCTTTCGCAACTCGATTGCATGTTGGCTTAGATTTGTGGACAATATCCTGATCGTTTGGAAAGGAGTCCAGCTCAGTTTTGAGAACTTTGTGGACTACATTAATGTTAATCCTTTCAAAATGCAGTTCACGGGTGCCTGGGGGGGATGGTCAAATTTCTCGACCTGCAGCTGTTTACCGATGGAGATAAGATCCTAACCAGAGGATACCGTAAAGAAACGGCTACTTTTTCTCTCCTTCGGTATAACAGCTACCACCCTAGGCATACTTTGAATGGCATTCCATTTGGCCAATTTCTACGATTAAAGAGGAACAATAGTCTTGAGTGTGACTTTGAAAAACAAAGTTTTGATCTGGGAATGCGTTTCCTAGCAAAACAGTATCCCAAAGATTTGGTGGTTAAGACCTATTTGAAGGCCAAATGCAAGAATCGTGCTGACCTAATATGGAAAGAAAGAAATAAAAACAAAAAAGAGAGGAACATGGTCGTAATAATGATCAGGTAGTAATGGTGTTTGACTACTCTCCAATGGCTTGGAAGGTTTGTAATTGTATCCTCAGACACTGGTCGGTCTTAAAGCTAGACCCCTCTCTTAGCCCTCTTGCAGACACTAAACCCCTTATTACCTTTAGAAGGGCACGTACAATAGGAGATATGGTTACCTCCAGTGAACTAAGGTCAGTTAAAAAAGAGAATTGGCTTCAAGGATTTCATCCACAGGGAAACTACAAGTGTAGAACCTGTAACCACTGCGACCAGTTTATGCTGGGAAAAATGGTACAGTTGGGGGGAACAAAAATATCCATATAATGGTGGCCATACATGGTACAATTTTTTCATCCAATCTTACCATTTCTATGTAGTATAAGGGTAAATTAAGGGAATATACTGAAAGGATAATGTAGGCAGTTCATTTATACTACATAGAATTGGTAAGATTGGATGAAAAAATTGTACCATGTATGGTCACCTTTAGATTATCTACACTGTAGATCCACTTATGTTGTGTATGGAATAGTATGCCCATGTAAGAGGTTCTACATTGGTAAGACTGAACAGCAACTAGCCACTAGATTTCAACAACAGGTAAATTCCATTCATACAGGTGTGAGAGCAGGTAGTTTTTTAGCCCATAAAAAGGACTGCCATGATGGAAAAACAGGAGGTTCGAAGTTTATGGGACTTAGACAAGTACCTATCCCCCCATAGGGGAGGCAATCATAAACAAATGCTATTACAAGAGGAAGCACGTCTAATCTCATTGACATATGCCTGCTATTCAATGGGACTGAATGAGCGCAACAAGCTACATTGCTTTTTAAAGGCATATTGATGGATATATGGAATTTTAGTTGATTCTGTAGATGCTAGCGTACCTAGTATTGTTTTAATGTATTTTAAATTCTCTGCATAGGCTGGATTTTTATGTTTTTGTTTATCTCTTTACAGTACCACACCCCCACTGTCAGCGCTACCACGGTTACAACGGTAACCAAGGACGCATCTGTGAAGGAAGCCGAAGCAAGCGCCGTTTGGTCTGCGTCACGAGACCCCTGGTAGGGGGTGGGGCATACCCCATAAGCGTTTCGAGCCGCGGTAAGGGCGGCAAGCACTCGGTAGCGATGCTATGACAGTGGGGAGTGGTAAGTGGTTTTACCTTATAGATATATAAGTGACTACTTGTCTGTATACCTATTGATACCCTCTGGTCTCTGAAGAAGCGGCAGTTGGCGTGAAACGGCTGTAAGGCCGGTATCTCCTCTCTTACTCTGCTGTAATATCCTATTGCCTATGCAACCACCAATAAATGTCCTATGTGCGTGAGCCGGTGCTCCAACTTCTCTCTCCTTCAAGACATACAAATTGATCTTCGTGAGCACAGCCTTAAAAGGGGTGAAGCATAGTATACGTCAGCCAGCATCTGGTGCCTACTTACTTCTATAAGCGTAACTATTTAGGTATTCTCTTTTCAATTCTGTTCCTTTTTTCTTGTTTTGTTTTATTTTGGTGAAGAGTTTATGAAAATAACAATTTTATGGCTTTTGATTCACTTTGGCTCTGAAGAAAATCCATATGGCATATGCCCTAGCTCTCAAACACCACAAATTCTCTTCTCTCACTCGTCACAGGTAACATGATACTCTATATACATAATCAGATAGCTTCTTGGGCACACAGCAGACTGTTAATCACAAATAGCACCAATGGATTTTTCTAGGCCATTTTTTTCAACTAATGCAACAATGTCATTCTTTCTTAGCAAAGCCCCTGGAGTGTCAGAACATTCAATGCATTTCATAAACAGGGCCGAAGATAGACCATCAGTGACAGGTGTCTGGGGTGGGGCCTAGAGAATTCTAGGGCCCTGCCAGGGGGGTTCTACCATGAAGCACATAAAGACACTTATCAGACACTTGGCCAGAGCTGCAAGCTCTGAGGGGATGCTTGCTGGTATAATCATGTCATTCAATAGCAGCACCAGCTTTCCGTTTCTCACAGAGACCTCTTGACCCCCCTCCTTGTGAATGCATCTTCTCATCATTATTCACTTCAGTCTCCATCCTCCCCAGGTGGAGACAGTTTGAGTATCCAGAGCAGAGAAAGCTGTAACTGATTTCCTTACTGGCTGTTTACAAACTTTACAGCTCTGAACAAAGCTGATAACCAGAGTTATGCTACAAGGAATTCATCAGGACAGGGAGACAGTGAGGAATACTGCCTGTGTGTGAGGTATGCATGTAGCATGTCTTTGTAGTGTGCTCTAGTCTATAGACAGTATGTACAGATGGCTGTGTTGGTTTTGGATCTGAGATCTCATGCACACGTATAATGCACATGTGAATGCATTGATCCTCAGGTGTTTTGTCACTGTCCCAGCTCCTCAGCCCAGAAACACAAGAGATTAGCATGTCATCTGTTAAAATACATTCTATCATGGTTCAAATGAAAGCTTCATATGTCCATGCACATCACAGAGCATGTGAAGTACATGACATTTAGCTGGTGTGTGTAATATACACACACGCCCTTTTTCCAGTGCATGGACACGCCCATTTGTTCCTGCGGCACAGGTCACAAGCTATCCTGGAAGTTGGTCTGGCACCTGCATAGCACCCTCAAAAAAACATCCTGGAGCCGCCCCTGGTGTAAGCACTTTGTAGGTGATTGCAGCTGCATTTTCCATCGATTATGCTAACTCATATACTGTGTATCTGAGTACAAACGCTCACAAAAAACTGCATGTCCTGCGATTATGATTTCCAAAATCACAATCACTCTAGTGGGCTCAACACCGTAGCTTGCCATTAGCAAAGCTTTTTTATAAAGCGCTTACAGTTCTCAAAACTCTAAAATCATTCCAAAAAGTGCTCTAGTGTGCCCCAGACCTTACAAATGAAAAACGAAAACGGGCATAAGAGCGCCCGTGCTTTTAGGCATTTAAAAAGCGTTTTTTGTAGATTGTGATCTGACATGAGGGGGGCCCAGGTGGTTTTCCCAGTAAGGGGCACAGAAATTTCTAAAGGCGGCCCTGGTCATAAATGTTACCATTCTGAAAACTAGAGACCCAGGTCTACTCAGATATACATATTTTGTAACATTTGGACTTATGTAGTTTTGCTGAAATTGAACATATCTTTGAAAATGGTATTTTTTTTACAGTTTCTTTTTACTTTAGCACTATGAGAAAGGCCTCAGCTGTCAAAGACCCCAAATTCTAATATCTCGCTTATCACAGTTAAAATGATATTCTATATGCATAGTCTGATAGCTTCTTGGGCAAACAGCAGACTGTTAACCACTAGTAGCACCAATGGATTTCTGCTCGTAGGGATTTACACAATTGGCCAACATTGGATAAGAAGACAAAGAGCTAACTTACTTGAGGTTGCCCGTGGGGGGAGGGAGCCAACCTCGTATCCACAAATGGACATACGTGTGATATTGAATTAAAAGCCTGAGGGGGTGGTCGTAATTTATGCCAGAGGTCAAAAGCTGGAAGATCATCGAGTGTGTTAGAAATGGGACAAGTATAGTCAAAATCTTAATAATTAAGGGCTGAGTGATACACCTCAAAACATGGTTTAATGAGCACTTAAAGCAGACCCAAACTAAACATTTTTTTAAATTAAAAATATTTAATTGCACCACTCTGACACATACAAAGATAAATAAACACTCCTTCAAACCTATGAGCATTTCAGTGCATGCTTTTCACCCTTCTCTTTTCATAACTAGGGTTATACTGGGGGCAGCCATTAGCAATTCCTCCATTGCCGGACACCACCTACTCCACCAGTTTGCCGGATTTTGTCCCGGTAATTTGAATGGAAGGGAGGGGTTCCTCCAATAAATGTAAAATATTTTATATTTGTCATCATGCAGCTGAAAAAAGGCTGCTGTATATTATTATAATTTAGAAAATAGATTTTATTTCTGAAATCTTGTATTTTTAATTTGGGTCCACTTTAAAGAGTAACTGTTAGCCCAAAAATCAAATTTAAATCTCTATTGCAATGTGTTAAATAGTTTGTAAGGGAGCCAAAAAGGCAATGCTGAAGTTAAAAAGCAATCTAATTTTTTTACTGTGTGGCTATCATTCAGCCTTTTCTCCAAGCTCCTAAGGAGGACGCAAAGAGCAATGTTAATCTATACAGCCAGCTTCTTACTATCTCTCAGGCCATTGAGAGCTGCATCTCACATTGGAAAAAAACAAGCTAATTTGCTGGAATCTTTAGGGATTTTAAATAAAACGCACAGAGGTAAAAAAGGCGGCCAGGCCCATAAAAAGTGCCACACTCAGTCTCAGTCCAACTTCAGGGACCCAGGTCCATTCAAAGAAAAGAACTTTCCAGCGATCTCTAGTGATGTGTACTGGAAATCAGAGGCTGAAAGTAGCAGAAGTTACCATGTCCCTAGTCAGAGATGCAGTAACACCCCGGCAGTGAACCCAGTCGCCATTGCTAAGCCCCATGCAGTCACTGCATTGCTCTGCAATGCCCGCTCTATAAACAATAAGACAGCCATTATTGCGGACCTTATTCAGACATGCGATTTTTCATGCATCACTGAAACCTGGATTGATGCCAATGCGGGCCCCACATTGGAAGCAACCATCCCATACAATTACTCAGTCCTAAGTGAGGGAAGACGAGACCGCAGAGGAGGGGGTGTAGCAATTTGTGGCAAAACAACTCTGCAGCTCAGGGCCCTGAATGTTGGCTCAACAAAGTCCTTTGAATGTATAGGTGCCCAGATCTCAGCTGGTAAAGGCTTCAAAATTTTAGTGGTTTATCGTCCCCCCGGAGATGCTGACCCTTTCCTACAGGAATTCCCAGAACTTCTGGCCATGCTGGCTCTGTCTTATCCGAGATGGATCATCCTTGGTGACTTCAACATCCGGGCTGATAACACTCAATCACAAGATGCAAATGAACTAATAAATCTCATGGGTGGACTAGGCTTCACACAAGTTGTAAAATCAGCTACCCACAGAGGAGGGCATACGCTAGACTTACTGTTCCACCTTGGAATGGACATTAGTAACATAACAGTAACCCCAGTGGTATGGTCAGACCATCACATAATACAGTTTACTATTGAACATCACCCTATCAAGCAGCTCCCTAAAGAAACAATCAAAACCCGTCCCCTGAGTAAATTAACACCGGAGAGGATAACTGCCAACCTGGATTTTACAAATCTGCTCCACAGTCAAATGGACCCAAACTCTCTAGTAACCCAGTACAACAACACGATATATGAAACACTTGACAGTATTGCCCCATGGCGCACCAAATCAGCAACCAAAAAGCAGAAAGCTAATTGGTTTGACAAAACCATCATGGATCTAAAAAAGAAAGGGCGCAGACTAGAAAGACAGTGGCGTAAATCAGGGACTGGGGAGCACAAATCTAGCCTAGTTCAACACCTCAGACAATACCAACAAGCAATAACCAAGAAAAAATCAGACTTTATCTCGCACAAAATATCTACAGCCAACAACAGAGCTGCTCAACTCTTCCACACAGTGGAATCACTCTGCAATCCTTCCTGCCTAAAAGCCCCAACCACATACTCCAGGGAAAGGTGTGAAGAATTCTTTGCCTTCTTCACAAACAAGGTGTCTACCATCCGTGCCAGCATTACACCAACAACATCAATTGACCACTGGACGTTGCATATGCCTACTACCGTACCACCATGGCAAGTCTTTGACACTCTGAGTGTAGAAGATTTTGGAATTCTCATTCAAAGTCTCCGCCCCACTACCTGCGACCTGGATCCTGGCCCAACTGGATCCTTAATGCAGTGCCCAGCGCTGTTCAGGCCAGCACTTCACAAAATCACTCAGTGCTCCTCACCTGTGGCGAACTTACCATTCCTATCAAAAGTTATCGAGAAAGCAGTCGCCAACCAGCTAGAAGCCAGGCTTACAGATAACAACATCTTTGATACTTTTCAGTCAGGATTCAGGAAAAGGCACAGCACTGAAACAGCATTAGTCCGAGTAATGAATGATCTACTTACTGCAAGGGACAAGGGTGATTACTCAATTCTGATTCTTCTTGACTTGTCAGCAGCATTTGATACTGTGGACCATGAAATACTAATCCAGCGACTGAAGAATTACTGTGGCCTAAGGGGTACTGTTCTTAGCTGGTTTCAGACCTTCCTATCTGGCATGACACAGCAAGTATGTCTGGGCACACACTACTCTAATCCAGTGCCACTTGCCTATGGAGTTCCACAGGGTTCTGTACTATCACCATTACTCTTTGCAGTCTACATGCTCCCACTGGGCAAAATAATCCAGAACTATGGTTTAGGATACCATTGTTATGCAGATGACACACAACTGTATCTGTCCTTCAAGCCTGGCACCCAAGACCCATCAGCATCCATAAATGCGTGTCTAGTGGATTTACAAAATTGGATGAACACCAGCTGGCTGAGGCTGAACTCTGACAAAACAGAGGTGTTGGTGGTAGGTGGTCCACACATGATGGATAAAGTTCAAAACGCTCACCACCTCAAACTAGCAATTGGGGGAGATACTGTACAGTATAAAGACTCTGTGCGAAACCTTGGGGTGATCCTGGATGGAAATCTAAAACTCAGACAGCAGGTATCAGCTGTCGTCAAGTCTTCCTTCTTCCATCTAAGAAATATAGCGAAAATAAAACACCTAATCCCAGCTGAAGACCTACCTGCCCTGGTTCACGCATTTGTATCCTCCTGCCTAGACTACTGCAACGCCCTGTTAATCGGATCTACAGATAAGGTTCTGCGCCCCTTACAGCTAGTACAGAATGCTGCAGCCAGACTCCTAGCCAATGCCCCCCGCAGCTCACACATCACCCCAGTACTGCAAACTCTTCACTGGTTGCCAGTAAAATGGAGAATCAATTTTAAGATCTGCCTGCTGACATTCAAGGCTCTACACCACATGGGACCCAAATACATAGCGGATCTATTGGAACTTTATGCCCCTCCACGCACCCTCCGCTCTGCCAACAAGATGAAGCTGGTTATTCCCAGGATACACTTAACATTTGGTGCTCGGGCCTTTTCCTATGCAGCCCCTACTCTATGGAACTCACTTCCACAATCAGTACGAGAGGCTCCTTCTCTGGACAGCTTTAAAAAAAGGCTAAAAACTCACCTCTTTTCCCTAGCCTTTGAGACTGCATAATGCAGGGTCACAGCGCTTTGAGTCCCCAGGGAGAAAAGCGCTATATAAATATTATTGTTATTGTTGTTATTGTTATTGTTAACTTGGTACACCAATGATGACAAGGGGTTAAGCACTTGTGGATGCTGCATCTCTGGCCCCCTCAGGTCTTTAAAAAAAAAAATGACGCCAGAGCAGCGCAAGCAGCGAGCGGAACATGCTGAGAGTGATTGAAATGTATACCTTGTAAGAATACCAGCTCAATCACTGCCAACCAGAAGCAGTTAAAAAGCAGTTCTGCACAAATATAAAGTACTCCTAAAGCTGGCCAAACACGATACAATGATGATGATGATGATGTTATCTATTCAGTTGTGTTCGACTCTTGGCAACTCTATAGGTTAGCTCTCTCCATGCTGTCCGATCTTGTACCATTTCTGCCAGTTGCCTTAAGCTCAATCCTGTGCCAGCTTTGATGGTATCAACCCAACGCATTCTCTGGTGGCCTTGTCGCCTTTTGCCACTGATCAGTCCTAGCATTAGGTCTTTCTCTAAGGAATTTGATCGCATCATGTGGCCGAAATATGTGAGTCTGAGTCTGGTGATCTTGCCTTCCAGTGACATGCCTGGTCTTATACGTTCCAATACTTCTTTGTCATTCTTGCTGTCCATAGAATGTGAAGCAACCGTCGCCAGCACCACAACTCGAAAGAGTCGATTTCTCTTCTATCTGCTTTTCTTAGGGTCTAAAAAATAGGATACAATAAAATGATCCAATCTTACAGCATTTCAGTCAAAATGATCAGTTGTACAGAAAAATCTAAAGCTTTTTAAAATTTGTTTGAGAAATCTCATCAATTTTCTTAAAGTGAACCTTAAGTGTCCCAAAAAAAATGAGTTTTACTCACCTGGGGCTTACCTCAGCCCCCTGCAGCTGATCGGTGCCCACGACGAGTCGCTCTGATGCTCCGGGTCCCGCTGGCGGCCACTTCCGGTTTCGCCGTCAGGACCCGTCAGGCTGAGGAACGCGGCTGATACTACGCGTTCCCAGCCAAAATAGCACCCCTATTCGGCCATATGTCCGCATACGGGTGCCTATGCGGACATATGGCCGCATAGGGGTGCTATTTTGGCTGGGAACGCGTAGTATCAGCCGCGTTCCCCAGCCTGACGGGTCCTGACGGCGAAACCGGAAGTGGCCGCCAGCGGGACCCGGAGCATCAGAGCGACTCGTCGTGGGCACCGATCAGCTGCAGGGGGCTGAGGTAAGCCCCAGGTGAGTAAAACTCATTTTTTTTGGGACACTTAAGGTTCACTTTAATAATTGGGGACAAATTGAACAAGTGTGGTATATTAAAAACCATAAATTGCATAATTGTGGGATATCTACCTCTATAAATAATCACACCTCTGTCTCACCTATACTGCTAATAAATATCTCCAATACCATATTACATAGGGAGCCAGAGTATTCAAATATCACATATAATTTTATTAATTATCAAAAGGAATTGCAGTATAACCATAGATCACACACTTTAAAAACACTTAAAAATCTCCTATCCATAGACTAGTGATCACATCAAGGCAATGGGCATATTGATAGGTGCACCTATATTCTTTGATCCGGATATAAATCTCTTCAGGCCCCTTTGCTATATTGTGAAAACGCTATGGATTGACACCATCCAGTGGACAACTTTGATATCTTCAATCCTCCCGTGTGCAGACTTATGCACACCTCTGCATCAATATTTCATGCACACGCCCTCATTACATGCATATAATTGGATGTGCAAAACCCTCACAGCCAAGCAGCGACCAAAGCAAAATAGCAAGCAGGTTTTCCACAGCACTTCAGAGGTTCACATATATTCACTGCGTTCAGCGGCATCCAGCCATAAACAGAAGCAGGTACAGCTATAGCCTCCGGACATGCCGGTACTCACACTTCCAGTGGGGCGGTGTATACAACGCTGCATGCAGACTTCGCCGCACTTGTTCAGTCTTAGTTGCCTTCAGCGAAAATTGGACCCATTGAAACGTACCGCGCAACGGCGCGGCAAACTTCGGTTGGGAGGCTGGTTAGGGAAGAGGGCGATGGTACGGGAGGATCAGCGTATCCAGCGTGATGACGTCATGGACACGTGACGCGTTTCACCATTACGGTTTCTTCAGACGTGTACCCACAGAGGGCGCTCCTGCTATTTATATAGCCAGCCTCCCATCTGCTTACTAACTAAGTGGATATTGTGTTTCCAAATGGCCTTGAGTTGATTAGAGCACCATCTAGTGCCTAGTAAAGATAATGCAACCGTGGAGGAAGTTCACAAGAACACTTTTAAATTCATATCGCTGTTCAAGCCATGCGGTTGCATAGAGTTACATTTATATATCCAGAAGGATTCTTTTTTTAGCAATTGCTGATCATAGTCGCCTCTTCGTGAACTAATATTCAGTTTGATATATGCCCATTGCTTTCAAATACCTCGGATCAGAATTATGGCATTCTTTAAAATGCATTGCCACTGGGCATTTTTCATACTTTGATTTTATATTATTCACATGTTCTTGAATTCTAGCCTCCAAAGGTCTATATGTTTTTCCTATGTAAATCTTATTACAACTGCATTTTAATTGATAGACTACCTTTTCTGTATTGCAGTCAATGTAATCCTTAATAGCACACTGTATTATCACTATTTGAGAAGGTCTCACC
The DNA here is from genome assembly GCF_040937935.1 of Hyperolius riggenbachi. Classification (NCBI taxonomy): domain Eukaryota; kingdom Metazoa; phylum Chordata; class Amphibia; order Anura; family Hyperoliidae; genus Hyperolius; species Hyperolius riggenbachi. The sequence continues at coordinate 160,284,324 of NC_090650.1, forward strand.
CTTTTGCATAAACGGGCACATCAAGCAATCGCAACAGCGAAACATCCCTTTTCGATTGCTTTTTGCTATCCCTGTCCTCCTATCTGGCCCAAACTCACTATTGACCAAAATATCTGACAGGTTCCTTCCTCTTCTGGCAGCTAAATGTGGGTATTCACCTATGCAGTTCTTTATCAAAGGATCCCTTTCCAATAGGTGCCAATGTTTTGTCAGGACCTCTTTAATCTCATTATAATGGGAACTGTATGTAGTTACAACTCTAATGACCCCATCATCTTTTTTATTGTTATTTCTTAGTGCTGATGATGCAAGTAGGTCAGACCTTCTCCTAGACAGTGCCTTATAATAAGCATTGTTAACAATATGTCTTGGATAACCTCTCACCAACAATCTACTCTTTAAGGCCCCGTTCACATCACAAACGTGGATGGCCATGCGTGCGGAACGCGTGCGGACCGCAAAGCGTACGAACGCACGCCATCCGCGTTTGTGTGCGTTGCGTGGCTGATCCCATCACTGAAAAGTGAATGGGACAGCCATGCGTTTTTACAAAAAATGCATGCAGCATGCGTTCCCGGACCGCACAGGTCCGGAACGCATGCAGTGTGAACATCAGACATTGCACTGTATGCAATGTCTGATGTCGTGCGTGTCGGCCACCTGCACGCGTTTCCAAAACGCGGCTGGAAACGCGTGCAGTGTGAACGGGGCCTAATTGTTCAGCTTCTTTCTTATAATCATCTGTATTACTACAATTTTGTCTTAAGCGCATGAACTGATCAGTAGTCACAGCCCATTTTTGAGAGGGCAAATGTGCACTTTTTGCTGATAATAAAGTATTTCCAGCTGTCTCCTTACAAAAAGTACTTGTGGTGAGTTTGTTATCCGTTTTTCATATGAGCAAATCCAAGCAGGAAATTTCGGTCTGACTGAGGGAATAAGTGAGGAAAATACTCCTGTCATTGTTATTTAATTCACAAATAAAATCATGCAACTGGGGTTCTGTACCCTTCCAAAGTACCAGTATGTCATCCACATACCTAAGCCACAGGGCACCGTGCTCCCGGTACCCACGCATGCCCCTCACCACCTTCTCCTCCCAAAATCCTAGGTGGAGGCACGCATAGGACGGGGAGCACGCCGCCCCCATGGCCACGCCCTTCTTTTGGCGATATAATTCCCCTTTAAACTCAAAAAAGTTGTTCTCTAGAATAAATTTAATCATGTCTAACACGTACTCCGAGTGACCTTGTTGCTCTCCATATTTTCTATCTAAATAAAAACCCAATGCTTCCAGGCCCTTGTCATTAGGGATAGAGGTAAAAAGTGACTCCACATCTAACCCCACCAGTATCCAGTTCTCCTCTAGTTGCACTCCCTCAATCGGTGAGAAAGCGTGGAGGAGCCGCCGCCATGAGCCAGCGGTATGAGGCGGCTGTCTCCGGGCAGGGCTCAGCGGAGCGCGGAGACACCGCAGAGCAGGGCTGCTGTGGCTGGGACTTGTAGTCCCTCTACTTTCAGAGTGACGCGCGCGCACTCAGGCAGGGAATTTATGGCAGCCAAAAAGGAGTCAGCTGACCAGGCTGGTCAGCTGACTCTGGCTCCATTCGTCAGTGGCCCAGAACTTAGGGAGGTGCTGGGGGGATACCTGTGTATATATACCACGGGTTGTTCACTTGCTCATTGTCTGGCGTGCGATCACATATGTGGGAGCACCCAGATCCGTAGTCAGATCCGCAAGTGTGCCGGGACCAGCTGGAGCTGTAATCCTACACTTAGCTAGATTCTGTTGATAGCTAAAGTACTAGTTTGATTGTGATTATCTGTTATGACTTTTTGCCTGCCTGACTATCCTCCTGAACTCTGACCTTGTACCTCGATATTTCTGATACCCTGTTGCCGAACTCTGCCTGTACCTAGACTCCGCCTCTGCTTTATGATCTTGTACTTTGTCTGTCCGTGTGTGTACGACCTGGCTTGTCCGACCTCGAGAACCGACCTTACACTTGGAGGCGGTTCCCCGTCCTGTCAGTGACATCTCCTCCTGAGTGTCACTTTCAGACAATCCTTCCTACTGTCAGTCTGACTCCTCCCGTCTTGGAGAGCTCAGGTCTGTGGAAGGAATCTGTGCAGTACTTCTTGCTGCACTGAGGCCTAGTCCTCTAAGTGTTACTGTTACACCAAACACTACACTCTACTCAGGTGAACAGAGGTTAGCTAGTATATCGGATTATCGGTGATACTGCAGATCACTTATAATCTGGTATACATCTGTATTCCCAGTGATACTGCAGATCACCGGTAATCAGATCCTCTCTGTGCTTCACCGATCGTTACACAATCGCTGCCAATACAGCTTTAGTATCCATAACAAAGGAAGGCAAACTCTGTACCATATCTTTAATTTTAATGTCCACAAACTGAGCGATCTTTTCTAATGGTCCATTGTTCCCAGATATAATGGGACGACCCGGGGGGTTTCTTAAGTTCTTATGCGTTTTTGGTAGAATATAGAACGTCGGGATAGTGTAAATATCCACCTTAAGGAACTTCATCTCCCTCTCTAACAGGACCCCATTAAGATAACCCCAAATTATTTTATCATTTATTTTATCTATCAGGTCCTTAAAAGGGGCTGTTCTTATTCTCTCATAGGTGGCTCTATCATTAAGCAATCGTCTTACTTCCCTTTCATAATGTTCTTTACTCATAATAACTACGTTACCTCCCTTGTCACTCTTTTTTATTTCGATTTTCTTATTTTCTTGTAAATCTTTTAGACTCTCCCTCTCTGCTACACTCAAATTATCCTGACCTCTCTTTTTCCAGTTAATCAATTTAGGGTCTTCCGCCACTAAATCCATGAACATGGATGTATATTTGTTACTACTTAATGCAGGCATAAATGCTGACTTTGGAAGTAAATGGGTGTGCAGTATAGGGCCTGGCTCATTTTCAATGTCACCAAGAAGTCCACTCAGATCCATATCATCGACATCTATCACTTCGCTTTGGATATCGCTGTTGGCAGCGGTACTGGAGTACATCCTTTTGAGGAGAACTCTTCTCAAAAATAACTGAATATCCTTGAATGTTTCAAATTCACATCCAGGTTGTTTGGGACAAAAAGATCATCCCTGTCTCAAAAGGGTGGTATATTGGACAGATTTTTCAGATCAACCAGAAAAATTGATGTAATTGAAATTGAAATAATTGCATCGCGTGTGGCCACCTTAACAAATATATACTGTATGTTTCAGGTCCTTGAGGTGGTATTATTCACAATAAGCGGTACTTGGCAAATGCCATCTCTAAAGGTGCCCACACATCTAGAGATGTACCGGCAGATTCGACCAAGAGACAAATCTCTCTCTGAATCTGATCAATTCAATCAGAGACCAATTCTCAATTGATTTCAGCATGAAATATCTTGGGAATTGGCCTGGTGCAGCTGCTTCCGTCGCTGCCCCCTAATGTAAATGTGTCCCCCCTGCCCGTGCATTTATACTTTACTTGTCCGCTGTTGCCCACTGCCAATACATCTTCTGTTTCCACATTGCTGCCCCACAATTACATACTATATGCCAGCAGCCAATAGGGCACAACAACAGAAGCGGTAGATGGATAGGCAGCATTGTGGCATAGTGGTTAGTACTCTCGCCTTGCAGCGCCGGGTCCCTGATTTGAATCCCAGCCAGGGCACTATCTACAAGTAGTTAGTATGTTCTCCCCGTGTCTGTGTGGGTTTCCTCCAGGTACTCCAGTTTCCTCCCACATCCCAAAAACATACAGTTAAGTTAATTAGCTTCCCTAGACTATGTTTAAGCAAACTGCACAAAAATCAGTCACAGTTCAGTTAATTTTGTGTGCGCTACCACAAATCTGTGTATCCAACTTCAAAGGTGTTCTGACAGCGCTCCTCATTATATCATCTGCAATACTGTCACAAGCAGCACTCTGGGGCTCCTGGCTCTCCTCCGCTCGTGCTGAGGAGAGCCGGGGACCCCGGAGTGCTGTTTGTGACAGTATTGCAGATGATATAAGGAGGAGCGCTGTCACAACACCTTTGAAGCTTCCCTAGACTGTGATACATTCGCTACCTGATATACAGTGGCATGCGAAAGTTTGGGCAACCTTGTTAATTGTCATGATTTTCCTTTATAAATCGTTGGTTGTTACGATAAAAAATGTCAGTTCAATATATCATATAGGAGACACACACACAGTGATATTTGAGAAGTGAAATTAAGTTTATTGGATTTACAGAAAGTGTGCAATAATTGTTTGAACAAAATTAGGCAGGTCCATAAATTTGGGCTCCACAAAAAATAAAGAAATGAAATCAATATATAGTAGATCCTCCTTTTGCAGAAATTACAGCCTCTAAACGCTTCCTGTCGGTTCCAATGAGAGTCTGGATTCTGGTTGAAGGTATTTTTGAGGATTCCTCTTTACAAAACATCTGTAGTTCATTCAGGTTTGGTGGCTTCCGAGCATGGACAGCTCTCTTTAACTCACACCACAGATTTTCCATTTTATTCCGGTCTGGGGACTGAGATGGTTATTCCAGAATGTTGTCCTTGCTCCTCTGCATGAATTCCTTAGTGGATTTTGAGCAGTGTTTAGGGTCGTTGTCTTGTTGAAAGATCCAGCCCCAGCACAGCTTCAACTTTGTCACAGATTCCTGGACATTGGTCTCCAGAATCTGCTGATACTGAGTGGAATCCATGCGTCCCTCAACTTTGACAAGATTCCAATTCCCTGCACTGGCCACACAGCCACACAGCATGATGAAACCACCACCATATTTTACTGTAGGTAGCAGGTGTTTTCTTGGAATGCTGTGTTCTTTTTCCTCCATGCGTAACACCCCCTGTTATGCCCAAATAACTCAATTTTATTTTCATCAGTCCACAGCACCTTATTTCAAAATGAAGCTGGCTTGTCCAAATGTGCTTTAGCATACCTCAAGCGGCTCTGTTTGTGCTGTGGGCAGAGAAAAGGCTTACTCTGCATCACTCTCGCATACAGCATCTACTTGTGTAAAGTGCACCTAATGGTTGAACAATGTACAGTGACTCAATCTGCAGCAAGATGATGTTGTAGGTCTTTGGTGCTTGCCTGTGGGTTGACTCTGACTGTTCTCACCATTCATCGCTTCTGTCTATCCAAGATTTTTCTTGGTCTGCCACTTTGAGCCTTAACTTGAACTGAGCCTGTGGTCTTCCATTTCCTCAATTTGTTCCTAACTGTGGAAACAGACAGCTGAAATCTCTGAGACAGCTTTCTGTATCCTTCCCCTAAACCATGATGGTGAACAATCTTTGTCTTCAGGTCATTTGAGCTGGTTTTTTTTAGACCTCCATGTTGCTACTCTCCAGAGAAAATTAACAATTGACCCCCTTAAATACTCTTTCTCATAATTTGATTCACCTGTGTAAGCAGGTCAGGGGTCACTGAGCTTACCAAGCCAATTTGAGTTCCAATAATTAGTTCTAAAGGTTTTGGAATCAATAAAATGACAACAGTGCCCACATTCATGCACATACCTAATTTAATTTAAACAATTATTGCATACTTTCTGTAAATTCAGTAAACTTCATTTCACTTCTCAAATATCTCTGTGTGTCTCCTATACAATATATTTAACTGACATTTTTTTATTGTAACAACTAACAATTTATACAGGAAAATCATGACGATTAACAAGGTTGCCCAAACCTTTACATCCCACTGTAGACATATGACTAAGGAAGGGATTAGATTGTTAATCCACTCTGAAGGACAGTTAAGTGACAAGACAATATACTCTGTACAGTGCTACGGAAAATGTCAGCACTATATAAATATAAATACATAATAATAATAATAATAATAGGCACCACGACTTTCGGGAACTCTGGTTGCAGGAACTACTGTTCCTGCTCACCAATGCCCGCACTTCAAAGCACCGCCGTACGCGCTTCAGTGCGCACGGCCGCCCACAGCCCATAGATTTGCGGCCCCTGAACTTCAGATGAGGTTTTGCAGGGCTGTGAATATACTCCACGAAGTGCAGTAAGTAGATATACATCAGAACATCCTCTACATGAACTGATGCCACTCTCAGTATAGCTGGAATATTGGGGGGACACATGTGTCATCAGATCGTGCTGACATACAGTGCACATGGAACGCCTGTCCTCGGAGGGCACCGTACTTCCTGGTTACTGATATCCTCTTACTGTGTGACCCCAGTCGTCCACGTGCACCCTCAGGTTATGCAGTAAGATTGCGCCAGTAACCAGGAAGTAAGGCGCTCTCCGAAGACAGGCGTTGACCTATGCAGAGAGCAGGTTACACAGCGGATGTTCTGAAGTGTTTGCACAGTTAGAAGAGCTGGTAGGTGAAGTCCCGTGCTGTGCTGCCTCAGCCTCAGGCACTCTCTGAGCTGCTCTCTGCCGCCTGCATTGTGGCCACCAGGAAGGCACATTCGGACTATAAGATGCACCTAATTTTTCTTTTGTGCGACTTATAGTCTGAAATACATATACAGTGCTGCCCATAATTTTTCATACCCCCGGTAAATTTTGACTTAAAGTTACTTTTATTCAACCAGCAAGTAATTTTTTTGACGGGAAATGACATAGGTGTCTCCCAAAAGATAAAAAGACGTTGTACAAGAGGCATTATTGTAGAAAGAAAAAAAAACATTTCTCAGCTTTTATCTAAATTTGAGCAAAAAGTGTCCAGTCCAAAATTATTCATACCCTTCTCAATAATTAATAGAAAAGCCTTTATTGGCTATTACAGCAATCAAATGCTTCCTATAATTGCAGACCAGCTTTTTGCATGTCTCCACAGGTACTTTTGCACATTCATTTTTAGCAATGAACTCCAAATCTTTCAGGATGGAGGGTCTTCCAGATGGGCCCGCACGAACAGGAGAGCAGCGGACTAGAGGGGAAGGCCCCATGATAAGGCTGGGCTTCAGCGGGGTTGTTAGGGGGTTAATCAGAGGGGAGTGGGTAGGAGACGAGTGCGGGGAAAGGCTGGCCGCATCAGGATCTGGGCGCCAGAAAGTGACGTCAGCTAACAAGAAGCCGTATGCACTTCTAGGCAGTTGCGGCAGGGAGCGGAGATTCCCACCCACCCTCTCTGAAATTAGGAGTTTGTCAGTTGGTTTCATGGTGGTGGTGGTTTATGTCATTGCAGCAGGCGGGGTCTAGGGCTCCAGGGGTTGGTCATGAAGATATAGTTGGTAGGGCAATTATTTGCCCAGTACGGAGGTCAAAGGGTGTCTTCTAAGAGTTATGCTGTTAAATGGGGCATGCGGCTATCCCTGAGCCGGCGTCTGCGGCGGGGGCCAGTTTTGACAGGTTGCATGCCCATCAAGGTTTATCGGTACCCCGGAGCCCTTGCCCTTAAGAATGTTCTTTCTATGTTCGGTTTTTATTTCAATTGTTAAATTATTTTTATAATAAAGAAGGGCTGCTTTGGCCTTTTTATGCCATCCTAAGCAAGCAGTCCTGGTTGTTATTTACTAGATAAGTTTGGTTTAAGTTACCAGTAGCAGGTAAGCTATGCACTTATCATGCCATCACCCTGATCTTTAGCTCCCTCCATAGATTTCGAATTGGATTTAAGTCAAGGCTCTGGCTGAGCCACTCCAAAATGTTGATGTTGTTGTCTGCTAACCATTTCTTCACCATGTTTGCTGTGTGTTTTATTTGGGTCATTGTCAAGCTAAAAATGTCCACTGGTGCCCGAGGCCAAGTTTCTCTGCAGACTGCCTGATGTTGTCGTTGAGAATCCTCAAGTATTGCTCTTTTTTCATGGTGCCGTTTACTGTGATTAGGTTTCCTGGTCCATTGGCTGAAAAACACCCACAAAGCATTAGGTTCCCACAACCATGTTTGACAGTGGGGATGGTGTTCTTTGGGTTTAAGGCTTCTCCATTTTTACACCAAATGAAGGAAACATCATTGTGACCAAACAATTCAATATTTGTTTCATCTGACCATAACTCAGAAGACCAGAAGTCTCTTTCTTTGTCCAAATGAGTATTTGCAAAGGCCAAGCAAGCTCTTGTGTGCCTTATCTGGAGAAGTGGCGTCCTCCTTGGTCTGCATCTGTGAAACCCAGCAATGTTCAGTGTCCGTTGGATTGTCTGCCTTAAGACATTGCCACCAGCAAAGCCCAGACTCACCAGGATGGCCTTGGAGATGATTCTTTTTCACCTCTCTCACTACCCTCCTGGCCATCACAGGTGTCACTTTTGGCTTCCAACCACATCCTCTGAGATTTTCTACAGTGTGGAACATCTTTTATTTTTTAATAATACTTTACACTGTAGCCACTGAAACTTGAAAAAAATTAGAAATGGCCTTGTAGCCCTTTCCTGACTTATGAGAAGCCACACTGCACAGCCGCAGGTCCTCTCTAAGCTCCTTTGTCTTAGCCATGACTGTCCACAATTGGCAGCAGATTCCCACAAAATGCAATCCAATTGGCAGCAGATTCTCACAAAATGCAATTCAATTGGCAGCAGATTCTCACAAAATGCAATTCAATTGGCAGCAGATTCCCACAAAATGCAATTCAATTGGCAACAGATTGTCACGAAATGCAATTCAGTTGGCAACAGATTCCCACAAAATGCAATTCAATTGGCAGCAGATCCCCACAAAATGCAATTCAATTGGCAGCAGATTCTCACAAAATGCAATTCAATTGGCAGCAGATTCCCACAAAATGCATTAAAACTGGCAGCGTTTCCCCTCAATAATTAGCATTAGGCAGCATCCTCCTCAATAATTAGCATTAGGAAGCATCCCCCTCAATAATTAGCATTAGACAGCACCCCACTCAATAATTAGCAGTAGGCAGCATCCCCCCTCAATAATTAGCATTAGGCAGTGTCCCCCCTCAATAATTATCATTAGGCCGCGTCCCCCCTCAATAATTAGCATTAAGCAGCATCCCCCCTCAATAATTAGCATTAGGCAGCGTCCCCCTCAATAATTAGCATTAGGCAGCGTCCCCCTCAATAACTAGCATTAGGCAGCGTCCCCCTCAATAATTAGCATAAGGCACCGTCCCTCTCAATAATTAGCATTAGGCAGCGGCCCACTCAATAATCAGCATAAGGCACCGTCCCCCTCAATAATTAGCATTAGGCAACGCCCCCCTTAATAATTAGCATTAGGCAGTGTCCCCCCATTAATAATTAGCATAAGGCCCCGTTTACACTTAATCAGTTGCTCTCAGTTATAACTGAAAGAAAGCTGATTTTCAAAGTAATGCCCATGTATTCCTATGGAACTTTTCACACTTAACGCATTTTAACTGAAATCTTCTTCATGGGAAAAACGCGTACCAACGTGTACTAACGCACTCTAATGCACACCAACTGATTAAGTGTAAATGGGCCCTTAGGCAGCGTCCCCCCTCAATAATTAGCATTAGGCAGTGTCCCCCCTCAATAATTAGCATTAGGCAGCGTCCCCCTCAATAATTAGCATTAGGCAGTGTCCCCCCTCAATAATTAGCATACGCAGCATCTCCCTCAATAATTACCATTAGGCAGTGTCCCACCTCAATAATTATCATTAGGTAGCGTCCCCCCTCAATTAGCTTTAGGCAGCGTCAGGAACCTGAAGATACAAAAATAATGAACTCACCTGGCAGATGACTCCTCCAGCGCTCCGGGCAGGCAGTGATTGTGCAACAGCTCCGGCGCCTAACTCTCCCGCCTCATGCTGAGATGGCCAGCAATGAGTTCCAGGTGATGCGGTTGGAGTGTGTATCACTCTGCATCATCTCGGGACTCAAATAGAGCCGGCCCAGGGTGGGCTAAGATCGCTCCGCTGACGCTCTGCATTCAGGAACTTCAGGGAGAAGAGCCAGCGGCTGGCGGGCCGGATGCTACCCTCTGGCTGCCAGTTGCACACCGCTGCTCTAACCGACTACCACCAGGGCCGGGCCGAGGCATAGGCTGGAGAGGCTCCAGCCTCAGGGCGCAGTGTAGGAGGGGGCGCAGAATTCATTCAGCTGTCATTCCCCTATTGTGTTTGAAGCAGAAAGAAATAAGAAAAGGGGATACATGGCAGTGACTGCAAGCCAGATAACTAGATATTAAGGTGTTGGGGAGGTTGTGGGCCCTGTGGCGCCTCTTAGTCTAATAGCAATCAGTATGAGACGGCTGGGGTGGGAGGGATGGAGGGGCGCACTTTGGTGTCTCAGCCTTGGGTGCTGGAGGACCTTGTCCCGGCTCTGACTACCACTAACCTTGTGCCTAACACTGACCCTTCCACCATCAATCTGAAATACTAGCAATACTTTACTTACTGGGACAGACAGTCTCTAAAATGTGTGTGTTGCCCCCTATTTACATGAGCAACAGTCTCCCTCTTCTGAAGTCCATGCTGAGGCTGCGTCCTCACCAGGGCCCTGCAACTGGGGAGCCCACATGGGGCCCTCTTCCATTAGTTGCGCTAGTGGAGTACTGCAGGTCACCCTACCAGTGTATTTCATGGTAATATTGCTGTGCCTGCACGGTAATACTACCAATGTGTAATGAATCGACCCCTTGAACTCTCACTAGTGTTTGCATTTCGCAGTACTAAATGCTGAACTACTTAAAATATTGAGATCTATTATCAGCTGTACTAGTCAGATTTGTTTGCTGTTATCTACATTGATTGCTCAGAGCATGGTCTGCTCTTTGATGGTTGATACAAAGTACTCTTTGATGTTTTTTTCTTTAATACAAATTGCTCTATCTTGCAAACATATACTGTGTGCTGGTGTATTTCTTGTACAGTATATAGTATTCTTCTGCATTTTGATGAGGTCATCAAGTGAGGACTCTTACAATACAGAAGAATGTTGCGTGTGCAATGCAGAGCTGCCACTAGCAGGACGGATGGTGAGTGACACTGACGCTGTCTTTTCCACCTGACAATCTTTCTCTACTCTTTTCTGGCAGTTTATCAGCTGTGTTGCACTGTAGCTGTGCTCTTGAATGGTGAATTATTAATTTTGGTGAAACTAATTTTTATGCTAGGACGCCAGCTTAAACTCTAATTCTTGGGTCATGTCACTAAGGATGACTTGAGACAGTGATTGTAAGATTCTAAGGACAGTAAGTGAGACAGGGATCAGAATAAAAAAATTTATACTTATTTATTTATTGTATTTATAAAGCGCTGGACATTAGTTAAGGTTACAGACAATACTTTGGGATGACATACAGCAAAAAGACAATACAGTAATACAAGAAAAATCAGACCACGCAGCACAGTATGGGTACAAGGTGATGCTTAGTCAGTCACTGGATGGGTGCATGGAGATTAGGCAAGTTGAGTGCACTCAAATGCATAGCATGGGTGCACAGTAATGGAGGTGCATGAACAGGTAGGACACACAAGGAGGACCACCCTGCCCGAAGGCTTACAATCTAGAGGGGGTGTGGCCTGTGTTGAGGGGCTGAGTTTAGGGCACCAGAAAACCTGTATCTACAGGCTACTAAATTGTAAATCTGGCCCTGATAAACAGTGACTACATCAAGTACCTCATACATCATACTTCCTTCCAACTATGGCTACCATGTGCATTGTTATTGCTATGAACTTACAAAATGCCCACATGTTCTGCAGCCCAGTACAGAGTATATCGCATAACGGTGGCGTAATGGTTAGCACTCTCGCCTTGCAGCGCTGGGTCCCTGGTTCGAATCCCAGCCAGGGCACTATCTGCAAAGAGTTTGTATGTTCTCTCCGTGTCTGCGTGGGTTTCCTCCGGGCACTCCGATTTCCTCCCACATTCCAAAAACATACGGATAAGTTAATTGGCTCCCCCTAAAATTGGCCCTAGACTACAGTACTTACACATAATATAGACATATGGCAATGGTAGGGATTAGATTGTGAGCTCCTTTGAGGGACAGTTAGTGAGAAGACAATATATATATACTCTGTACAGCGCTGCGTAATATGTCGGCGCTATATAAATACTAAATAATAATAATAATAATAACTGTCCCACAGAAGAACGCTCAATGGCATGCCCCTCATAGTACAATGTCAAGATATGTAATATGTACATATATGTATTATGTATGTAAAGTATGTATCCGGCACGGTCTGTATCATAGTGTAAGCCAATTTACAAGGGGAAACCAATTTACTTTGCATTACGTTTTCGGGATGAAACTGAGCACACCGGTGTTAACAAAGGAAACCCACACAGACACATGCGACAACATGCAAACTCCAAATGAAACTGCCTGGTATTTGAACCGGGAGCTACCGCTGCAAGGTGAGAGTGGAAACCTGTAGGCCAAGGTGCAACCCATCATGCATTCAAACACACACATCCCATGTGCCTCTTTGTGGGACAAAAGGGACAATCTATACTTTCTATAGGCAAGTTGCACCCATGTTATTGAAAGAGAAGAAAAGAAGGCTAGGGGAAGTAGTGAAACAAAAAAAATAGTTCTATTTATGCATACATGCAAAAAGGGCGTCTGGAAAAAAGGGTGCTGGATATAGACAAGACTATAAGTTTTTATGTAAAACAATATTTTTCATTTCTATATTATAAATGAAAATCAAGTGCTAAATATGTTAAAATAATGGTAATGAAATTGCAAAATACCATCTATAACAAAAATGATATTTACACTTGTATTAAGCATAGTAATACAATTGTAGATATTACAAGTATTTTACTGCAACTATACCTAACTCTACTCTTACACAGAACCCCCCCTGTACCTATCCCTAACCCCTAGACCCATCTGGTGGTGGCTAACCCTAAAACCCTCTGGTGGTGCCTAACCCTTAAACCCCCCTGGTGGTGCCTAACCCTAAACCCCCCCTGGTGGTGCCTAACCTTAACAACCCCCCTGGTGGTGCCTGACCCTAACCACCCCCCTGATGGTGCCTAAACCGAACCACCGCCCGGTGGTGCCTAACCTTATCCACCCCCCTGGTGGTGCCTTACCCTAATCACCCCCCTGGTGGTGCCTAACCCTAACCACCCCTGGTGGTGCCTAACCTTAACCACCCACCTGGTGGTGCCTAACCCTAACCACCCCCTGGTGGTGCCTAACCCTAATTACCCCCTGGTGGTGCCTAACCCTAACCATACCCACTGCACAAACACCCTTACACACATAGAAACAATAATATATTTGATACCATAAAATACTTTACTACAAATAACATTAATAGAATAATTTATATATTTTTAATAGAGTAAATAGCCTTACAATCACGTAAGCATTAAAAATATTATAAATAGAAAAAGTTATAAATTTATAATAGAATAAATAGCCTTACAATCACGTACGCATTAAAAATATTATAAATAGAAAAAGTTATATATTTGTAATAGAATAAATAGCCTTACAATCACGTAAGCATTAAAAATATTATAAATAAAAAAAGTTATATATTTATAACAGAATAAATAGCCTTACAATCACGTACGCATTAAAAATCTTAAAATAACTGTAATATTAAAAGCGATATATTAGTAACATAATAAATCTGAAAACTATGATTTATGCCTTTTAATTCTGAAAACAAGGTTAATAGTAAAAGCAATATATTTGTAATACAATAAGCTTTAAATGATATTTAAGCATTATACTTATGAAAATTATTTTATATTGATTATAAATTCGATCTCTGGCGCCCAATAGCCGATATTTTGCATTGCAGCCTATGGTGCGCCCTTTTTGTCTATTAGCCATATGCGCCCTTTTTTCCTGCTTCCCTATTTATGACTGCACTATGCAGATATAGTTCACAAAAATTTTCACAGCTATTATAACCTGTACAAAACAAGTATAGCTTACCTTAAAGAGACTCAGAAGGTCCACCTAAGACCATCTCTGATACTTACCCTGGGCTTCCTCCCGCCCCTTAAACACAACTAAGTCCCACCCCGTTTTCCCGCGGACTGCCATTTAGCCGCGGTGGTCTTCGTTACCAGTGTCAGTCGATGCCAGTCAGGGTCTACTGCCCATACACCGTGGACCCAGACTGACGTCACTGAAACTTATAACGGAGCTCACCGCGGCTGAACGGCAGACCACGGGAGAACGGCGTGGCACTTAGTCGTGTTTATGGGGCACGAGGAAGCCCCTGGTAAGTATCAGAGATGGTCTTACGTTGATCTCTTAGTCTCTTTAACCACTTCCCGACCGCCTAACGCACAGAGGCGGCCGGGAAGTGAAGCCCTGAAGGACCGGCTCACCCACAGAGGCGGCGGTCCTTCTAAGGGCATGGGCGGAGCGATCGCGTCATCCGTGACGCGATCCTCCGCCCGGGATCGTTACATGGGCATTTTGTCTCCGCTCGCCGGCCACTTAGCAGAGCCGGCGAGCGGAGGAATCCGCAGAAGGAGCCAATCAGGGAGTATAAGGCACTTTGTTAGGTAAACAAAGTGCCTTATACGTGCTTCCTCCTCGCCTCGTGGTCTCATTGTTGCAGAGACCACCAGCGAGGAGGAACCACTTTGTGAGTATCCAGCACACATTGTTTTTTTTTGCTCAAAGTCCCTGATCTCCCACCCCAGCCTTCATACCCCCCCCCCTGATCACCCCAGCAGACCCCTGCCAGCACCCTTGCACCCCTGCAAAACCCCCACCCCCCCCCACCTGCCACTAACCAGCGACGCTGCCCTTTAGTTTAGGTCCCTAACTGCCACCTAATCACCCCTGATCCCCCCCCCTACCTTTAGATCACCCCCAGACCCCATCCCAGACTACCCCCCTGTATACTGTATACATCTGTATACAGCTACCTTATCCCCTGATCCCCCTCTGATCACCTGTCTATCACCTGTCCATCACCCCTTAGCACCCCCACCCATCAGAGCAGACCCTAACTGCCCCGCGGGGGTAACCGATCACCTGCCCAGGCCCTCGATTGCCCTCATACCCCCCGCCTGATTACATCCCCTGCTCTTTGTTTACATCTGTCCTCCCCAGTGATCACTAACTGATCTGCGATCAGTAACCCCCTGTGTCTGCCTCTCATCAGATCAGGACTCAGTCTGCCCCGTGCAGGCTCCTGATCAACCCCCCACCCCCTCAAATCGCCCTCAGACCCCCCCCCCCTAATCACCGTCCAAGTGCATTGTATTTGACTGTGCTGCGCTTGTATTCGATTGTGCTGCGCTTGTATTCGATTGTGCTGTAATTGTATTTGATTGTCCCGTGATCGGCTTCGATTGCCCCGTGATTGTTTGATTGCCTGAGACCCCACTTCCCACCACACCCAACCCCACCCTCCCCCCCACCACACCCAACCCCACCCTCCCCCCCCGCCACCACCTTCCGAGTGCATCAGATTTGCTTGTGCTGTGATTGGAGTCGATTGTGCTGTAATTGTATTTGATTGCCCCGTGATTGTTTGATTGCCTGAGACCCCACTTCCCGCCACACCCAATCCCACCCTCCCCCCATCACCTTCCGAGTGCATCAGATTTGCTTGTGCTGCGCTTGTATTCGATTGTGCTGTAATTGTATTTGATTGTCCCGTGATCGGCTTCGATTGCCCCGTGATTGTTTGATTGCCTGAGACCCCACTTCCCACCACACCCAACCCCACCCTCCCCCCCACCACACCCAACCCCACCCTCCCCCCCCACCACCTTCCGAGTGCATCAGATTTGCTTGTGCTGTGATTGGAGTCGATTGTGCTGTAATTGTATTTGATTGTCCCGTGATCGACTTCGATTGCCTCGTGATTGTTTGATTGCCTGAGACCCCACTTCCCGCCACACCCAATCCCACCCTCCCCCCATCACCTTCCGAGTGCATCAGATTTGATTGTGCTGTGATTGGATTCGATTGTGCTGTAATTGTATTTGATTGTCCCGTGATTGTTTGATTGCCTCTGAGACCCCACTTCCCACCAACCCCAATACCTCTCAAATACTCCCTTTTTGCTAGGTAGGTGCTCTTTTTTTCTGGGTAGTCTCGGAGGAAACCCCCATAAATTTAGTAATCCACAATGGCAAGAAGGGGGCTTTCCGATGACGAGGTATACAGGTACATGGACCAGTCGGATGAGTTCTTTTGGGAAGAATCATCCGTCGAATCTTCCGGGTCCGAATTTGAACCTGTAGAAAGCAGTGGTTCCTTGACCGAAAGTGATGACGAGGCTATGGTCCCGGCTAGAGCCAGGCGTACCAGACCCCAAGTCGTTAGACCGCAGGTGGCGCAGGATCTGCCTCAAGGGCAGCAGGGTGGTGCTAGCGCTGATGATAGTTTTCTTGGTGAGGCAGGCACCAGCAGCGCAGCATCTCCTGGACTTAGTGCCAGTGCTTCCGTAGACCCTGGCGAAGTGGTGAGCGTCAGCATGGAAGTTGAAACTGGTACGGTGGCAAGTGCAGTAGTACCCCCATCGCAGCCACCAATAAGAAGACGGGCCCGTAGTACCCATAGACTCCCAGAGGTGCTGGCACAACCAGATTGGCAATCCCCTGATTCCGCCGCACCCGTAGTGCCCCCTTTCACCGCCCAGTCTGGAGTCCAGGTGGCGACAGCTCATCTAGGAACGGCCCTAGACTTTTTGCAGCTGTTCATCACCCAGGTTCTCCTGGACTTAATTGTGGTTGAGACCAACCGTAAAGCCACACAATTCATCACCGAGCACCCGGAGAGCATGTATGCCCAGCCTTTCGGGTGGAAACCAGTCCAAGTTTCCGACATTAAAATCTTTTTGGCCCTTATCCTTCACTTGGGACTAATGAAACAGAATGTACTGCGGTCGTATTGGTCTACGAACCCAGTAAATCATGTTCCCTTGTACCCTGCTGCCATGTCCAGGACACGATTTGAGTCCATCCTGCGCTTCCTGCACTTCAACGACGACAAAACCTGTCATGAAAAGGGCCACCCTGCTTATGACCGGCTCCACAAAATTCGGCCCCTCATAGACCACCTGTCATCAACATTTGCAGATGCTTATATCCCTGAACAGAACATCTGCGTAGACGAGTCCCTCTTACGCTTTACCGGGCGCCTTGGCATCAAACAGTACATCCCAAGCAAGCGCGCCCGGTATGGGGTGAAACTGTATAAGCTCTGTGAAAGGGCCACAGGCTATACATGTCGTTTTAGGGTCTATGAGGGAAAAGACTCAAAATTGGAGCCGGTCGGATGCCCTGACTACCTGGGGAGCAGTGGAAAGGTTGTGTGGGACTTGGTGTCACCCTTGTTCCAGAAGGGGTACCATCTTTTTGTGGACAATTATTACACAAGTGTGGCCCTCTTTCAGCACTTAAAGTTAGAAGGAATCCGATGCTGTGGCACTGCGCGGCCTAGTCGCCAGGGCTTCCCCCAACGGCTCGTTACCACCAGACTTCAACGGGGGCAGAGGGCCGCCTTGCGTACTGAAGACCTGCTCGCGGTGAAATGGAGGGACAAGAGGGTCGTTTACTTTCTGTCCACCATTCACACAGACACGACAGTCCAAATTCAACGGGCAACTAAGGTCATTGAAAAGCCCCTTGTCGTCCACGAATATAATGTCAACATGGGAGGGGTGGACTTCAATGACCAGAGGTTAGCGCCCTATTTAATTTCCCGGAAAACAAGACGCTGGTATAAGAAAGTGTCTTTTTATCTGATTCAATTGGCAGTTTACAACAGCTTTGTTCTCTACAGTAAGGCTGGGAGAACTGGATCTTTCCTTCAATTTCAGGAACAGATCGTTCTGGACATCCTGTATCCAGGAGGTGCCAGGCCCCCCCCCCCCAGATGCAACTAGCCGACTGCATGGAAGGCATTACGCCTATCAGCTTCCGTGTGCCCCAGGTCAACGCATCCGAAGAAAACGTTGCCGTGTCTGCAGCAGGGCTGGAACAAGGACTGACACCGTTTATTATTGTCCCCGCTGTCCTGACCAGCCTGGCCTATGTGTAGGGCCGTGTTTTGAGAGGTACCACGAGCAGGTACACTATTAGAACCTAGGGAACTCCAGACACAGGAGTAGGCACACACTCAGTGGTCTTTCGCACATTGTCGCAGGGAGAGGAGAGATAAGCTTGAAAACCAAACGGGTAAGCATAAAAGTGGCAAGAAGGATCGGTTTCCATGCTTGATATTGCTGATCTGTCCTGGGTTGGCGATATAAGACGGCATGTTTGAATTTCCCTTGAGTGTGGACACCCCCGGTTTATATGTGATTTGGGCCTATGATGATGCTTTAATGCCACACAGAGTCATCTCTATTGGCAGGCATATTGCTGTATCCTACAGGCATAATGCTGTATACTAAAGTTCTGAGGCCCAGTCACATAAGTTGGTGGCTCACCCTGAGTGCAGGGTGGCACGGGGTGTCTCTCTCCTGAGGTTATCACTGCCATTGATGTGGAGGAAGATCTGCCATTGATGTGGAGCAAGGTATGTTTGCCGTTCATTTTTCCTTTCAGCCCAGAGTGCATTACCCGTATACCCAATATAAGGAGTATAGCAGAAACTCCTAATACTGGCCATACATGTAATGATTGCAGAGACCCTAAAATGCCAGGACAGACTTCACAAATGACCCCATTTTGGAAAGAGGACACCCTAAAGTATTATGTGAGGTGCACGGTGAGTTCATAAAAGATTTTAGTTTTTGTCACAAGTTAGCAGAATTTTTTTTTTATTTTTTTTTCTAACAAAGTGTCATTTTCCGTTTACTTGTGACAAAAAATAAGATTTTCAATGACCTCACCATTACCCTCATGGAATACCTTGTTGTGTATTCTTTCCAAAATGGGGTCATTTGTGGGGTTTGTTAACTGTCCTGGCAAGTGGGCGGGGTGCTAAATTGTGAGCACCCCTGTAAAGCCTAAAGGTACTCATTGGACTCTGGGCCCCTTAGCGCAGTTAGGGTGCAAAAAAGTGCCACACATGTGGTATTGCCGTACTCGGGAGAAGTAGTACAATGTGTTTTGGGGTGTATTTTTACACATACCCATGCTGGGTGGGAGAAATACCTCTGTAAATGGCAATCTTTTGATTTTTTTACACACAATTGTCCATTTACAGAGGTATTTCTCCCACCCAGCATGGGTATGTGTAAAAATACACCCCAAAACACATTGTACTACTTCTCCCGAGTACGGCAATAGCACATGTGTGGCACTTTTTTGCACCCTAACTGCGCTAAAGGGCCCAAAGTCCAATGAGTACCTTTAGGATTTCACAGGTCATTTTGCGGAATTTGATTTCCAGACTACTCCTCACGGTTTAGGGCCCCTAAAATGCCAGGGCAGTATAGGAACCCCACAAATGACCCCATTTTAGAAAGAAGACACCCCAAGGTATTCCGTTAGTAGCATAGCGAGTTCATAGAAGATTTTATTTTTTGTTACAAGTTAGCGGAAATTGATTTTAATTGTGTTTTTTCACAAAGTGTCATTTTCCGCTAACTTGTGACAAAAAATAAAATCTTCTATGAACTCACCATACTCCTAACGGAATACCTTGGGGTGTCTTCTTTCTAAAATGGGGTCATTTGTGGGGTTCCTATACTGCCCTGGCATTTTAGGGGCCCTAAACCGTGAGGAGTAGTCTGGAAATCAAATTCCGCAAAATGACCTGTGAAATCCTAAAGGTACTCATTGGACTTTGGGCCCTTTAGCGCAGTTAGGGTGCAAAAAAGTGCCACACATGCGGTATTGCCGTACTCGGGAGAAGTAGTACAATGTGTTTTGGGGTGTATTTTTACACATACCCATGCTGGGTGGGAGAAATACCTCTGTAAATGGACAATTGTGTGTAAAAAAATCAAAAGATTGCCATTTACAGAGGTATTTCTCCCACCCAGCATGGGTATGTGTAAAAATACACCCCAAAACACATTGTACTACTTCTCCCGAGTACGGCGATACCACATGTGTGGCACTTTTTTGCACCCTAACTGCGCTAAAGGGCCCAAAGTCCAATGAGTACCTTTAGGATTTCACAGGTCATTTTGCGGAATTTGATTTCCAGACTACTCCTCACGGTTTAGGGCCCCTAAAATGCCAGGGCAGTATAGGAACCCCACAAATGACCCCATTTTAGAAAGAAGACACCCCAAGGTATTCCGTTAGTAGCATAGCGAGTTCATAGAAGATTTTATTTTTTGTCACAAGTTAGCGGAAAATGACACTTTGTGAAAAAAACAATTAAAATCAATTTCCGCTAACTTGTGACAAAAAAATAAAAACTTCTATGAACTCACCATACTCCTAACGGAATACCTTGGGGTGTCTTCTTTCTAAAATGGGGTCATTTGTGGGGTTCCTATACTGCCCTGGCATTTTAGGGGCCCTAAACCGTGAGGAGTAGTCTGGAAATCAAATTCCGCAAAATGACCTGTGAAATCCTAAAAGTACTCATTGGACTTTGGGCCCTTTAGCGCAGTTAGGGTGCAAAAAAGTGTCACACATGTGGTATTGCCGTACTCGGGAGAAGTAGTACAATGTGTTTTGGGGTGTATTTTTACACATACCCATGCTGGGTGGGAGAAATACCTCTGTAAATGACAATCTTTTGATTTTTTTTACACACAATTGTATATTTACAGAGTTATTTCTCCCACCCAGCATGGGTATGTGTAAAAATACACCCAAAAACACATTGTACTACTTCTCCCGAGTACGGCGATACCACATGTGTGGCACTTTTTTGCACCCTAACTGCGCTAAAGGGCCCAAAGTCCAATGAGCACCTTTAGGATTTCACAGGTCATTTTGCGGAATTTCGTTTCCAGACTACTCCTCACGGTTTAGGGCCCCTAAAATGCCAGGACAGTATAGGAACCCCACAAATGACCCCATTTTAGAAAGAAGACACCCCAAGGTATTCCGTTAGGAGTATGGTGAGTTCATAGAAGATTTTATTTTTTGTCACAAGTTAGTGGAAAATGACACTTTGTGAAAAAAAACAATAAAAATCAATTTTCCGCTAACTTTTGACAAAAAAAAAAATCTTCTATGAACTCACCATACTCCTAACGGAATACCTTGGGGTGTCTTCTTTCTAAAATGGGGTCATTTGTGGAGTTCCTATACTGCCCTGGCATTTTAGGGGCCCTAAACCGTGAGGAGTAGTCTTGAAACGAAATTTCTCAAAATGACCTGTGAAATCCTAAAGGTACTCATTGGACTTTGGGCCCTTTAGCGCAGTTAGGGTGCAAAAAAGTGCCACACATGTGGTATCGCCGTACTCAGGAGAAGTAGTATAATGTGTTTTGTGGTGTATTTTTACACATACCCATGCTGAGTGGGAGAAATATCTCTGTAAATGGACAATTGTGTGTAAAAAAAATTAACAAATTGTCATTTACAGAGATATTTCTCCCACCCAGCATGGGTATGTGTAAAAATACACCCCAAAACACATTATACTACTTCTCCTGAGTACGGCAATACCACATGTGTGGCACTTTTTTGCAGCCTAACTGCGCTAAGGGGTCCAAAGTCCAATGAGCACCTTTAGGCTTTACAGGGGTGCTTACAATTTAGCACCCCCCAAAATGTCAGGACAGTAAACACACCCCACAAATGACCCCATTTTGGAAAGTAGACCCTTCAAGGTATTCAGAGAGGGGTATGGTGAGTCTGTGGCAGATTTCATTTTTTTTTTGGTGCAAGTTAGAAGAAATGGAAACTTTTTTTTTTTTTTCTCACAAAGTGTCATTTTCCGCTTACTTGTGACAAAAAATAATATCTTCTATGAACTCACTATGCCTCTCAGTGAATACTTTGGGATGTCTTCTTTCCAAAATGGGGTCATTTGGGGGGTATTTATACTATCCTGGAATTCTAGCCCCTCATGAAACATGACAGGGGGTCAGAAAAGTCATAGATGCTTGAAAATGGGAAAATTCACTTTTTGCACCATAGTTTGTAAACGCCATAACTTTTACCCAAACCAATAAATATACGCTGAATGGGTTTTTTTTTTATCAAAAACATGTTTGTCCACATTTTTCGCGCTGCATGTATACAGAAATTTTACTTTATTTGAAAACTGTCAGCACAGAAAGTTAAAAAAATCATTTTTTTGCCAAAATTCATGTCTTTTTTGCTGAATATAATAAAAAGTAAAAATCGCAGGAGCAATTAAATAGCACCAAAAGAAAGCTTTATTAGGGACAAGAAAAGGAGCCAAAATTCATTTAGGTGGTAGGTTGTATGAGCGAGCAATAAACCGTGAAAGCTGCAGTGGTCTGAATGGAAAAAAAGTGGCCGGTCCTTAAAGAGAACC
This sequence comes from Hyperolius riggenbachi, assembly GCF_040937935.1. NCBI lineage: Eukaryota > Metazoa > Chordata > Amphibia > Anura > Hyperoliidae > Hyperolius > Hyperolius riggenbachi. The sequence goes on from NC_090650.1 coordinate 160,306,573, forward strand.
CGAGGTGTGTTTAAAGAATGTTATCTGCATACAGAGGCTGGATCTGCCTATACAGCCCAGCCTCTGTTGCTATCCCAAACCCCACTAAGGTCCCCCTGCACTCTGCAATCCCTCATGAATCACAGCCATGCTGTGAGGCTGTTTACATCTGTAGTGTCAGTCTCAGCTGCTCCCCCGCCTCCTGCATAGCTCCGGTCCCTGCCCCCGTCCCTTCCCTCCAATCAGCAGGGAGGGAAGGGATGCAGGCGGGGACTGGAGTTCTGCAGGAGGCGGGGAGAGCAGCAGACTGACACTATAGAGATAAACACAGCCAGCTCTGACAAGCTGTTTGTCAGCAACTTGGCTGTGATTTATGAGGGATTGCAGAGTGCAGGGGGACCTTAGGGGGGTTTGGGATAGCAACAGAGGCTGGGCTGTATAGGCAGATCCAGCCTCTGTATGCAGATAATATTCTTCAAACCCACCTCGGGTTCTCTTTAAGGGGTAGAAAGCCCTAGGTCCTCAAGTGGTTAAAGAACTCTGACAACTCTGACACAATAGCTTCATGTTTCAGGTATGATTCTGCTTAACCCCCCTGGCGGTATCAGAGGAGCTAGAAGCGGTAAGCCCGGCCGCTGGGATCTCCTTCACCCCGCTCTTGTTCCGGGATCCTGGCGGCCACTCAGGAGAGTGGAGCGGCGGTGTGCGGCGTGGTATCCAGGGGGAGGGGGGGGGAGAGAGCACCACAAAATTTTAAAGCGGACCTGAACTTTTGCGCAGAGCAGAAGGAAAACAGAGAGAAATGCACCCTGTATGTATATAGAGCGTTTAGCCTGCCTAATCCCCCATCTGGACCCAGATCAACTGCACAGGGCAGACGAAAACGCAGCCTGCATGTATTTTGAGAGTTTAGCCTGTCTAGTCCCCCGCTGCACCCAATCTCAGGCACAGCACAGAAGGTAAACAAAGAGAAATGCAGCCTGCATGCATGTCAAGAGTTTAACGTGTCTTCCTCCTCATTTGACTCTAATCACAATTTGTATTTTGATTTCTCCCCTGTGTCACCTGACTGCCATGGCATAGATGGCAGATAAGCTAATTTGAAAGCACAGGTTGTCAACAATATAGCCATTTGGGTCCCAACTGCTTCTGAGCTAAGTGCTTCTGCCTTACTGTTACCGATTCTTACCTGGATTTTAAATATTCTCTGCCTGCACCCTGCGCTGACCTCTGCTTGGATCTTAACTATTCTCTGCCAGCCGCCTGCACCACACTCTGCCTGGGTTTTGACTACTTTCTGCCTGCAGCCTACGCTGACCTCTTCCTTGGCTTTGACTACTCTCTGCCTGCAACCTGCGCCGACCTCTGCCTGGATTTTGACTATTCTCTGCCGGCCGCCTGCACCGCCCTCTGCCTGGGATTTCACTACTCTCTGCCTGCCACCTGCAGCGACCTCTGCCTGGATTTTAAGTATTCTCTGCCGGCCGCCTGCATCGCACTCTGCCTGGGTTTTGACTACTCTCTGCCTGCCACTTAAGACTTGACAGCAAAGGGAATAAAGTCCAAAAGGAATCACGCTTCTACTGCCCTGATTGTGACGTCACTCTCTGTACTAATCCCTGTTTCAAAATATACCACATGGGGGAGGTGTAGTAGGTATATAGGTACATACTGTACAGTCTGGTGGCTTATTTGTACAGTTTTACTATTTTTTAAGTTTATTTATAAATGTAATTATTTTAACAATTTTATGTTCCGGTCTTTTATTTAAATGCAGGATGTCTACCAGGCCTTTATTCTGATACATTTTGGTGACTTAAGAATTGGCCTAAATTCTTGAAAAAATGCACCGCTTTTATGCTGGGTACACACGGTACAATTTTCCGTCCCGATCGTTTTTTCCGCTCGATTCTCTTATCTTCGCTCGTTTTCCTTATTTTTTTCCATTCACTTCTATGAGAAATCAATCACAGAATCGATCGGGAGTAATATCGGACATGAGGGATTTTATCAATCGGGTGCATCTATCGCACGGAAAATCGTACCGTGTGTACCCAGCATTAGACCCATAAGACAGAAACCAGGGAGGTTAATGACTGTGGTGAAATCGCTGAAGCAAACTTTAAATCGGCATAGAAACGTCTTGTTGCCAGAAAACGTAAAGTCACACACAACCGTTGCTCAGCTGTAATGGCTTGTCTCATCACCGTGTCCTGCTTGGTAATTCGTGGACATAGCTCTCCAGCAGTTCATCAAAGCTCTCATCCGACATGCGCACATAATTCCGGAAATCATCTGGATTGTTCTCACGAAGCTGACGGAGAAGACCCATGTGACTAAAGTCGTGTCTCCTTTGTAACCAACTCTTGGCCCATGTTCTCTTCTGCTTACTCTGATTCCTCCTCCTCACTCGGTCTATGATTACTAGAGCCAGAGCAGTACACACACATTCCTTCTGTGACATAGGCATGGTCTTCCCAGGTTGTAATCAGCAACAAAACTGGAATTGCTGATTGCTGATCACTGTAGCCCCACCAAAGCTGAACAATGAATGGACCACTATTGCAATTGCTTTTTTAAAGCCAGGTTGCACTGCAGGGTGTACTTCCAGTCAGAATTTGTACCACCCATTCCTTGCCTGCACCCCCAATCAATTGCACAGAAAAGCACAACTTCAAAGTCAAATCATGATTGAACAAGCATACGTGTGGAGGCATTACAATGCTTCAGTTGATCGAATCTCCAATTATACCATCGTACCTGACTATCGATCGGAAGTTCGATCACCCAAAAAAAACCTCATGATGTACAGTTGTATTCAAAATTATTCAACCCCCACTGAAATTGAGTGTTTTGGCTAGTTTGACATTGATTTTGATCATTTGAGTCATCTTGTTTACAATTAAATCAAAGAGGCACTTGTAAGTCAGACAAATATTACATAACATTTATAATGAAATAACCACAAATGTCTTTTCTGTGCTCACATCATTATCAGTTTTATTCAACCTCCAAGTGACATTCATTCTTAGTACTTAGTACAACATCCTTTTCCATTTATAACAGCTTTTAAACGTGAAGCATAGCTTGACACAAGTGTCTTGCAGCGATCTACGGGTATCTTAGCCCATTTTTCATGGGCAAAAGCCTCCAGTTCAGTCACATTCTTAGGCTTGCACGCTGCAACTGCTTTCTTTAAGTCCCACCAGTGGTTCTCAATCGGATTTAAGTCTGGTGACTGCGATGGCCACTCCAAAATGGTCCAGCCTTTAATCTGCAACCATGCTCTAGTGGACTTGGAGGTATACTTGGGATCATTGTCCTGTTGAAAGGTCCAACATCTCCCAAGCCTCAGGTTTGTGACGGACTGCATCACATTTTCATCCAATATCTCCTGGTACTGAAGATAATTAATGGTACCTTGCACAAGCTGAAGCTTTCCTGTACTTGGAGAAGCAAAACAGCCCCAAAGCATGATTTACCCCCGCCATGCTTCACAGTAGGCAAGATGTTCTTTTTTTCATAGGCCTTGTTCTTCCTCCTCCAAACATAGCATTGATCCATGGGCCCAAACAGTTCTAATTTTGTTTCATCAGTCCTCCCAAAACTTTTGTGGTTTGTTCACATGACTTTTGGCATACTGCAGTCGACTCTTCTTATTCTTTGGAGACAGCAAGGGGGTGCGCCTGGGAGTTCTGTCATGGAGGCCTTCATTACGGAGTGTGCGCCTTATTGTCTGAGCTGAAATTTAAGTACCCGCATCTGACAAATCTTTTTTCAGTACCTCAGCAGTCACACGGGACTTTTCTCCACTTTGCGCTTCAGGTAGCGCACAGCAGTCAAAGTCAGCATCTTCTTTCTGCCACGACCAGGTAGCGTTTCAACAGTGCCCTTTGCCTTGAATTTGCGAATGATGCTTCCTATTGTGTCTCTTGGTATGTTTAACATCTTTGCAATCTTCTTATAGCCATTGCCCTTCCTGTGAAGAGAAATAACCTCTTCTCTTGTCTTCCTGGACCATTCTCTTGACTTCACCATGTTTGTAAACACACCAGTAAGTGTCTAGAAGGAGCTGAGTATCACAGTGATTTTAAATCTGCCTAATTGGTGCTTAATATGCTTGATTGCTGCTCGTTAACAATCACATGTGTTTTTAATACCTGATCGAAAACACTTGAATGAACCTCTGTTAAGAGTGGTAGTCTTTAAAGGGGCACTACAGCGAAAAACTGTAAAATTTAAAATATGTGCAAAAATATACAAATAAGAAGTACATTTTTTCCAGAGTAAAGTGAGCCATAAATAACTTTTCTCCTATGTTGCTGTCATTTACAGTAGGTAGTAGAAATCTGACATTACCGACAGATTTTGGGCTAGTCCATCCCTCCATAGGGGATTCTCAGCATGGCCTTTATTCTTTATAAATACATACCCTGAAAATTCTTTATACAAAGATGCTGGGAAGCCTCTGTGCTTGCTGCACACTATTTTGGCAGTTGGACGGAGCAACTGCCATTCACTAACTGCTTTTAAAAATAAAGAAAACCCTGAGAACCCCCCTATGAGAAGATCAGCTAGTCCAAAATCTGTCGGTAATGTCAGATTTCTACTACCTACTGTAAGTGACAGCAACATAGGAGAAAAGTAATTTATGGCTCATTTTACTCAGGAAGAAACATACTTCTTATTTGTATGTATTTTAAATGTTACAGTTTTTCGCTGTAGTGCCCCTTTAAGGGGTTGAATAATTTTTTCAATGAAATCACAAAAAAACATTTAATACTGTATTACAAAAACAATTGATGTCATTTTAGTTGCATTTGGTTCTTTAAAAAGTCCTTGTAGGATTTCATTCTGAACACAATTACAAATGTACACTAAAAAGTGGGATGTGAAAGTTTGGGCAACCTTGTTAATCGTCATGATTTTCCTGTATAAATTGTTGGTTGTTACGATATAAATTTTATAAAAGTTAAATATATCATATAGGAGGCACACACAGTGATGTTTGAGAAGTGAAATAAAGTTTATTGGATTTATAGAAAGTGTGCAATAATTGTTTAAACAAAATAAGGCAGGTGCATAAATACATACACAGTGGGATGCAAAGATTTGGGCAACGTTGTTAATCGTCATGATTTTCCTGTATAAATCGTTAGTTGTTACGATAAAAAATGTCAGTTAAATATATCATATAGGAAACACACAGTGGTATTTGAGAAGTGAAGTTTATTGAATTTACAGAAAGTGTGCAATAATTGTTTAAAGGATACCCGAAGTGACATGTGACATGATGAGATAGACATGTGTATGTACAGTGCCTAGCACACAAATAACTATGTTGTGTCTTTTTTTCTTTCTCAGCATGAAAGAGTTAAATATCAGGTATATAAGTGGCTGACTCAGTCCTGATTCAGACAGGAAGTGACTACAGTGTGACCCTCACTGATAAGAAATTCCCCTTTTTAATCGTTTTCCTGCTCCCAGAAGCCATTTTCTGCTAGGAAAATGTGTTATAGTTGGAATTTCTTATCGGCGAGGGTCACACTGTAGTCACTTCCAGACTGAGTCAGCCACTTACATACCTGATATTTAACTCTTTCAGACATAGAAAGAAAAAAAGGAGCACAACCTAGTTATTTGTGTGTTAGGCACTGTACATACCCATGTCTATCTCATCATGTCACATGTCACTTTGGGTATCCTTTAAACAAAATTAGGCAGGTGCATAAATTTGGGCACCACAATAAAGAAATTCAATCAATATTTAGTAGATCCTCCTTTTGCAGAAATTACAGCCTCTAAATGCTTTCTGTAGCTTCCAATAAGAGTCTGGATTCTGGTTGAAGGTATTTTGGACCATTCTGCTTTACAAAACATCTCTAGTTCATTCTGGTTTGATGGCTTCCGAGCATGGACAGCTCTCTTAAACTCACACCACAGATTTTCAATTATATTCAGGTCTGGGGCCATTCCAGAATGTTGTACTTGTTCCTCTGCATGAATGCCTTGGTGGATTTTGAGCAGTGTTTAGGGTAGTTGTCTTGTTGAAAGATTCAGCCCCAGCGCAGCTTCAGCTTTGTCACTGATTCCTGGACATCGGTCTATAGAATCTGCTGATACTAAGTGGAATCCATGCATCCCTCAACTTTGACAAGATTCCCAGTCCATGCACTGGCCACACAGCCCCACAGGATGATGGAACCACCACCATATTTTACTGTAGGTAGCAGGTGTTTTTCTTGAAATGCTGTGTTGTTTTTCCTCCATGCATAACTCCCCTTGTTATGCCCAAATAACACTGGAAATCTTTTTGTAGCCTAAGCCTGCTTTAAATTTCTTAATAACTTGATCCCTGACCTGTCTTGTGTGTTCTTTGGACTTCACGGTGTTGTTGCTCCCAATATTCTCTTAGACAACATCTGAGGCCCTCACAGAGCAGCTGTATTTGTACTGACATTAGATTACACACAGGTGCACTCTATTTAGTCATGTAGGAATGATGTATGATTTTCGTTCCACTTCTCATGTGTACACCACTTTGTATTGGTCTTTCATGTGGAATTCCAATAAAATTGTTTCGTGTTTGTGGCAGTAATGTGACAAAATGTGGAAAACTTCAAGGGGGCGGAATACTTTTGCAACCCACTGTATATATATATATATATATATATATATATATATACATACATACATACATCGTATATAATGTCATTCAGCCTGACTGAGTGGACCACCATTTTTACATTTTTATTGCTATGTAGGCAGATATTCCCCTGCAGTTTATTACAGAAATATGTTTATTCAACTATAGCACCAACCCTATTTTCTACACATTCTCTGATTATGAGCATTGTCCTGTGCTCCCCAAAAGTCGTTTTGCTACCTGTTTCTTTATGATGTTTCAAGCTGGCTCTGAGATTATAAGTGATGGTCAACATCAGGCTTAAAAATGACAGGCTATGCTGGCTACTTTAAGGGTCCCTGAGCAGAGGTGCTGTGTATGCTTTTAAGCATACCCACGTCTATTTGACGATGAGTATACACTCACAGCCCCTCTAGTAATCCTTCTGTGTCCAAGTATGCCTGCTATAGCTAGTATTGAAATGGCGACTCCCAAAGTCGCACTGTGACCCAGAAGTCTGTCGGTCCTTACAGCACATGCGCATGCTTGCAGGCTCTGTCTCCCCTAATTTCTTCCTCACCTCTGCCACACCTCATAGGTCCGTAAAATATAAGGTGCAATGCTGATTAAAATGTTTGTGTGTTTGCAATGTTATGTTCAGTACTACACTAATAGCACATGTATAGCCACCAATAGAATCTGCTAGGGCATTTTTGTAGAATGGAACCTGGAGATCTTCATGGGACTATAAAGAAGGAATAATAATGTGTCTATCTGAGAGAAATGTGGTGAGGATAAATAGATTAAGGTTAGATAAATAAATCAAAAGACAAGTCAAACTGTGGTTTGAATATGCAATTTAAGGACACCTGAACGAAGTGTGATATGGAGGGTGCCATATATAATTAGTTTGGGTGAAAAGAGACATCCGTCTATCAAATTCAACCAGAAAAAAAAATAATAATAAAAAAACTCCACCACCCTGACCTGAACCTGCACTTATCCCAGTTGATCCAGGGGAAGGCTAAAAACCTTATAGGGCCTGGGCCAATTAGCCTTAAAGAGACACTGAAGCGGAACATTTTTTTATGATATAATGATGATTATAATGATTTGTATGTATAGTACAGCTAAGAAATAAAACATTAGGAGCAGGGACATAAGTCTAATATTGTTTCCAGTACAGAAAGAGTTAATAAACTCCAGTTATCTATGCAAAAGAGCCATTGAGCTTCACGACTTTCAAAGTCGCAGAGAGCTCTGTCTTCTGAAGCTTATTATCTCAAGTGTCTGTCAAAGTATTTTCTTTTTCTCTGCAGAGAAGGGTTCAAAAGTTCACTTGCCTGCTCTGTAAAATAATTTAGAATACTGAGTAGTGTGTAAACTGCAAATATTAGATAATGATGCAATGTTATTAAAGAGAACCCGAGGTGAGTTTGAAGAATATTATCTGCATACAGAGGCTGGATCTGCCTATACAGCCCAGCCTCTGTTGCTATCCAAAACCCCCTTAAGGTCCCCCTGCACTCTGCAATCCCTCATAAATCACAGTCGTGCTGCTGACAAACAGCTTGTCAGAGCTGGCTGTGTTTATCTCTATAGTGTCAGTCTGCTGCTCTCCCCGCCTCCTGCAGAACTCCAGTCCCCGCCTGCATCCCTTCCCTCCCTGCTGATTGGAGGGAAGGGACAGGGGCAGGGACCGGAGCTATGCAGGAGGCGGGGAGCAGCTGAGACTGACATTACAGATGTAAACACAGCCTCACAGCACGGCTGTGATTTATGAGGGATTGCAAAGTGCAGGGGGACCTTAGTGGGGTTTGGGATAGCAACAGAGGCTGGGTTGTATAGGCAGATCCAGCCTCTGTATGCAGATAACATTCTTTAAACACACCTCGGGTTCTCTTTAAAAAAAAAACTATATAACGGAAAATAAAAAATATGAACATATGTATTTTCTTTGCTACTAATGTTCTAGTAATTATCCGTACTACACAACCAATTCATAATAATTCATCATATTAATTTTTTTCCGCTTCAGTGTCTCTTTAACCTGTTGCTGACCGCGTCATGCCGATGGGCGTGGCCGTGGCAGCAGCCTCAGGACCGCCTAACGCCAATCGGCGTAAGGTCCTGCAGGTCTGTTTTGCAGGAGATCACGTTGTAATGTGTGCACATCTCGTTTGGTAGGCGGAGCTCCGTCCCACCTTCAGTCTCCCAGCGGCGATCGCCACTAGTAGACTGTTAGATGGCGAAACCGCCGTACAGAGCTGCAATCTAAAGCAGCACTGTAGTGTGGACAACCGTGTTACACGGCTGCCCCCTCCAGAGTCTCAGGGGTGATTGGCTGTCATGGGGATTGGCTGGTGGGGGGAGGGAGGAAGGTAGGGGGGAATGTAAAAATGTAAACAAAAATAGTGAAATTTAATAAAAAAGAATCACATAAAAATTTACAATAAATAAATAAACTTGGGGGGGGGGGGGGGGGGGGGGGGGGCGATCAAACCCCACCAACAGAAAGCTCTGTTGGTGGGGAGAAAGGGGGGGGGGAATCACTTGTGTGCTGACATGTGCAGCCCTGCAGCGAGGCCTTAAAGCTGCAGTGGCCTATTTCTTGAAAAATGGCCTGGTCTTTAGGGGGTTTAACACTGCTGTCCTCAAGTGTTTTTTTTTAACCAAAGAAAAGTTTATTGAAACCAAATCACAGAGTTTACATCATAAACCAAAGGTTACTGTGAGGATCCGCGTGGCTGCCTGCGCAGGCAGGCAGCCTTTTGACCACTGTTCAGGTCTGCATTCTACAGGTCTCTGGAAGAGAGACCTTTTGTCAGTATTGCAGCTTGCTGCTGAGGAATTTGGATACACTCGTTATGCAAATCCCCTACCTGCTTCCTTTGATGACTGGCAGTATAAAGAGCTATGTTTCCCAGAGTCCTTTGCTGGTCATAAGGGTTCTTCCTGTGAAACACTCCTGGAGGAGTGCCAGCCTTGCTCTTTGTTTGAAGATTAGCTTAGAGTAATTCCTGGGACTGCGCTAGGCAGGTTTCCCTAGTGCAGTTAGGATTGCATATCTGTTTTGTTTGTCTGTTGTGATTGTCCTGTCCCAGCGGTGGTCGACAGGAAGTCGTTCTGATCTTTGTTCTTGGAGTATAGCTGGAGCAGCAGTTGCTACCAGCTATCTCATCTGATCTGTCTTGCCAGGATCACACTCGCCTTGTGCTAGTGCTGTGGATCCGTCTGATCTCCATCTCTCTTTCTATTCTTGGATCGCACTCGCCTTGCGCTAGTGCTGTGAATCCTTCTGGTCTGCTACTCTCTTGCTGCACTTGGATCGCACTCGCCTTGCGCTAGTGCTGTGGATCCTTCTGTTCTGTCTTCCTGGATTGCACTAGCCTCTTGCGCTAGTGCTGTGGATCCTATCTCTCACTCATTCCTGTTTTCGTGTATTTGTCCTGTCTGCTACGAACGCTTGCTGGAGGCTCAGTGAGGTAACCGTTAAGCATGCGCTCGCGTCCTCTGTTTCTTATTTGTCTGTCGGTGGTTAGTTAGGCATGCTTGTCTCTGTTGTGCTTATCACGCGGAGACCGCGCATAAACGCATGCACTGTTGCGAATGAGTGCGGTGTTCGCGTTTAGCTAGCGTTTGTTATTTTCCTTGTCTCCTCATTGTATGATTTGCTGTGCCTTTGCTACTCTCGTGCTCTGCCTTGCTGTAGCCTTGTGTCATGTCTGGCGATCGCACTTCTCGCGATTGCGTTCCTATTTCGTATCTGCTGTTGTGTGTGCACTGTCGCGGGTTGGCGACTAGATTGGTGTACACACATACAATCTGTCTCTGTGCTCATCCTCAATCGCTTCTTTTGCGATTGCGTTTCTTCCCTTCGTGCAATTCCTGTCTGGCGTCTGTGGTAGGGCAGAGGATCTGTTCCTCTACACTCCACAGCTCCACCTGCCGACAGCAATTTCCCTCTACAGGTGCATTGCACCTTTTGCTGGGTTCCCTCAAATTACACGCTTGTGGAGGATTTCCACAGTGTCAGCGCACATCTTGTGCGCTGATCACGGAGAGAATTCCACAATCAGTACAGTTACATTATAAAAGCAAGTAGTAGCATACACAATTTGTATGTAACAAAATGGAGCTATGCATTAACATATTTGCCAAGGGTAGAAAATTGGAGAATGCAATTGAGATTACCTGAATACAATAAGGAAAATCATATCGATGCTTAATAAAAGAGCTGGAACGTTTTACACATGTAAATAACATTAATAAAAGTGTATCGCAACTGACTGTACATTATTACTCTACAATTAAGAATATATAGATGATACACTCCAATTCGGGACATACATGGCATGAAAAGACCTCAAGCTTGAATTGCGTTCTCTTCCTTCTTTCCAGGCATCCCAGATTAGGTGAAACTGCTGTACCCCATCTCTGTGAATATAAAGCAGTTTTTTTAAAGGGAAGGCCGTTGTCAAGGCGCTTTATCGAACAGGCCAACAATGGAGGGTTAGGTGACAACCAATGTAGTGCGATTTCTTGCCGAGCGGCAAATAGAGCCTCTCTTATCAACATTTTGGTGCAAGCATGTATTTCTACATCATCAAATACACCCAATATACATAGAAGGGGATCAAGAGTAACCGGACAGCCCATGCGATCATGTAGAAAATTCACAATTTGTAACCCAAAAGCTGGTGGGCATTCCCAAATAAGGTGATAGAACGTTGGGGCATTAGAACTGCATTATTGTCAGATATCATTGGATGTTTTGTTGTATTTGGCCAATCTCCTAGGTGTCATGTATGCCTGGTGCACTATATAAAGTTGGGTGGCCCAGTCTTTAACATTTAGAGATACCCTCTTAACTCCCTCTAGAGCATCCTCCCACTTCTCTGTATCTAGGGACACACCTGACGACTCCCATCTTTCTTTAGAGCCTAGAGTCCGGTCATATGCAGGGCTCTCAATCATTGCTTTATAAAGGTTACCTATTAAGTGTTTTCCAGAAAGATCATTCCAGGAACAAAAAAACACTCAGATCAACAGTTACTTTCCACCTACCACTAAAATACATACTGATCCTAATCCCAAGGATGACCACCCTAATAATGCCATGTCATCCTCTTTTTTTAGACCTTCCCTCCAGTATCACTCAGAACACGTTATTAATACCACTACCGAGCCCCACTGCCTCCCGCCTAATTCTTCAACCAAAATCCAAGGTAAAGAGACCCCTACCAGAATCAGGAAAAGAGGACACAGAGAGAAAAGAAAAAAGAAACCGAATAGAGTCAGCCATCCCTCCACAACCAACTCCTCTGAACCAACCCGCTGTATCAGTAACCTCTCCAACCACATCCTAACCACACAGGAAACTCTGTTATTAGAAAAGGGTCTCTCATTCTGTCCCACCAACTCCTCACAAATGACCAGACTATTTGTTGAGCTCAATTCCTACATACGCAAATTAACTCTCAAAAGGAATTTTGCAATTAAAAAACAGGAAACTTCTTTAAAGAGACACTAACATCCAAAACATCCCCTGGGGGGTACTCACCTTGGGTGGGGGAAGCCTCGGGATCCTAATGAGGCTTCCCACGCCGTCCTCTGTCCCACGGGGGTCTCGTTGCAGCCCTCCGAACAGCTGGCGACAGACCCGACTGTCAATTCAATATTTACCTTTGCTGGCTCCAGCGGGGGCGCTGTGGCTGCTTTCGGCTCCGAAGTAGACGGAAATACCCGATCTCAGTCGGGTCCACTCTACTGCGCAGGCGCCGGAGACTTGCACCTGCGCAGTAGAGCAGACCCCACGGCGATCGGGTATTTGTGCCTACTTCGGAGCCGACAGGCGTCAGAGCGCCTGCGCAGGAGCCGGGAAGGTAATTATTGACCTCACCGCTGTACGGAGGGCTGCAGCGAGACCCCTGAGGGACGGAGGACGGCGTGGGAAGCCTCATTAGGATCCTGAGGCTTCCCCCACCCGAGGTGAGTACCCCCCACGGGACGTTTTGACGTTACAGATTCTCTTTAAGAGAAAACAATAACTTACTCATCATCACAGCCAATGATCATTTACCCACTTGCACAGCCAATATAGACGAAATCCAAACAGAGAAATATATTAGCACACATCTCAAGGGTCGATCACGATTGTATCCCACCTCTTCAAAGGGTAATTTCATTGAAACCTTTTACACACTAGTGCTCAATGATCTGCAAAAATTGGACTTTGACACTCCGCCCCTTACATCTAATCTCACCCCATCAGAAGAGAAAGCCCTCAATACTCTTAAAAATAATCCGGACATAATTATCAAACCCGCCGACAAAGGCGGAGGCATAGTTCTACTAAATAAAACTGACTATCTATCAGAGGCACACAGACTACTTGATAACCCACACCATTACAACCGTTTAGACTCTGATCCCACTCTCCACCATAATGCCAACCTCAAACTCTTCATCAATCAAGCATTTTTAAATGGTATTATCACCAAAAAAGAAAGAAATTACATTATCAGTCATCATCCCAAAACACCGTTTTTCTACTATCTCCCCAAAATTCACAAGACACTCATCAACCCACCTGGTAGACCCATTATTGCAGGTATCGAATCCATCACCAGTAATCTATCTAAATTCGTGGACCGCCACCTACAACCACTTGTACAAAATTTACTGTCATATCTGAAAGATTCTGAACATCTCATCCAAATACTAAACACCACTACCTGGAACACAGATTACAGCTGGCTGACCTGCGATGTATCGTCCTTATACACCAATATTCCACACACCTTCGGTCTCAGATCATTAACACATTTTTTGTCCACCAACCCCGAATGTGCAGAATTTATTTTACAACATAATGTTTTTTCCTTTGCAGATAATCATTACCATCAAGTATCTGGCACAGCCATGGGTAGTTCATTTGCACCCTCATATGCCAACCTATCCATGGGCCTCCTACAACATTTAATGTTCTCTGATACACATCCATTTAGCAATAACATTGTCCTATACAAAAGATACATCGATTACCTGATTTTTTTGGGGAAAGGCGACCCTTCCCTCATTCCCACATTCCTCACCTTTCTTAATGATAACCCGGCTGGCCTTACTTTCACTCCCCAACATCATTCCACCACCATTGATTTTTCAGATCTGGTTCTGTTCATAGATAATTTTCACATCAAGACTAAAACACACTTCAAAAAAGTGGACTCCAACAACTACATCCATTTCAATAGTCACCATCACCGACCATGGACTACCAATACTCCCTATAGCCAATACCGTAGAATCTTCCGCAATTGCACTGACCTTTCCGATTACCAATCCCAATCAGATATCCTTACCAAGAAGTTTATAGAACGAGGCTACCCTAAAAAACTGATCAAGGATGCCAAATGGAAGGCCACTGTCAGTAATACCAACAACACTGCTCCTTCCTCCTCATTCAGCTCTTTCCCTAGATTTATCACCGGATTCAGCCATCACCACAAACAGATTAGGTCCATACTACAAAACAGATAAGAGATTCTGACACAAGACCCCCACCTCAAACCCACCATTCCTGTAACTCCCTTGCTCACATTCAGAAGGGCTCCTAACCTCAAAAGCCTTCTGGCTCCCAGCAAATTACATCATCCCATCTCCAATACCACAGCAACTATACCTGCCCTAAACCCTGGGTCCTTTCCGTGTGGAAATCCCAGATGCACTGCCTGCCGCTTCATTATTTCTCCTGACTCTTTCTCATCTAACACTACTAAATCACAGTATACCATTAAACAACACATCACCTGTTCCACCAGAAATGTTATTTATCTGATCTCCTGTTCATGCAATCTACAATATGTGGGACGCTCAACTTGTCCGAAACAGAATAGGACAACACAAGCCCAATATACTGAAAAATTACCCACTCCACAGCGTCTCCCGTCACTTCGGTTTCACTCATGATTGCAATCCACAAACACTCAAATTCACACTTATCGAATCTATCCCACCACAGAATGCTTTTGAGGTTCTAAGGAATAAAGAAATGATCTGGATACAAATTTTAAAAACACTTACACCTGAAGGTCTAAATGAACAATTAGAAAAAGTTTACTGAATCACACTTTTTTTTTTTCACAATCCAAGTTTATTGAAGTAGAAAGAAAACATTGGGTATACAAGAACAGCTGAGCAAAGTACCTCATTAAATACAGTAGCTCATTTCACATACATAGTAAACCAGAAGATGCTAATTCTCGGGTACAGTATTTAGCAGATTAAGATATAACTAGGGAGGTCACCGCATATTCTAGCTTTATAAATTCCATACTCTAACACCGGAATGGAACCCATTCCCTTAAACACTTTGAGAAATATGCAGCACTAGTAGAAAAGGGCCGGTTGAAGCAGTGATAAAGTAGAAAGGAGGTCAGACCAAACCCCTTAGTTATTGCTTATAAGCTGTTTATATTTATCGGACTGTTGAAAGTCATTCCAGATCGACCAGGTCATAGTGTACTGCTCTGACCTATCTTGAGATGTCAAAATCATGTGTTCCATGATTTCGATCTGATCTATTCTCTTGAGCCAGTACTGAATTGAGGGGGCCACTGAGGATTTCCAGTGTAAGGTGAGCATTGCCCTGGCAGCGTTAATGAAGTGTATAGTAGCTAACTTCCTATATGCTTTTAAGAGTTCATGTGTGTTATGCAGTAAGAAATGGCCGGGGTTAAGAGGGATATGATCCCCTGTAATTTTACCGATTATTCGGTGAACTGAGGACCAGAACTGTGTTATGGATGGGCAGGACCAAAAGATATGATATATGTCGCTTCCACTGGCTCCACACATGAACTTTGCATCCGGTCGTCACTGATAGCAAAAATGGAAAGTGCCAGCGATACATTAAACCCTTATCTTTCAGGGCCTGCAGGAGGGGTTTAAGCACCCTTCTTTTCGCCAAAGTTATCGGAGAAAGATCCTGGTACAGTTGGACAGAATGTCGTCCTGCGCTCTTGCCGCCTTCATAATTGCTTCCTTTAATGGAAACGACTCCAGACAGCATATGATATCCCTTGCTTTGTCAGCATCTGAGCCTCTTGGGCGAAGAGCTCGGTGTGCTCGCACAAAAGTTATCTCTGTATCTGTGGCTCTCTCCAGCAGGTTATTAAAAATGGATGTTGAGGCCTCCTGTATCTTCTCTGACGCCACTCCCTCTGGGACCCCTTTTACCCGAATATTGCATCTTCTCCCTCTGTTGTCTAGAGCCTCCAGCTGTCTTGCATGCTCTAGGAGTCTAGCATCATGAGTGTTCGTTTTCTTAGCGAGGGATTTTAGCTGCGTGGATTTCTGTTGGTCTGCGGCCTCCAAGGCTTGTAATCTCGGGCCTATGGCCGCGACGTCTGCTCGAACCTCCGAGATTGTGGCAAGCATGTATTTTTTGATATCGTTCGCTATGTTGTGCATGTCAGCTAAGGTAGGGGACCTTTGCTTGTTACTTGCCTTCGGGTCTGCGTCGTGCGGGGGGGACGATGCATCATGATTCTCGTCCGTCGGCGCCATCTTAGAGGCCTTCGCGCTCGCCTTGTGCGGTCGGAATATCTCCGCGACAGTCTTTCCGATCTGCATCTGGTTAGTCTTGGGGGTAGCCGAAGTACTCTGGGTGCTGCGGGTACCTGGCATCGCTAGGACAGTCAGCCCAAATTTGCTGGGTTAGTAGCAGTAGCGGACACGTAGCGGGAGAGAGGGATTCAAGCGGCCATCTTCTAGCAGCGTCAAGCCACGCCCCCCTGAATCACACTTTTAAATTTTTTTAAAATGGTCCTCTCTTTTATTTTCCACCACTTAGACTTCTTCCTGTTTTTATCATTTAACGTTTTTATCGTTTTTTTATGTATTCTAGTTATTCCTGTGTTATTTTTATGTCTCATACAAATTTTTGCAATTATGCATAATTTTGCATCCGTACTCTCATTTTCAACACATGGGTTTTTTTTTTTGGGGGGGGGGGGGGGGTTCCCTCTCCATCCAATAATCTATGGTGGAGTGGATTGACCTACTTCCCTTTTTTGATGCATTATTTTGCATATTGCGGCATGAACACATTTTTTACTATGTACTTATGTATATTCATAAGTGCAACTTTTATGTAACCGTGTCATCATCCACTTAGACTTGTCCTGTTTTCATCATTTAACTTTTTTTTTTTTTTTTTTTTATGTATTCTAGTTATTCCTGTGTTATTTTTATGTCTCATGCAAATTTTTGCAACTATGCATAATTTTGCATCCGTACTCTCATTTTCAACACATGGGCTTTTTTTTCTCCTCTCAATCCAATAATCTCAGGTGGAGTGGATTGACCTACTTCCTTTTTTTGAAGCATTATTTTGCATATTGCGGCATGAACCAAAAATGTTTTTTTTACTATGTATTTATATATATTCATAAGTGCAACGTTTATGTAACCATGTCATCATTTCTTTTCTTGTCTAGTATTTTTATTTCATACTTGTCCCGAACAACACCTCACCACATACCCTCTGCAGTCGCCGGCTTCTAAATGCCACCTATAATCCCATATATCAGCTACATATGATTGCACCTAGACCCACACCAGGTACCTCGTTTGGAACCTTGCATTATGTTAAATGAATATACCCTAGTTTCCCTATTTTATACTGGGTCCCCTCCCTCGCCCTTGTTTCCCTTCTCCCTTGTTTCACTTCACATACATATCCCTTGCATCCTGAACCTACATTGTTCTTACAACCCTGCCCACTTTCTTTCCATGTTCCACCTCCACATACCCTTTCCTTTATAAACCAGAGACAGAGTGCTTCACACCCTACAGAGGCGCTATACCCAGCTCTTGACCAGACAGTGGTAAGTAGATTATTTTTTCACTCCCCAATACCCTTCTATCTTTTTAAATACAAATTTCAGCATAGTAGCTTTATTACACTTTATTTTCACTCCTCTTTAAGGGAAACGCCTTGTTTGCCTATTATAGTCTGCACCTTAAGCCAAACCATTGCATCAGGCTGTATGCATTGTCACTTTATATATGTGATTTGTACATTGTTTTTATTTAATTTTTATACATAAATTACTGCTATACGCAAAATTGGCTGCTGTATGTTGTTTATTCCTTGGTTGTACACACTGCCACTTTATATATGCAACTTGCCACTTTATATATGTAATCTGCACATTTATTGTTTATGCATATTTTGCTGTTATATGTCGCATTGCACATCATTTTGTTGTAGATCTGTGGGGCACCTTTTTGGTGCTTGGTATTTGCGTTCCTCTAGCAATTCCCCTGTTTCCTTTTTTCCCTCCCCCAGTACCCTCCAAAAATCATTTGCCGGAAGAAGCGGGACTGTTACCCGTGAAACCCGTTGCACTTTTGGAGTTATTATTAAATGTTACTTTAAACTGCAAGTAACTTGCCCGTTGTCTGGCCATTTCTTCCAGAAGGGAGGCGAGTCCACCCACTTTGCCCTTTTTAACGATTTTAATTAATTTTACTCTATCTGGCGCCTCTGTTATCCTGCTACAAAATAATTTAATCCACCCTTGGTGGAGGGGTGTATCCCCACTTTTTCCTATCTACAGAGAGCGACTTCTTAGACCTGAGCGGGGTCAGATTATAATTCTCCCCGCCTGCTCGCCCAGTGGTTGCCTTGGTGGTGACCTACCTTTGTGAGTATAATCACCTTCTTTTTCACCAGATACCTTTACATTAACATACTACACCATATCGGTCTCTCGGTTTTCCTCTCTTTACATTAAATCTGGCAAGAACCGCATTCAGGTATGGCCATTCAACAGTGTCGAAGGCATTTGCCATGTCTAGAGAGGCTACAGCTCTTCTGCCCATGTTGATATGATTAGCTTGTATATTAGTCATTAGTCGACAGATATTCCAGACTTCAAGTGGTTAAAAGGTAATAAGGTCTTCCCAACTCCAGATGGCAGTCAGATAAATCCCTGGGTCAACTCTTCTGGAAATTACCTAGTAATTATAGCCATGGATGTCCTTCAATTCATCTAAGCCCTCTTTTTAAATGCAGATATAAAGTTTGCCATAACTACTTCCTGAGGTAAGATATTCCAGATTTTAACCACTCTCACTGTGAAGGACCACTTTCTAAATAGAGGTACATCATGGCCTCAATTCTGGTAGCTATGTGAGGTAAATATTTTTTTGTAGGTAAAATACCTCATGTGGAATTTTCCTCTTTTTTAACAATTGTGAAAGATTTTTCTCCCATTTCTGAACATGAGGTAAAACGTGAGGTAAAACATGCGATATTTCAGCGGTAAGCATGCAGTAAATAAATCATAGTAGTCTTTAATTGTCTTCCATAAGTTAGGATAGTCTTTGGAAGATGTCGTTTTTTGTTTTTGTTTTTAGGAGGAAAGGTGTATTTGATTAGGTAGCAACCTATAAAAAGTATATTTATAGGCATCCCTTATGGAAAGGGATGGAGTTTTATTTCTACTATTCTTTTCTATTACACAGCCCAATTAGGAATGACACTAGAACAGCAATAGGAACGCCACTAAAAACTGCAAAATGCATACAAATTGACTTTACCTCCAGGTACAGGCAGGTCTTAAACTGATCAGTAAATTATGTGCTAACATACCTGATCTGCATGCTTGTTCAGGCTAAAAGTATTATGCTAGGCATACACGGTAAGTTTTTTTAGTATCAATCGAGCCGCTGATGGCTCGATTGATAATATCCGACGTGTCCGATACCCCGCTGGATCGATTCCGCGCTTGATACCGGCTGGCAGGACATAAGAAAAAATGAAGGGAAGATAAGGAAGTGCCCGCGGCGACGAGCGGGAATCGATCTGGGGGGACGCGCCGGTATCGAGCCAGCGGCTCGATTCCGGCGCATAAACGAGCTGTGTATGCCCGGCATTAGAGGCAGATGAACAGCAGAACAGCCAAGCAACTGGTACTGTTGAAAGGAAATAAATAGGACAACCTCCATATCCCTCTCAGTTCAGGTGTCCTTTAACCTCTTGAGGACCACATTGCTAAACCCCCCCTAAAGACCTGGCCATCTTTAGTAAAATGGGCCACTGCAGTTTTAAGGCCAAGCTGCAGGGCCGCACAACACACTGCACAAGTGATTCCCCCCCCCCCCCCCCCGTTTTCTCCCCACCACCAGAGCTTTCTGTTGGTGAGGTCTGATCATCCCCAAGCTGTTTATTTATTTATTTATTTTTTTATAAATACTTAGTTTTTTTTTTGTTTTTTTTTTAATAAATAAACGTTTTTGCTATTTTCCTCCCTCCCCCAGCCAGCCTATCACAGCGATCGGCTGTGATAGGCTTCAGCCTATCACTGCCGATCGCTCTTTTGTGCCCCAGCGGGACAGCGCTGCTACAGATCACAGCACTGTACTTAGTCAAAAGATGGCGGTTTCACCATCTAACAGTCTCCCGGGACTGAAGGCAGGGCGGAGCTTCGCCCCCAAGCAGGAGATGCGCAGCCTGCGCGTGATCACCTGCAGTATCCAGCCCCAGGACTTAATGCCAATTGGCATTAGGCGGTCCCGGGGCTGCCACTGCGGCCACGCCTATTGGCGTGGGGCGGTCTTTAGGTAGTTAAAGTCTCTAGTTGGAGGCTTTTTAGCTATGGCATGCAAAAAAACAAACATTAAAAACATGAGCAAATAAAATGATTGCTTTTTTTTTCTCTTCTCAATAAGTCTTAATATTTATTAAATTTTTTTTGCAAACATCCTCTATAACAAATATATGATATATGTACTTGCTCATTATGTGTTCTAATAATATTATAACTTAAACTTACTTTGTCGGTTGCAATTTCTAATTTGTGAAAGACTGCATAAATGCTCAGTTGAAAAAAAAACGTTACCCATCTTTTGTTCTTACAGATTCTGATGAAGAGGTTGATGACACAGTGAAAAGCTTTTAGTGTAATCACATACAGTATAAAGGTAAACACATAATAATTTTTTTTCACAAACTTGGCCTGCAGCACAAAACAAGAACAAAAAACAGTAGAAGTAATTTACTAGATACCTTGCAAAGATTTTTATGTTATCTTTGTTCATTGAAATGAATGATGTGCTTAATCAGATTTGTCAACTGAAGTACTGTTTTTTCATGAAAGTAATAGGTTGTACACATTTTTGACACCTGAACCTGTAAAGTGACATTGGACAATGTCACTTTAGTAGGGCTAGTAAGAGTTGAAAATTAAGAGATTCTGTTTTATCATACAACATCTCTTCAAAGAAGTATTGATAAACTAAATCTAAAATCAGATGTGTAGCAATTTCTTTTTTAAACAATTTTTTATTGCAGAGGAACTATGATTACAAAGCAAAGGTATAAGGCTTCTTTCCCACCAGGACGTTGCGTTTTAGGGACGTTATAGGTCGCATAACGTGCCCCTAACGCAACGCCTGGTGGTGTTGGAGGAGGATGCTACCTAGAGCTGCATTATGCAGCTCTTGGTGCGCCTTTTTTGTGCCACGCGATGCGGAGACCACGTGATCAGATCATTTAGAATCTCTCTTTCAAAGTACCACTTTATGTAACAGAAGGTTGCAATAATCAGCTTCTTGATTAGTGTAGATAACTTGTCCATAAAACTCCCCCATACCTCAAAGAATTTATACATATAAGATTCTTTTTTTTTGGGATGTTTCCACCCAGTCCATCAAGAAGACATTATACAATTTTAATTTAAACTAAGTGATCATTGGAGGAGTGGAAAAGATACATTTTTGCAAAATGATTTTCCTCGCAACTGCAAAGATAATTAGAGCACGTTTTCTGCTACCCCTAGTGACTCTTATGCTCTCCATTTCCAAAATGCAGAAAAGCGCACAATCTGGTGTGACAGGAATGTAATTAAGGAGTTTATCTAAGGCATAATTGACCACTTAAGTTGAAGAGAAATCGAGAGCCCAATATGGTGTAGTATGTCAAAAGTATGTCACAGATGTGCTCTGCTTGCTATAACTGAATTGCTGTTGTTTATCCCCTGCTTATTGCCTGAAGAAGTGGGCTGTGCCCGCGTAACGCGTTGCATCTTTGGGGTATTTTCAATAAATGTGTATATCTATATATTTACAGTCCTTGGTGTCTGCTTTAACGGAGGCGAGTCCACCACTTCCTCCCAGCAATTTTTTTAAAATTTTATGTACTTTTATCCTTCTGGCGCCTCTGTTCACCTACCAATATAATTGACCACTTGTCTCCAAAACCAGCTTTATTAATACTGCAATGCCAAAAACAGTGGACTAAAGGGACCCATACACTTAACGATTTCACTGTGATCGAATCTGCTGTGAAATCGTTACGCAATCGCTGACCGAACGATAGATTTCCGTCCGAAATCGATCATTCCCGTCGATCGTACCGTGCGGAAGATCTCGATCTATCGCCGCCGAGTCGGGAGTGCGTCGATAGCGGCGTTCGAATGTCTGACTACCGACGCTAGCGGCAATACATTACCTGATCCGGCCGGTGCGTATCACCGCTGTCACCGCTGCTTCTTCTCCGCTGGGCTCTGGCAGGCTTCACTGCTTCCCGTCCCGACAGGAAGTTTAAACAGTAGAGCGCCTCTACTGTATAAACTTCCCCGGCCAGGAAGTACAGTGAAGCTGGAGCCCAGAGCGGAGAAGGGCAGCTTCACAGATGGTGAATCGATTTCATGCTGAAATCGATTTACAATCTGTTTGCAGTGAAGGCAGCTGTACGATCCCTCTCTGATCAAATTCGATCAGAGAGGGATCTATCTGTTGGTCGATCTGATGGCAAATCGACCAGTGTATGGCCACCTATAGTCTGCATTGGGAGCAAGGCATTTGAGACATTAAAAGGAAGAGGACAAGTGCATTTTGTATCAATCGTTTTTATTGAAAAGTTTTGCAAAGAATACAGAACAATTTTCCAACAAAATCTTATATCAACATTAGTAAACAGGAACAGAATAGTCAGTTGACAATGAGCTAATCATAACTTAAGCAAGTAAGATATGACACTAGTTGTTGTATTACACATAACTGTGAGTTGAACAACGATTACAGTGCATAGTCGGACGAAAATTTCTAATCCGCTGTCGTATCGGATAGTCCATCAACCATCTTTAACCCCTAAGGGGTCGGGAGAGGACTAGCCTACAGTATCTTATCTAGTACCTGTAGCTATGAAACCTAACCTCCAGCGAGGTCAGGTTTTGCTAGTTGTCTAGCATAAGCTTGGAACGACTCAGTTAGGTACTAACTGCAACAAAAGTAATAAAGTATGTACTGGAAAAGATTAAACGTTCAAATATAACAGTTATCGTAGTATCTATATAGTGTAGAAATCTAGCGTCCTTACAGCCACAGTATTGTTATAAATGGAGATAAATAGGAGGATAAAAAAGCTAAATAATAGGTTTTAGAAAGTATAGAAAAGTAAAGTTAGAAAAGAAGAGAGAAGGGACGGTGAAAAGATTGAGTAGTTCCAGGGACGAGGGATATTGAAGCTAGTATGTTATCGTTGCCTATGAGAAGCGACCATGACAGGATCATTGATTATGCACCATCGCTATTTGTTCAGAGGTTAATAAGTAGGTTATTAATGGGTCCCAGATATTGTGAAATTTTTTCATATTATCGTTCATACGGGCTCTCAATTTCTCAAAAAACAGAATATTGCCAAGCCTATTCTTGACCGCCTCAAACGAAAGAGATTGAGTATTCCAGGCTGCCGCTATTTTAATTTTGGTTACTGTGAAAATATAATTAATGAGAGCATTTTGAGCGGGAGATAGTGATGGATAAGGACAGCCTAGGAGAACATGGAGGGGATTCCGTGGGACTGGGGCATTAATCAGGGATGAAGCCCAATTACAAACTCTAATCCATAATCTACGTACTTTTTTACAGTTCCACCATATGTGGGCAAAGGAACCCATCATTTTGCACCCTCTGAAACAGTCTCCCGAGCATTGTTTATTGTATTTGGCCACCCTCTGGGGGACCAGGTACCATCTAAATAATAGCTTATAGTTTATCTCGACTAAGTCAGCATTTATGGATATTCTAGGAATATTTTCCCAAATGTCACACATATCAGTATAATCTATTTGGAGGCCCAGTTCCTTTTCCCATTTAAGTATGTAGTCCGGTTTGTTTTGAGAGTGTGTAAGAGTTAGTTCCCTATATATAGCTGAAATTACTCCCGGTGCTTGTGGGTTAGTGTCGCAGATGTGCTCGAAGAAGGTCCTGCTCATTGGGGATTCCGCATGTGCGATGTGTCGTTTCACAAAATGGGTAATTTGCATATAGTGGAACTGCTCAGAGGGAGGAAAATTAAACTTTTCGCGCAGATAATCTAGGGATTTAATGCCTGTATCTGTAGTAAAATCCTGAATTTTATAAAGTTTGGTTGAAACCCACCATCGGTAAGGAGCAGAAGATTTTAAGGCAGCTGGGAAAGAGGGGTTGCCCAAAAAGGAAAGGAGCGGTCTATGAGGAGACATTAGTCGACCAGAGTATTTACAGCCATCCCACACCTGGAGGGAGTGTTTTATAATGGGGTTATTAATTTTAGCACGATCCACAGGGATGAGCCAAAGGAGGTTTTTGATATTGATGGGTGAGGACAAGTGCATTTTGAAGGAGCGAACCGGTAAGATATGTACATAGTGATATTGTTTAAAGGGAATCTGAAGTGAAAATAAACTTATGATATAATGATTTGTATGTGTAGTACAGCTAAGTAATAAAACATTATTAGCACAGATATGAGTCTCATATTGTTTCCAGTACAGGAAGAGTTAAGAAACTTCAGTAGTTATCTATGCAAAACAGCTTCTCTGAGCTCTGCAACTTTATAAAGTTGTGGACAGCACTGTCATTTGAAGCTCTTAGCTCCACTGTCTCTCATTGTTTCTTCTTTGTTTATGATTTTCCTGCAGAGAAAAGTTCAAAGGGTCACTAGCCTGCTCTGTGAAATCATTTAAAATGCTGAGTGTATTGTGGAAACTGCAATTATTAGAGACTCATGCAATGTTATAAAAAAAAGCTATATACCTGAAAATAAAAATATGACACTTTTTTCTTTGCTACTAATGCTCTATTAATTATCCGTATTACACAACCAATTCATTATATCATGAGGGGTTTTTTTTGCTTCAGTGTCTGTTAGGAGCAGTTAGGTATAAGGTCTCAGAGAAAAAAACACATATATCAGTAGCTAAATATTGGCTTTACTTACATTACATATGGATTTCACAGAATTTTTATATAGTATTTGCAGATATTGATGCTCCTGACAGCTCATAGCAGGTTCCATGTTTGACTTTCTTGTATGAAGCCAATTGTGATGTAATATCCTCCCTTACCCTGCTTCCTGATTGATGATTCTTTAGCCCTCCCAAGTTCCAGCCCTCAGACACTCCCACCAGTCTCTGGTCTAATGGGGCATATTGTCTGTCACTCAGGGGGGGAGGGCAAGGGGGGGGGGGGGGCGCGGGCGATCATGCTTTCAGTGGGGGAGGGGGTGCGGGCTGTCAGATGAACAGAGGTGAGCTGTTTTAGTTCTATACTGGGAAGTCCGGATCTTTGAACCGAATCTTTGAATAATTTGCAGCAGAGTGAGAGAAGCTGCAGTTCCTGTTTCTTCAAGACATCCACTGTGAACCGAATCTCGGATGATTCGACTCACAAAAAAGATCCGGATCAAAGATCCGAATCGTTCATGATCCGGACAACACTACTGTGAAGTGAATATTAATTAGCCATGTGGCTAGGAACAATAGCGAACTAGCAGTATACTCTAATGCAACATGTGCACTGTGAACTGCACATTGATTTTTCAGTGCTGTGAGTTGGGCTGCAAGTTACAGGCTGCTGTAACATGAGCCTGTAACGTCCCACTGTGAAAGCAGCCTTAGGGCGGGATAGGGAAATGAAGGGGAGGACCAGTAGGGAGAAGAATCAGCCCCATCATGCTCTGCAGTATCTGTTATGCGGCCTGGTGTGCTGGCACAATAAAGTGTGCTGTAAAGAGTGGTGTGCTGACAATCCTTGCAACTTGTATCTATCTTTATGCCACCTTGTCAAGCACCCAAGAGTAATTGAAGGTGTGCTGACTTCCTCCAGGAACAATCTAATAGATTTTAGTCCAGCCCTAAAGCGTCAAAGCGTGAAGGTCCTCGAACTAGTTGAAGGTGGAAAATCTAGGTTTTTCCTAAATGGCAGGAAAAGTAAGGAGTGGACATTAATGTTATGGGAACTACGTAGGGAATGCCATAATGGCCAAACAGTAAAAGAGAAGGGGGATGTCTTGAATGCTATCAGGCAGACATTCTCTTTACATGTGGAACATGGCTATTAAATCTATCCCCGGACAAAGGTTCTGATCCATAATCGTATTGGTGTAAATAGAGGAGTGCAGCCAATCTTTGAGGATTCATCCCAATGCTTACTTATTGTAGTTCTTAATTATGGGAAAGTTAATTCTTGCATTACATTTGTGCTGTTAAAGATTGTAAAGAGTGGTTCTTCTATTTCTAGAACATTTGTTGGCCCAAATGAAGCTAGCCAATAACTTATATACGTCTTGAAGGTCCCTATGGGGGATGAGAAAAGGTAGGACCTGAAGAGGGAAAAATCGCTTAGGGAAGAAGGAAATCTTTACTAAATGAATTTGTCCCAGATAAGAGAGTAAAAGCTGTCTCCAAGAATTTAAATCTTGTTTGAAATTGGCAATAATGGGCTCGAAATTAGATGAGTAAAAATGGTGGTAGAATTTCGGAAGTTTTATTCACAAATAAGTTAAGTCTGCTTTAGCCCAAAGAAAAGGTGTATCCTTTCCCCAAGAAGGCATCATCTGTTTGGAAACCTAAAAGGCCGTGAATTTTTCCTAATTAATTGATAACCGAAAACCTCAACATATTGTGACCATAATACCGGGAATAGCCTGCTTAGGGTTCGCTATATATAATAGGAGGTCATCCACAAAAGCTGTTAATTTAGTCTCCACCTGTGCTATTTTAATACTTTTAAAAGAGGGGATTTGCTCAAGCAATCTGAGAATGGGGTCGAGAACTAAGTTAAACAATAACGGTGAGAGAGGACAACCTTGACAGGTTCCTCTTTCCATGTGAATAGGGTGAGACAGCTGGTCATTTACAATGATCGAGGTATGGGGGGTGGAGTAAATCCATTGGACAAATCTAATGAAAACTTAGCCAAAAGTTCTTCTCATTATAATGGAATTAAGGGCAGGCCAAGCTATCTTGTCAAAAGCTTTTTCTGCGTCAAGGCCAGGCATGCTCAGATGTACCAAAATTCGGTTCAGGTACATTCTAATTCAGGTCCGCATGACATTCGGATTCGAATTCGCCTTCGACCGTGACATTCGGTTCGGATTCGGTTCGGGTGTCGGTTTCAAAATTCGGTAAAAAATTTGTGTTCGGGAATTCGGATGCGTTTTTTTTTTTTTTAAAGGGAAATCACATTGAAATAGGTGTAATTAAAAAAAAAAAAAAAGTGACGTATGGCATTGACAGCAGGCAATGTATTGTGTGAACCCTGGCTGTGGGACCACTGACAGCAGGAGGATAAATACAGCAGCAGTAGGAGGAGGAGTGATGTGTGGCACTGGCAGCAGGCAATGTATTGTGTGGACCCTGGCAGTGGGACCACTGACAGCAGGAGGATAAATACAGCAGCAGCAGGAGGAGGAGTGATGTGTGGCACTGGCAGCAGGCAATGTATTGTGTGGACCCTGGCAGTGGGACCACTGACAGCAGAAGGATAAATACAGAAGCAGTAGGAGGTGTGACGTGTGGAACTGGCAGCAGGCAATGTATTGTGTGGACCCTGGCGGTGGGACCACTGACAGCAGGAGGATAAATACAGCAGCAGGAGGAGGAGCAGGAGTCACGTATAAATACAATAAATACATAAATAAATTCATAAATAAATAAATGCAGCAGGCCAGCAGCAGCAGGAGTCACGTATAAATTCATAAATAAATAAATGCAGCAGGCCAGCAGCAGCAGGAGGAGGAGGAGTGACGTGTGGCACTGGCAGCAGGCAATGTATTGTGTGGACCCTGGCGGTGGGACCACTGACAGCAGGAGGATACATACAGCAGCAGGAGGAGGAGGTGTGACGTGTGGCACTGGCAGCAGGCAATGTATTGTGTGGACCCTGGCGGTGGGACCACTGACAGCAGGAGGATAAATACAGCAGGAGGAGGAGTGACGTGTGGCACTGGCAGCAGGCAATGTATTGTTACTCTTTTATTAAAAATACTGCAACATATATACAAAAATTATAAAATACCCAAGTAAATAAATAACAAAACATTAGGCTAACCGCCTTAAGTACCTTAGTTCTTTAGTCCATAATAATTCCATACCTAGAAAAGAACTGAAAATTCAACACAACTTAAAGGGACTCCGAGCTCACGAAAAAAAGAAAAGTTGTACTCACCAGGGGCTTTCTCCAGCCCAGTGCTGGTCGGGAGGTCCCACGCCGGCGTCCTGGCTCCTCTCCTTCTCCCCGCTCCGGTATAGCTGACAGGCCGCAGCCCGGGCGACACTCGGTGGAGTGTCGGGCTGCAGCTTCCGCGTATGACGCGGATTACGTCACACGCCGGCCGCCTCGCGTCATCACGGCGGCCGGCGTGAAAGTACTGCGCATGCGCGCTTTAATCGCGCATGCGCAGTACTTTCACGCCGGCCGCCGTGATGACGCGAGGCGGCCCGCGTGTGACGTAATCCGCGTCATACGCGGAAGCTGCAGCCCGACACTCCACCGAGTGTCGCCCGGGCTGCGGCCTGTCAGCTATACCGGAGCGGGGAGAAGGAGAGGAGCCAGGACGCCGGCGTGGGACCTCCCGACCAGCACTGGGCTGGAGAAAGCCCCTGGTGAGTACAACTTTTCTTTTTTTCGTGAGCTCGGAGTCCCTTTAAATCATGCCACTCTGGCTTCATTATTTAGTCCATATCAAGTGCAACTGAAAGACTGAAACCATAAATCATGCCACTCTGGCTTACTATATACACTATATACAACAACACTGCACCCTATTTACATATTACAGCAAGAAAGACTAGGCAATCTTACTCCTCCTTATGCTTGCAAACCATTCCTTATTTTTAGGTCATCTAACTAAGTGGAAAGAGAAAGAAAAGCTCACCAAAGAGAAGGTTTGGCCAAGTCATGGAGGCTTGATGCTCCGCCAAAGCAGACACCACTCCCCCCGACTCAACCTTCCCTCCTCAAGACCCCGAATTTTCCCAACCTCACCAATAATGCCATGCACCACCACCTGGACAGGGAGGACTTTCTGATGGATCGCAATTTGACACCGTGCATTCCAAGTGTAATACCGAATCACTAAACTGACTAAAAAAAAAGTGTCCAAATTAAATGACCCCCGGTTATTGAATGCTCCATAAGTCCACTCCGCGTAACTAAGCCGCTCAAGAAAAGGAATACCTAAAGCCCTACCCACCTGTTTGTATACTTCTTTCTTAAAGGAACAGTCCACCAGGAAATGGTCCATGGTCTCCTCCACACCACCACACTCCTCATGAGGACAGCCACGATCCCTATCCCCAATGAACTTCAAATTTCCTCTAACAAAGAGTCTGCCATGAAAGGAAAGCCAAGCCAAGTCCCTGAATTTGTTAGGAATCCTAGGAGAACATAGCAAGCGCAAACCCTCCTCCAATATTGGGCTTGGGCAATCTTTCAGGGCCAATGGGTCCTGAAAAACAGTTTCAATCACTCTCTCCTCTAGGGCTTTCCTAGGGATTGAGATAATCTCCTCCTTAGTCAGTTCCCATTGCCTCATCACTTTCAGACAAGGTGCAACATAGGCCGGGAGATAATCAGGACCAGCTCTCAGTCTTTTCACCAAACCACCACTTTCCCATTGCCTGAGAAAAGGTTTAAACCAGGACTGGAAGATACCCATCCATCCAGGCAGTTCCTCCGCATACATTTTACCAAGATTGTGCTTAATAAATAACAGAGAAAAGAAAACCACTGGGTTGACCATCCCTAGGCCACCCTTCTGCCTTGATCGATAGGTGACATTCCTCTTAACGTGGTTCATCTTATTTCCCCAGAGCATCTGAAAAAACAAGCTGTAGATCCTTGTGTGAAGAGACACTGGCAAAATACAGACAAAACTGACATACAACATAATTGGAATCAGATAGGTTTTGATTATGTCAATCCTTTCTCTGAAAGTCAATCGCCAACCTTTCCAGCGGACCACCTTAGCCTCAGCACACTTTAGTCTGCTTTCCCAATTTTGGTGACCATAATCACCCGGGCCAAATTCTATACCGAGTACTTTGATCTTTTCCTTTGGTGCTGGAAAAGAGACCGGAAGCAAGAAGCTCTCATTTTCCTTACCCATCCAGAAAATCTCACATTTGTCCTGATTGATCTTGGAACCTGATGCCAACGAGTAACGGGCAATCTCTGCACAAACGCCTTCTGCCTCCTCTTGCCCAGAGACCACCACAGTCACATCATCAGCATAGGCCACAACCTTGAGAGGAGGCACACCAGCAATGCCCGACGGCACCCCACACAAGGCTCCACCCTCAATCCTTCTTATGAAAGGATCAATGGCAAAAGCATATAGCAGGGGACTCAAAGGACACCCCTGGCGCACCCCAGATCTAACCTCAAAGGTCTGTCCAACCCAACCATTGACAAGCGGGAAACTTTCAGCACCTTTGTACAAAACTTTAAGCCAATTGATAAACCTCCCCGGCAGACCATACTTACTAAGGAGCATCCACAGATACTCATGATTGACACGATCAAATGCCTTTGCCTGATCCAACGCCAGTAAGTACTTTCCCCAACCAGCAGCCCTGCATCTCTCCAGAATCTCCCGGACCGTTAATACGGCTGAAAAAGTGCTTCTCCCCTGGACAGAACAATGCTGCTGGCGAGAAAGCACCTCATTTGCCACCTGACTCAGACGCCAGAAAATTATTTTGGCCAGAATCTTTCGGTCAACATTGAGAAGGCTGATAGGACGCCAATTCTCAATCCTTGAAGAATCTTTACCCTTTGACAAAAGAATAACTGCTGATTCTCTCATAGAGGGAGGAAGCTCATCCTCTGCAAGACTGCGATTGTAAACCTCTGCTAATTCAGGTGCCAGAATGTCCTTGAAAACCTTATAGAATTCAGCCGTCAAGCCATCAGGCCCTGGAGTCTTTTTAATAGCAAGCTGCTCTATGGCTTTCGCCACTTCCTCAGCAGAAATTCTTTCTGTCAAAAACGCAAGAGGAACATCTAAATTCACCAGTCCTGGAATATCACACAAGAAAGATTCCATCTCTGTCTCATCAAGAGGTCTGCTACCCAACAGTTCAGCATAAAAGGATCTCACGATTTCCAGAATCCCTGCTCTGGACTGCACCAGAGATCCTGTACTATCCTTGAGACCATACACGACCTTAACTGCTACACTTTGTTTGCAATTCTGATAAGGGTCCGGCGAGTGACTTTTACCGTAATCCCTTTCCAGAAGCAAAGAAGCATGCCGGTCATACTGACTCTTGCGCAACAAATCCTTGATCCTTTTAATCTCACCGGGATCACCATCCCCTGAGACAGCGATTTCAAGTTTCCGCCTCAGACGCTGGTAGGTAACATATTTACCAAAAGCTCTCTTTTTTGCTATGTTCTTAAAAAGGCCTACTGCTCGCCTTTTAACCATCTCCCACCACTCAGACCTACTGCTGCAGCAGTCCAGCAAAGTGACCTGTGCCTGAAAAAAATCCCTGAAAGATTGTCTTACACTTTCCTCTTCCAACAGCAACAAATTTAATCTCCAGATACCCTTTCCTTTTGGAGGGACATCTGCAACATTCAACACCACAGACAGAATACAGTGATCAGAGAACTCCACCACCTGCACCCTTGGGGATGAGGTAGCAGAGCTCTCCTTAACAAAAAACCTATCTATCCTACTCCTACGCTCTCCACAGAAAAAAGTGAACCCTGTGTCATCTGGAGTGTGCTTTATATGCACATCTACCAGACCAGCATCCCTAACCATATTATTCAAAAAATTGCTATCGTAGCCCAGGCGGGTCTTGGTACCTCTCCTGTCCCTTAACCTGACTACGGTATTGAAATCACCACCAAAGACCACCTCCTGGGCTGTAAACAAGAATGGCTTGATCTCTGTGAAGAGGCGCTTCCTCTCCCTCTCAGACTGAGGCCCATATATGTTAATCAGCCTCAAATTCTGCCTCCTCACAGAGACGTCCATGACCAAGCATCGCCCCATCTCTACTTCACTTACCCGCCGGAAAGTTACCATGTTGGTCTTAAAAAGGACCGCCACCCCAGTGTAAGGCTCAGCCGCAAGAGACCAGTAAGAGGGACCATGGTGCCAATCCCTCTTAGCCTCATGTATGTCACTTAGCGTTTGCAACCTGGTCTCTTGCAAAAATAAAATGTCGGCATCAAACTGACCGAGAAAAAATATGGCTTCCCTTCGAGCACTCACAGATCTCATACTAGCAACATTAATAGTTGCCAGTTTTAAAGGGGGGGGGGGGAACCTCCATCAGGGCAAATGAAAGAGATTGCCTAGCCTTCCTTATACTGCACCACCCACCTCCATATCCACACTTTCCCCTTCACCATCATCACTATTTACAATATTTCCATCAAACATTTCAGACTGGTCAGATAACGCATTAAACTTATTTTTTACAATAACAGATTTTTTCTTCCTAATCTCTTCTAGCTTTTCACTAGCTTTCTTTTCCGTCACCATTTTCCTTCTCTCCTTCCTTCTTTCTTTTGCTGACTTTACTTCTATAAACCTTTCTGACTCCTCCACCTTTTTTTCTTCCACCTCCTCACTCTGTTTATTCCTCCCTTTACCTTTATTTGCAACTTCTGTCTTTGTTCCTCTCGGGAGCTTAGTATTAACATTTTTTCCTTCCCCACCCTCCTCCATCTTTTTACCTTCAGGGGGTTTTTCAGAAGGGCTTTTATTCTCCTCTTGAACAGCATCCTCTTTATAGACAGAAAATACATTTTTTCCCTCTCCAGGAACAGCAATTTTAAAAATTGCTTCAGCACCCAATCTCACCTCCGGTATTTTTTTAATTACCGGGACCAAGGAAGGGGGAGGGGAAGGTGGAGGCATCGATTTTAACACAGACAGGAAAGGCGGCACAATAGTCTTGGGCTCCAAGGCAGCAGGCCTCGAGTGTAACGGTCCACCACCAGAGGCCTCCTCTTCACAATTTTCCTCTAAGATTTTCTCCATCTCCTTAACAACTTCTTCATCCACATTAGCCCATGCTTCAGGGCACTGCAAATACGGATGACCCAATTTAAGACAAATACTGCAACGGATGTCCTTGCAGTCCTTTGCTAAGTGCCCTAAAGCATGGCAACGTGAACATTTCACCTCCTTACAAGAAATGCTATAGTGGCTGCGAGAACCACACTTATAGCATACACGAGGCTGCCCCTGGTAGTAGACCGCCACCCTGTCTTTTCCGATAAAGACAGAAGTAGGAATATGTTTGACCACATTCCCCACTCTGTCCAACCTCACCATCAGCTCCCATCCTCCCCCCCAGATCCCGAACTCGTCCATTACCTTCTTTGGCTCATTCAACGGTTTTCCATAATTCCTCAGCCAAACCATGAGGTCATGTACAGGAATGGACTCGTTCGGGACCACGATCGTCACCCTTTTGTCCAGCGAGCGACCAGACACAGACTGGGGAACTAACCCAGACCACTCCTCACTTGCCTTCCAGGTTTTTTCATACTTCTCCCAGAATGTGTCTAAGCCAGTCGGGGACAAAAAGCTGACATCGAAAAAAGAGGGGGGGCTCTCAGGGGCCAAAATGGCATAAAAGTCCACCGCCTTGAAGCCCATTTTCAGCAGCAGCTGAATAAAAGTCTTCCGTGTGTAAGTCACACTATCACCCTTTCTGTAACTCACCCTCACCACATTTCTTCTGTTACTAGCTGATTGACCAGCCACATCATGCACAGACTGTTTTACACTTTCATTGCTCACTGCTTTCTTTAACACATTAGCATATGGCACATTTTTCACACCAACAGTAGGCATTGCAATTTGTTTGTTGACAGGCTTTTTCCCAGAGACATTTAGTACCCTCCCATCCCCCTGCACACTTTCTTCACTCACCATACTCACTCTCTCCAAACCATCCTCTCTTCTCCTTTTTGCAGCAGTGCCTGTTACCTTATCCTCCCTGTGTGTCTGTAGAGCAGTGCTAGATGACGCTGCCCTATCAATACCTCCATCTTCTCCCTTCTGGTCAATCCTGCCAGCATGACCTTCTGAGGCAGCATCAGATAATGTCGCTCCACCAGAAGCACTTCCTGAAACATCAGCCATGCTCTGTGGCTGGCCAGCCGACCCGGAAGTGACCTGTGGGGTCACGCTGAAATCACTTCCAGTTTCAGAGCACCCATCCGCCGCCTGTTTCGCCGCTGCTGGGGGTTTGGGGGAGCTCTGCCCACCTGCAGGCACCTCTGCAGAGGCTCCCCCAGCCCCAGGAATGCCTAAAAATTGTTTTTTTCCACCTTCTCCGGCGCACCCGTTAGGCCACGCTCCTCGCTGTTAGGCCACGCCCACACCGTTAGGCCACGCCCCCACGCCGACTCCAGGCCCCAGCGCCATCTTGGGTGAGGGCAAAGCTTGCCCATAGACATTACTTGACAAACTTGGAGTATTACAGACAAGGGAAGGACTGACAAGGTAGGGATTTGAAACATTTGGGAAATTTACACTGGGAAAAAGGTTTGGGGATACATTAGGAAAGGAGGAAGGGGATTGGGATAAAGACAAACTCTGCTGCTGAAAAAACGGGTTATTCATACTGTTTGCAAAGCTTTGATAATGCATATTGGGATACAATCCATATTGCTGTAACTGTCCAGGGAAATGTTGCACATTTTGTCCATACTGTGGAGGGAAAACATTGTTAAAGCCCTGTTGCATAAAATTTGAATTAGCAGTCTCCTGCACAACCTGCGACTGCATACTGCTGCTTCCAGCCATCACAGGTAATCCAGTTTCCTCCAAAACACCTGCATTCTGCACAGCATTTGTCTTCTCTACTCCACTTGTGCCCTGCACACTTTCATCCACTTTCCCAGTCTCTATTGCCGCAAACCACCTTTGGTTTTTCAAACCTTCAGCAAACACACCACCACTTGCAATTAACTCCTCCAGTTGTTGCTTCTTCAGCTGTATCTGCTCTTGCAGCTTCAGTAGCTGCGGATTTGATTTTAAAAAAGCCGGTTTCCACGATTGACCGTACTTATTAATACGCTTTTTCAAGTCATATTGCAGGGAGTCCAAAGTCTCCTGTACAGATTTGACACTCCTGTGCCACTCTACAACCGTACTCACAGTTCCACCTGCCATTGGAGCACTGTCCTTAGCTTCATGAGCCTCCATCCTGGAGGACAGGGATGCCTTCTTAGGGCCCAGGCCCCCCAGAGCCGTCCAGCCCAGGGGAGCCTAAACCTCCACACGAAGTCCTACTTCCCTCCTCCTTTGCTCAGCCTTGACAGGGTCCTGGGTCTTAGACAGGAATCACTGGAATCCACACCAGCAGTCGGATCTGCTGGAGCTCAGCAGGAGAGGTCCTCTCTCCTCAGCAGCCACACACACACTGACCTCCAAAGGGGCGGGGCCAATGTATTGTGTGGACCCTGGCGGTGGGACCACTGACAGCAGGAGGATAAATACAGCAGCGGGAGGAGGAGGAGGAGTGACGTTTGGCACTGGCAGCAGGCAATGTATTGTGTGGACCCTGGTGGTGGGACCAATGACAGCAGCAGCAGGAGGAGGAGTGACGTGTGGCACTGGCAGGAGGCAATGTATTGTGTGGACCCTGGCGGTGGGACCACTGACAGCAGGAGGATAAATACAGCAGGAGGAGGAGGAGTGACGTGTGGCACTGGCAGCAGGCAATGTATTGTGTGGACCCTGGCGGTGGGACCACTGACAGCAGGAGGATAAATACAGCAGCAGGAGGAGGAGGAGTGACGTGTGGCACTGGCAGCAGGCAATGTATTGTGTGGACCCTGGCGGTGAGACCACTGACAGCAGGAGGATAAATACAGCAGCAGCAGGAGTCGTTATGTATAAATACAATAAATACATAAATAAACTCATAAATAAATAAATGCAGCAGGCCAGCAGCAGCAGGAGGAGTCACGTATAAATACAATAAATACATAAATAAATTCATAAATAAATCAATGCAGCAGGCCAGCAGCAGTAGGAGGAGGAGTGACGTGTGGCACTGGCAGCAGACAATGTATTGTGTGGACCCTGGCGGTGGGACCACTGACAGCTGGAGGATAAATACAGCAGCAGGAGGAGGAGAAGTGACATGTGGCACTGGCAGCAGGCAATGTATTGTGTGGACCCTGGCGGTGTGACCACTGACAGCAGGAGGATACATACAGCAGCAGTAAGAGGAGGAGTGACGTGTGGCACTGGCAGCAGGCAATGTATTGTGTGGGACCACTGACAGCAGGAGGATAAATACAGCAGCAGCAGCAGGATGAGTCACGTATAAATACAATAAATAAATAAATGCAGCAGGCCAGCAGCAGCAGGAGGAGTCACGTATAAATACAATACATACATAAATAAATTCATAAATAAATAAATGCAGCAGGCCAGCAGCAGCAGGAGGAGTCACGTATAAATACAATAAATACATAAATTCATAAAGAAATAAGTAAATAAATAAATGCAGCAGGCCAGCAGCAGCAGGAGTCACGTATAAATACAATAAATACATATAATTCTTAATTATTGCGCCACAGTCCACAAATCTCTTATTTAACCTGTCACCAGTGTCTGGGGTCGCTGCAGAGATTCCAAAATGTTATTGCAATGTTCCAGTGTTACTGCTGCGCTCACCAGACCCTGTCACTAGCAATATTAAGTCAAATCAGAAAAGCTATATTTTATCTTACAAAAATCCTCAAAATTTCATTCAGAACAGTTCATCTGCCTTTAGAATTGCTGCTAGAAGTTCACTGAAATGGTACGGTTGCGCTCACCACTCCTAAAAAACATACAAAAATTCTCCACATAGGGTGATACCGTTCAGATTATCAATAGTAAACAACACACCACCCAGAAGTGCTCCAGTGAGTTGTGAAGGCCGGTGTTAGTTATTTGTAAACCCACACCCCTTCTTGTATGCTCACTGGATTCAGACCACCGCAGTTAATTGGTGGGTCTTAGGCAATGCTCAAATCCGCATTAAGACAACAATGATCCTGTAAGAAAAACAATTCTCGACATAGGGTAATACTGTTCATGAATAAGTATATAAATATGCTTCTCAGCAGTGTCCCTCTGTGTAAACCGTGCTCTCATTCCATGCTAATCAGCAGTGTCCCTCTGTGTAAACCATACTCTCATTCCATGCAGTGGAGCTCCCACTCCCTACACAACAATCTGCTCACCAGATAGAGCCCACCTCTATAGACAGGTGGAAATTGCGCTCAGTAATGCCTTCCGAACAAATTTTCTCACTCCTGTTCATAAAATCTAACCTCTTCTGAGGTCTTTTATTCCAGTGAATCTCAAATAAAACACATAAAAGCAAACATAGTGTAAAACTGTAGATGCTTGCCTCTGAGCGCACATAGACATGCACTTACGCGTCCAGGGCAAGTTCAAGCGTATCACAAGCCTCTTTCGCCGATGCCCATCTGCTGAAGTAATGCAGGAATTCCAGATCCGCGGCATCCCGCTCTGTTCCTTCCTCCAGCCGAGCGTTTCAAAGTGGTATTTGCGCTAGTAACGGTGACCGGCCAATCCATTAGCTTCCGGGTGCGCGCGTGACGTCAGACGTTAAGCTCCGCCCTACGCGTTTCGTCCTCACGCCGGACTCATCAGGGGCTCCGCCTCCCAACGCCCGCAGTCATGTTTAGTAGTATACGTCGGCTGCTGATAGGCTGTTTATCAAAGCAGCAAGATGGGCATCGTTTACAATACCTTCAATTTATAATCGCTCAACATGAATAAAAAACCATTGGTAACTCCCACTAGAGTCATGTATATACTTGCTTTGTTAAAATTATACGCATTACATTTCCCAGGGAACTATCCATCTCCCATTACCTACTCTATACAGGATGCGGCCACCCAGTGATCAAATTGTGCAATTCTTCCCTTAAAATCCTATTCCTTAGTAAAAAATATCATATTATCCGCCATCTAGTGTTCAACTATAATACTGCATGTTTGTGTTACTTACAAAGCTGCCTTCCATATCAATGGCCCTAAGTGTGTGAAAACCTGTACTAAAGTGCTTGTTAGTGCCTCATCAATATCTATTAATTAACATGTGCAAATATGCAATAGTGCAAAATTAAACCGGATCTTATCAGGTATTTCTAAAGTAAATCCCAACTGGCAAAGACGCCCTAGGAGCCCTAAATATCACAGACCACCCAAATACCCGCAAAAACAAAATAGATTTGGGACCCAATACTATCAACTGAGGGATAGAAATCCACCCACATATAATAGATATCAGCCATTGGAGAATGATGATCAAGATCCCTCTAATTATAATGGGTATCAGCTGAGGAATCAAGAACGGGATCGTTTTTTAGAGGTGGATCAGTGGGAGGAATGGGAACACCTACAGGAGAAAGAGGAGGAAGGACGGGGCAGAGGAAGCAAAAGGCAAACAGAAGAGGATGCAGAGGAGGAAATAGACAACAAAAGAAGAAGGTAGTAGGGGCAGGAATATTTAAAGAGAACCCGAGGTGGGTTTGAAGAATATTATCTGCATACAGAGGCTGGATCTGCCTATACAGCCCAGCCTCTGTTGCTATCCCAAACCCCCCTAAGGTCCCCCTACACTCTGCAATCCCTCCATACATCACAGCCACACTGCTGACAAACAGCTTGTCAGAGCTGGCTGTGTTTATCTCTATAGTGTCAGTCTGCTGCTCTCCCCACCTCCTGCAGAACTCCAGTCCCCGCCTGCATCCTTTCCCTCCCTGCTGATTGGAGGGAAGGGACGGGGGCAGGGACCGGAGCTATGCAGGAGGCGGGGGAGCAGCTGAGACTGACATTACAGATGTAAACACAGCCTCACAGCACGGCTGTGATTTATGAGGGATTGCAGAGTGCAGGGGGACCTTAATGGGGTTTGGGATAGCAACAGAGGCTGGGCTGTATAGGCAGATCCAGCCTCTGTATGCAGATAACATTCTTTAAACACACCTCGGGTTCTCTTTAACATTAGTGGAATACCCCTCACCGAACCACAAATTAAATTACTTGACAAGGGACTAAATTATGCCCCCCCCCCCCCCCGAAACCACTTAATAAGTTCCAGGCTTACCTGGATATCCAAAGATACACCCGGAAGCTAAATATAAAAAAATACTTCTTGGGGAAACAGAGCCCCAGTGTCCACATAAAGCCCCCTACTGAATATGTACATACTCATTTGAGGAATCGTTCCCTCTTAAATCCACAGGACTCTAGTAAGGAAAATACAGTAGAAACCTTCAAAAGAGCCCTTTTAAATGATCTGGACAAGATGCAATCTAAGAAAATACATGGATACCAACAATTAAAGGATCAAGTAAGGAATTTGGTGGATAATAAAGATCTTATTCTCAAGCCAGCAGATAAGGGGGGGGAGGGTGGGTTGGTAGTAATGGCCAAAGCACAGTACACCACCGAAATGACACGCATTGTACAAGATCAAACCACATATAAAAGATTGAGAGGAGACCCCACTAATACTTATAAAGAAACACTAAAGAATATTCTTCTAAGGGGAGAAAGGGACAATATTATCACCGCAGAAGAATTTAAATATTTGCTGCCAACCACCCCAAGAATCCCAGTTTTTTATTGTATCCCCAAAATACACAAGAGTGTGGAAAATCCACCGGGAAGGCCCATAATTAGTGGGATGGGGTCCCTCACACAAAGGGTGGGGGAGTACATAGACATATTCCTTCAACCAAGAGTGGCCGAAGTTCCTAATTTACTCAGAGACACCAAGCATATGTTACAACGTTTGGAACGGTTGGGAATCCAAGAGGGGGACATCCTAGTAACAGGGGATGTAGCATCATTATATACGGTTATTCCCCATGACAAGAGTCTGCAGATTGTTAGAGACACTCTAATGCGGGAGGGATCCCCAAAAGAAACACAAGTAAGCTTTGTTATTGGAATATTCCCTTTATCACAACTACTTCTGGTATGATGGTGTTTTTTATGTGCAGCGGATCGGCTGCGCGATGGGGGCCAAGTTCTCACCCAGTGTGGCAAATCTCTACATGGGGGAATGGGAGAAGCGAGTACAGGAAATGGAATTATATGGTAACGTAGTAACCTGGTCAAGATTTATCGATGACCTGTTTTTTGTATGAGGGGGCCAGAAGCATTACTTGAACAATTCTGTCAGGCCTTGAACCATTTATGGCCAGAAATAAATATAACGTTCAACACTAGTTTGGAACATGCAGAATTCTTGGACCTTCAAATCATTAAGGGTAAAGATGGGATAATAACCAGAACGTTTTTCAAAAGCACTGACAGAAATGGATTCATCCCCATGGGGAGCTGCCATCATAACAACTGGCTCAGAAACATTCCTAGGGGACAGTTAGTCAGAATTAGGCGGAACTGCACCCACATGGATGATTACTTAAAGTGAACCTAAAGTCAGTAAAAAAAAACGAGATGAACTCACCTGGGGCTTCCCTCAGCCCCTGCAGACGATCGGTGCCCTCGCAGCTCCGCTCCGATGCCTCTGCACCCGCCGGCGACGACTTCCGGTTTCGCCGTCACCGGCCGACAGGCATGGGAACGCGAGTGATTGTTCGCGTTCCCAGCCTGTATATCGCCCCCTATGCTGCTATTGCGGCCAGGAGGTCGCAATAGCAGCATAGGGGGCGATATACAGGCTGGGAACGCGAACAATCACTCGCGTTCCCATGCCTGTCGGCCGGTGACTGCCAAACCGGAAGTGCTCGCCGGCGGGTCCTGGGACATCGGAGCAGAGCTGCGAGGGCACCGATCGTCTGCAGGGGGCTGAGGGAAGCCCCAGGTGAGTTAATCTTGTTTTTTTTACTGACTTTAGGTTCACAGCAGTTTAGCAGAGTGAAACCCTCGTAAATAGGTTCCTGGAGAAAGGATATCAGGAAGATACCCTTAAGACAGAGAGGCTTAGGGTGGGCAATTTATCTCGACAGGAACTACTGGTGAATAGACCCAAAGGGGCCACAAACACTAAGGAATACTCCATTATTCTGGACTATAATCTACAATACAGGGATCTAGAAAAAATAGTTAGAAAAAATTGGAACATTAATAAAACAGATGGAGTACTAAAGAGTTTCTTGCCGAATAAACCTCCGTTCATTTACAGAAAAGCCCCAACATTGAAATCTACTTTAGTATCTAGCTGTATTGAACCATCAAGACCAGTGGGTTTGGACATGCTAGAACAAAGAGGGTTCTTCCCAAGCCGGAAGTGCAAGGGGTGTAGGGAGGCAAGGGGTACACGGGGGGACCAGATTGTATCCAGAAATATGGGTAGGATATTTACAGTTCAGCAATGTATAACCTGTAGAAGCAAAGGGGTAGTATACATTTTATGGTGCCCCTGTGGATTCGAGTACATAGGGCAGACTACAAGGGAACTATTTAAACGTATCCGGGAACATGTAAATAATATTAAAAAAGGACTGGAGAGTCACAGTGTATCCAAT
The DNA here is from genome assembly GCF_040937935.1 of Hyperolius riggenbachi. Taxonomy (NCBI): domain Eukaryota; kingdom Metazoa; phylum Chordata; class Amphibia; order Anura; family Hyperoliidae; genus Hyperolius; species Hyperolius riggenbachi. Next base: position 160,348,028 of record NC_090650.1, read on the forward strand.
CACTTCAGGATCCACCATAACAAGGATCCGGCAGGATTAAAGTTTATGCCCCTGGAGAAATATATAAAGAAATGGAGAGGGTCCAACCTCACTAAAGAAATTTCAAAGGCAGAAGGAAAGTGGATATTTAATTTAAAAACTCTAAACCCAGATGGATTAAACATTGAATTTGATGTAAACTGCCATATTAGTAATGACTGAACAGGATAGAACATCCTTCAGTATGGATACCGGATTAGTACACACAGCAGAATTTCCATTATACCAATTGTACATATATAGAAAGCACTTTTTAACACTGAGTTATGTTTAATAAAAGTTTTAATTCAAATTATCACTTTAGAAATACCTGATAAGATCAGGTTTAATTTTGCACTATTGCATATTTGCACATGTTAATTAATAGATATTGATTAGGCACTAACAAGCACTTTAGTACAGGTTAGGGCCATTGATATGGAAGGCAGCTTTGTAAGTAACACAAACATGCAGTATTATAGTTGAACACTAGATGGTGGATAATATGATATTTTTTACTAAGGAATAGGATTTTAAGGAAAGAATTGCACAATTTGATCCCTGGGTGGCAGCATCCTGTAAAGAGTAGGTAATGGGAAATGGATAGTTCCCTGGGAAATGTAATGCGTATAATTTTAACAAAGCAAGTATATACATGACTCTAGTGGGAGTTACCAATGGTTTTTTATTCATGTTGAGCGATTATAAATTGAAGGTATTGTAAACGATGCCCATCTTGCTGCTTTGATAAACAGCCTATCAGCAGCCGACGTATACTACTAAACATGACTGCGGGCGTTGGGAGGCGGAGCCCCTGATGAGTCCGGCGTGAGGACGAAACGCGTAGGGCGGAGCTTAACGTCTGACGTCACGTGCGCACCCGTAAGCGAGTGGATCGGCCGGTCACCGTTACTAGCACGGATAATACTTTGAAACGCTCGGCTGGAGGAAGGAACAGAGCGGGACGCCGCGGATCTGGAATTCCTGCATTACTTCAGCAGATGGGCATCGGCGAAAGAGGCTTGTGATACGCTTGAACTTGCCCTGGACGCGTAAGTGCATGTCTATGTGCGCCCAGAGGTAAGCATCTACAGTTTTACACTATGTTTGCTTTTATGTGTTTTATTTGAGATTCACTGGAATAAAAGACCTCAGGAGAGGTTAGATTTTATGAACAGGAGTGAGAAAATTTGTTCGGAAGGCATTACTGAGCGCAATTTCCACCTGTCTATAGAGGTGGGCTCTATCTGGTGAGCAGATTGTTGTGTAGGGAGTGGGAGCGCCACTGCATGGAATGAGAGCACGGTTTACACAGAGGGACACTGCTGAGAAGCATGGAATGAGAGCACGGTTTACACAGAGGGACACTGCTGAGAAGCATGGAATGAGAGCACGGTTTACACAGAGGGACACTGCTGAGAAGCATATTTATATACTTATTCATGAACAGTATTACCCTATGTCGAGAATTGTTTTTCTTACAGGATCATTGTTGTCTTAATGCGGATTTGAGCATTGCCTAAGACCCACCAATTAACTGCGGTGGTCTGAATCCGGTGAGCATACAAGGAGAAGGGGTGTGGTTTTACAAATAACTAACACCGGCCTTCACAACTCACTGGAGCACTTCTGGGTGGTGTGTTGTTTACTATTGATAATCAGAACGGTATCACCCTATGTGGAGAATTTTTGTATGTTTTTTAGGAGTGGTGAGCGCAACCGTACCATTTCAGTGAACTTCTAGCAGCAATTCTAAAGGCGGATGAACTGTTCTGAATGAAATTTTGAGGATTTTTGTAAGATAAAATATAGCTTTTCTGATTTGACTTAATATTGCGAGTGACAGGGTCTGGTGAGCGCAGCAGTAACACTGGAACATTACAATAAATAAATAAATTCTTAAATAAATAAATAAATGCAGCAGGCCAGCAGGAGGAGGAGGAGTCACGTATAAATACAATAAAGAAAGAAAGAAATCAATAAATGCAGCAGGCCAGCAGCAGGAGGAGGAGGAATCACGTATGGCAGCAGGCAATGTGTTGTAATTCCCAGGCAGGCACCTCATGTCCTCCTCTCACCGACAACAGGTGCCAGGAACGTTAATAATCAAAAATGTCAGTCTGTCCACGCCCTCTGTGCACAGACGAGAGCGCTTCTCGGGGACCACGCCACCGGCCGCACTGAAGCACCTCTCGGACGGCACACTGAAAGGGGGACAAGACCATACCTCCAGGGCGTACTGCGGCAGCTCCCTCCAGAGGCACCGTCTGCTGTGCTGGCTGCTGGACAAGGACAGAGGGGGTGGAAGGCAGGGGGAAGGCTTCCTCCAGTCGCTGAACAAGGATCTCCTGCAACTCCCTTGCTCGCTGCTCACGGTCTCTGGCAGGCAGACACTTATTCCACCTCCCCCTCAGCCGTGGGTCCAGGATCATGCTGATGCAGGCGTCCTCCCTCGCTCGCATCCGCTTGACCCTGGGGTATGTGCGCAGGCAGCGCAGCATGTGAGCTGCCATGGGGAACAGGGTGACCGTCCAACAGAGACATCAGGGTCAGCGTCCTCCTCCTCTTGCCCCTGAGCCTCTTCGTCCTCTCTCCACCCTCACACCACTGCTGCTGCGCTCCGATGTTCCCCCCCAGCAGCAACGTCCAGCACCTCCAACTCCTCCTCATCCTCCTCCAGGGACTCAAATACCTGCGCAGCAGTGGACTGCGCAGGCAGCTGCTGTTCCAGCTGCTTCAGGGCCTCCTCTCCCAAATCCACCAAATTGCTAAGTGCCCTGTCCAGCAGACAAACAAAGGGCACCCACTGGCAGAGGGATGCCTGTTGTTCACTCACCAGGTTGGTTCCCTGCAGGAAGGGAGCCAACACCAAGCATACCTGCTGCATCTGCCCCCACTGTGTGTTGGTGAGGAGCTGGAGTTTGGTGGTGGTGCTGCCGGTGCCGGCGACAGTGGCATTATAGATGTACCGGTTGACAGCCCTCCTCTGCTCAACCAGCCACTCCAACATCGCCAGGGTGGAGTTCCAGCGAGTTGGCACATCAATGATGAGGCGGTGTCGTGGCAGGCCCTCCAGCTGCTGGATGTCTGCCAGTTTTGCTGTGGCAGCTGCTGATTTGCGGAAAGCGCACACAATCTTCCGCGCCGCTTCTAACAGCTCCTGCATCCCCTGGTAGGTGCGCATGAACTTTTGCACCACCAGGTTGAGGACGTGGGCCAAGCAAGGGACGTGGAACAAGTCTCCCCTGCTGATGGCAGACAGCAGGTTGGCGGCATTGTCGGACACCACCAATCCCACAGTGAGGCCTCTGGGGGTCAGCCACGTCCTCTCCTGCTCCCTGAGGTACCGGAGCACGTTGGATGTCGTCAAGGAGTTTTTCCCCAGGCTTTTCATCTCCAGCAGTGCTTGGCAGTGGCGGGCCTTCACGCTGCTGTTCAGACGGGATCGCTTGGCGGCTGGAGCTGCTGCTTCTCCCCTGACCCCGCGCGGTGGCACCACATAGTGGGCGACTGGTGCCGCTGCTGCGCCCGAGGGTGAACCTGTTGCTTCCTCGCTCGGGCTTTCCACCAGGCTGACCCAGTGGGCCGTAAAGGACAGATAATGGTCTGTCCCAAAACGGTTGCTCCATGAATCCATGGTTATGTGGATCCGCGCACTCACAGCATGATCAAGCACGCGGCCCACGTTCGCCATGGCAAAGCGGTGCAGTGCTGGGATCGCCCTGCGGGAGAAATAGTGGCGGCTGGGGACTTGCCACTCTGGGTTCCCAACCTGCAGCAGCACTCTGATGTCACTCCCCTCCTGCACAAAGTTATATGGCAGGATCTGGGAGCACATGGCCCGGGCAAGCGGATGCGCCTGTGGACGGGAGGCAGCACCTTGGTCACACCGGGGAAAGACTCGCTGAGCAGGGTCTGGCAGCGTTTGCCTGCACGGGAGGATGAGGAGGCCACTGTGGAGGGAGCTGATGAGGCCACTGAGGACTGGCTGGGGGGGGGGGGGAGTGAGTTGCTGCTGTGCTCCTCCTGCTGCTGCTGCTGGATGGGCAGGAGGGTCGGATGCTGCTGCTGCTGAAATCTGTGCAGTGGCTGTCTGGGTTTGAGCACTGCCTGCGCTACTGCCCGTCAGCTTCTCATACTCATTAAACTCATCCAAATGTCTGCTCTGTAAGTGGGTCTGCAGGCACGAGGTACACAACTTGAGCAGATCGCGACCTCTGCTGAGACTGACACCGCAACTGTTGCAAATTGCACGTGTCGCGTCCACTGGGCACTTGGTGAAGTACTGCCAGACAGGGGACTTCAACCTGCTCTTTGAGCTTGAGGGCTGGGGTTTTTGGGTGCCCTTGGAGGATTGTGCCTTTTTGGTTTTAGTTGGAGGTTTGCTGCGGGTGGTGGTAGCAGCTGAAGCAGCAGGCTGTGGCTCCTGCCTTCCACGCCCTGTGCTGGCGGCCTTGCTACTGCCTCTGCGCCAGAGACGCCTCCTCCTCCTCCGATGACGAGCTGCCTTCAACCAACTGTGCTGGTGGTACTAGTGGCACATAGGAAGGATCCAGCAAGTCATCATCATCATCCACAAACATATCCTGTGAGCCCGCCTCAACCAACTCCTCTACCCCAACATCCCCTGCATCACGCCCCTCCTCCTCAGCACCAACCACAAACTTCTGCACCTGTAACGCCTCCTCCTCCTTGCATTACCCCATATCCAACTCATACTTCTCCAAAACATCCATGTACAAGCTCACCGTCTCTGGGGAGAAGAGCGTGCTCATTGAGGGCAGGCTGTTTGATGGGTCACCGTGACCATGGCCTCAAGAGCTGGTGGAGGCATGCTGCCGACCGTAGTGCTGGTGGTGGTGGCACTGGTCTCACTGGTGCTGGAGGCCTGGCTGGAAACGGTGGCTTCTGGCTCCGCCATCATTTCCACCACAGCCTGCACCTGACTCTCCACAATGGGCCGTGGGCGATGACCCGTCTCAAAGATGGGCGCAACGCACTGCTGTTGCGCCTCTGCTCCCTCCTCCCTGCGGTCAGTGGCTGGCGGCGGACCAGTCCCAGACCTGCTGCTGCTGGCAGTGGCTCCTGCAATGGCGCTGCCTCTCCTGGTGGTGCCTCGCCCTCTACCTTTCCGCAACTGTGAAGACTTTTTGACATGAAGAAATAAAAAGACGAATATTTGTTCATATAAAGCCCCATTTTTACTGTGTTTGTTAAAAGTCGCCCTCTACCTCTGCCAGTCATTGTGCACTATACAAATACAGTAAAAAAAAAAATGTAGAAGAGGACGGGAAAGGGTGTAAACTTTAATAAAGTCTGTGTTGTTGGTGACTTGGGGGTGACTAGTAGTAGTAGTAGTAGTAGTAGTAGTAGTAGTAGTAGTAGTAGTAGTAGTAGTAGTAGTAGTACGCACGCAGGTAACTAAGAAATCCCTAGCGTACTACACAATAACTAAGTTGTGCGGCAGACAGTTGGTGACAATTACAATCGGTCACACACGGTCAGACGCAATCAATCATTAGGCTCGGGTAGGTGACAGTCACAGGTCACTCACAACCAATGCTGGTGGTGGCCTGTGATGTAACTAATATTTATTACACATTACAGATGCTAATAAAATCACACACTAACAGTAAAAAAAATTAACTGAATGGGTACTAGTAGTAGTAGTAGACAGTAGTAGTACGCACGCAGGTAACTAAGAAATCCCTAGCCTACTACACAATAACTAAGTCGTGCGGCAGACAGTTGGTGACAATTACAATCTGTCACACACGGTCAGATGCAATCAATCAATCAATAGGCTCGGGTAGGGGACAGTCACAAGTCACTTACAACGGATGCTGGTGGTGGCCTGTGATGTAACGATTATTTATTTATTACACACTACAGATGCTAATAAAATCACACACTAACAGTGGAAAAAAATTAACTGAACAGGTGCTAGTAGTAGTAGTAGACACTAGACCAGGGGTGGGCAAACTTTTTAAGTCAAGGGCCACATTGAGTTTTGAAAATGGGCCGGGGGGCCGGCGCGCCGCAGCAAAAAAATGGGTGTGGTCATGTCCGGATGTGGGCGGTGACATAGCAGGAAAGGGTGTGGCCATGACAGGATGTGGGTGGTAACAGGAAAAGGTGTCTCCATGACAGGATGTGTGCAGTTTTGAGCTACATTAGCTCCATCAATCCGCCTACATACTGTTACGGACACACCCATAGCTTGTAAGAAATCAACATGTAAATCACTTTAATATAGTTCTAACTTACCATTGCAGCGGGAAGAGATTTGAAGCATTCTATTCTGTGGAGATGGAGAAAGGTTTTCTTTAAGTAAAGCATAAAATACAGAATTTCTCTTGTAAAACAGTATGAAGATGTGAAATACTTATTTGAAAACATTACCAGGAGTAAGATGGGGAGTGCAGGCAAGGTGCAGGGACTCACAGGGAGTGAGAGGGGAAAACATGCAGGCAGACAAATAGGGGTGCTGGCAGGGAGTGAGAGAGTGTGAGAAAGCTCAGACAGATAGGAGTGCATAATAAACAGTTTTTTTCTGAACTACTGAACTAACCTTAAATGTCAGTGTGAACAGTGTTGTTGGTCACCCTTCTTAGTTAGTGCATCAAAGTCTGGAGTTATTTTGCTTGTGGCAATTCTAAGTACAGATCTGAGATGTTGGTCTGTTAGCCGCGATCTTAGAGGGGATTTGTTGATCTTCATGACACTGAACGTCTGCTCACACACGTAGGTTGAGCCAAACAACGCCAGCAACTTCTGTGCCATCCTGCAGATATTTGGAAAAGCGGTTGCCTTAAGTGAAGCATAGAAGTCTTTCAGTGCAAGAGACTTAAACTGTTCTTTTAAGACGGAGTCAGCCTGGAGATCAATCAGTTCCAATTGCAGTTCTTGTGGTGCAGTGTCAGGATCTTGTGACAGGGGACAGGAGACCAGCTGAAGAAGTGTTTCAATTTTTGCAAAGTCTGTAAATCTGCGGGAAAATTCGCCATGTAGGTTGTCAAGTGATCTGCTGTATTTTTTGACGTCTTGGATGTCTTCTTTCAGTGTCGCTAGTGTGGGAAAATTAGCAAAGTTTTTCTTAGAAATCTGCCTTGAAAATAATGAAAGCCTGGATTTGAAGGCGGTCACATTTGTGTGCATGTCATGAACATACTGATCTTTCCCCTGTAACTTGACGTTTAGGTCGTTCATGTGTGAAAAAATGTCAACAGCATAAGCAAAGTCACTTAGCCAGGTCTTGTCACTCAGCTCAGGAAATGCATCAGACTTCCCCTGTGACTCCAGAAATGTGCCAATCTCAGATCTGAGCTCCCACACTCGTTGAAACACTTTGCCCAAACTCAACCAGCGGACACGAGAGTGGTAAAGCAAGTCCTCGTGATCCGCATCAGTATCCTCCAGAAACTTGATGAACTGACGGTGTTGCAGTCCCTTAGCTCGTATGAAGTTGACGATTTTAACAACCGTATTCGCCACATGATTCAGCTGTAAAACAGATTTTCACAGAGACTCCTGGTGAATGATGCAGTGAAGGAAAATCACATCCTGGTCAGGGTCATCCTCTTTTACTCTATCTTGAATCCGTTTTAACAGTCCAACTTTTTTTCCTGTCAAATTTGGAGAGCCATCCGTAGTGACATTAACAAGTTTACTCCAAGGAAGCCTCATCCTCTCCAGTACAGCAGACACATGACCAAACAAGTCCTCTCCTCGTGTTGTTCCTTGCAAGGACTCCATGCCCAAAAACTCCTCCATAATTTCGAAGTTGTTGTTAATGCCTCGGATAAATATTAGTAGCTGAGCAGTGTCTTTAATGTCTGTGCTTTCATCCAGTGCTATTGAATAAAAATCAAATGAATCCGCCTTAGAGATTAACGTGGTGGCTATATCTTCCTCAATCAGTTCAACACGGCGAGTCACTGTCCTGCGCGATAAACTGATCTTTTCAAACTTTTCTTTGCTCTCTGGACACAGAAGACCAGCTGTCTCCACCATGCAGTCCTTCAAAAATTCGCCCTCTGAGAAAGGTTTGCTTGCTTTTGCCATCCTAAATGCCAACATAAAACTTGCTTTCGTACTTGCCTCTTGAATAGCATTTTGTTTGTGGAAAATACTTTGCTGAGCATGCAACTTTGCCGCCAATCTTAGAGCTATAGCTTCCCGCTGTTGCGATGTCTGCTTGCTGGCATAGTTGGCGTGCTTTGTATTATAGTGACGCCTCAGATTGTACTCTTTGAAAACTGCAACAGTTTCCTGGCATATTAAACACACAGCCATTGATCTGCTTTCAACAAAAAAATATTTAGCAGACCACTCCTTATTAAATACTCGGCATTCACTGTCCACCTTTCTTTTTCTTGAGCCACTTATGGCGGATTTAAGGTCTTCAGGCAGGCCTCTTCACGGTATTTTGTATGTAGTCTAAAGAGAAAAAATAAAGATTAGATATGGATTTCTTCCTTATAGATGTGCAATAAGTTATGTTTGCAGACAAGCAGTGTATACCAGAATTTTTCAGTTATAAATAATTTCAAATTTGAATAAAATTGAAATGTTATTGGCAGCAGATCTAGCCACAAATGCTATGAGATTGGCAACACATTTTCCCACAGATGCTATGAGATTGGCAGCACATCTTCCCCCACAAATGCTATGAGATTGGCAGCACATCTTCCCCCACAAATGCTATGAGATTGGCAGCACATATTCCCCCACAAATGCTATGAGATTGGCAGCACATATGCCCCCACAAATGCTGAGATTGGCAGCACATATGCCCACAAATGCTATGAGATTGGCAGCACATATTCCCCACAAATGCTATGAGATTGGCAGCACATATTCCCCCACAAATGCTATGAGATTGTTGACACATATTCCCCCACAAATGCTATGAGATTGGCAGCACATATGCCCCCACAAATGCTATGAGATTGGCATGACATATTTCCCCACAAATGCTATGAGGTTGGCATCACATATTTCCCCACAAATGCTATGAGATTGATGGCACATTTCCCCACACATGCTATGAGATTGATGGCACATTCCCCCACACATGCTATGAGATTGATGGCACATTTCCCCACACATGCTATGAGATTGATGGCACATTTCCCCACACATGCTATGAGATTGATGGCACATTCCCCCACACATGCTATGAGATTGATGGCACATTTCCCCACACATGCTATGAGATTGATGGCACATTTCCCCACACATGCTATGAGATTGTTGGCACATTTCCCCACACATGCTATGAGATTGATGGCACATTTCCCCACACATGCTATGAGATTGATGGCACATTTCCCCACACATGCTATGAGATTGATGGCACATTCCCCCACACATGCTATGAGATTGATGGCACATTTCCCCACACATGCTATGAGATTGATGGCACATTCCCCCACACATGCTATGAGATTGATGGCACATTTCCCCACACATGCTATGAGATTGATGGCACATTTCCCCACACATGCTATGAGATTAATGGCACATTCCCCCACACATGCTATGAGATTGATGGCACATTTCCCCACACATGCTATGAGATTGTTGGCACATTCCCCCACACATGCTATGAGAGTGGCAGCACATTTTGCAAAATAAGATTACCTTCTCTCCGACCCGACCTCCTCCTCCTCCGCAGCAGCAGCAGCCAGGCACGTGGCGTGATGTCTCCGAGCCAGCCAGATGCAGCCAGCCAGATGCAGCCCACACAGCCGCTGCCCCAGACAGGTCCTCCCGGCCCCAGCACAGAACGGTCGCTCGGCTCAGCTCGGCTCTCCGCTCGGCTCAGCTCGGCTCTCCGCTCGCTCGCTCGCTCGCTCCCTCGCTCAGACACGTGGGCAGTACGCAACGAAGTTGCGGCAATGGCTCCAGGCGGGGGGCGGAGTCAAGCAGCATAACGGAGCCACGCACGCCACGGCCGCCGCCCCAGTCCCCCTGCTGTCTGATTGGGTGGAGTGCAAGCAACACGCTGCGGGGGCGGATTAACTTAAAAAAAAAAAACAAGCTGCAGGCTTTGGCGGGCTTCGTGGGGCCGGATGGAGGATGTCCGCGGGCCGTAGTTTGCCCACTCCTGCACTAGACAGTAGTAGTACGCACGCAGGTAAATAAGAAATCCCTAGCGTACTAAAATAACTAAGTTGTGCGGCAGACAGTTGGTGACAATTACAATCGGTCACACACGGTCAGACGCAATCAATCAATAGGCTCTGGGCAGATGACTGTCTGTCACAGATCACAACGGATGTTTGCTGGCCTGTACACAGTCAGTAACTAACTAACACAGTACTGAAGCTAATAAACTAACAGACTACAGCAGTACTAAATAATTAACTAAACTAGTACTAAACTAACTACAATCCCTAACCTACCTAAGCTAGTAGTAGGCTAAGGGTGCGTACAGACATGCGACTATAGTCGTTTAAAACGATCGTTACCGACGGCATTGCCCGACGATCGTTCGTAAAAAGTGCACGAACGATCGTTAAAACGACCGACCAACGAGATATATCGTTGGTAAAGAACGATCCATTCTGCCAGATCTTTTCCAACGACCATCGTTCAAAAAGTAATGTCTGTACAACGATCGGTCGTTGATCGTTCGTTCTCAAAGCTTTGCACATGCTCAAACAGTTCTTTTTGACACTTGTGTTTGAAATCAGTTTACAAATCATGTTGCGCACGCAACGCTCGTTCCAAGATCGTTCGTACACGAACGATGTTCAAAGTAGCCTTTCTTCAAACGATCATCGGCCGATACCTCCTTTAACATCGTTCGTCATTCAGAACGAACGGTCGTTATCGTATGTCTGTACGTACCCTAAGGCTGCCCTAGGCTAGCAGGCCTAGCCTGCACACAGACTAACACTAGCCTAGCACAGTATACACTATACACTAGCTTACTAAAAAAAATCAAAATACTATCTAACAATATAAGACTACAATCAATGTGTTCAGGAGGTGAATAGGATGCAAAACGCTGGGTTTAGCAGTGGAATGCACTTGCTCAGACACAGCACAGCACTGGAGAATCTCTCAGTACCAGGCACAGTCACACAAGTGCGTGGCTCCGCAAGATGGCCGCCGCCTTATATAGAGGAGGGGCGGGCCAGGCTCCCCTCCTCTGATTGGTTGCTAGGGTTGCCAGGTCCTCGGCTGGAGGACTTCTGATTGGCCCAATGACGTCATCCCCGAATCCCGAAGCAGAAACCGAACCCATTCAGCCATCCGGCCAAATTCAGATGCGCACATTCGGGAAACTTCGCATTCGGATTCGGATCGATTTGAAATCTTCGGGTTCGCATTCGGGAAACCTTAAAAATCGGCAAAATTTTCGGGTAAACTTCACATTCGGGGTCCTGCTGAGCACCCCTGGTCAAGGCTAAGCAGAAGAATGTTTTGCTTGAATTGTGGCGCCAATAACTGTTCTGATTACGATCGTAATATGGCAACCTCGCGTGACACTTACTTGTGTGGGGGTAAGAATGTATGGAAGTATTTTGTGGAGTCTATTGGCGATAATCATGGCAACAGTGGTGTAGCTAAGGAGCTGTGGGCCCCGATGCAAGTTTTACATTGGGGCCCTCCGAGCACTCTATACATAACAATTTATATGGCGCACCAAAACCTGCCAATGGCAACTACAGTGTCAGAGGTGCAAGAAGGGGATGGGGAACAGCTTGTTAATGATTACCACTATTCAAAGTATCTATAGAATGGATCATTATGAGCACAGGGCCAATAGAAAGCTAATACTGCAGTTGAGGGAGGGCCCTTCGAGGCCCCTCTGGCCCAAGGGCCCCGATGCGGTTGCACCCTCTGCAACCCCTATTGCTACTCCCCTGCTCGGGAAGAATTTTGTAATCTACATTAAGAAATGCAATTGACCAATAGGAAGCAATACCCTCAGGAGACTTGCCAGTCTTCAGGATTAACAAAGTGATTTCATCAGCAAAGTATGGGACTGATGCACCATTGGTTAATATATTGTTAAATAAATCCAAAAGAATTGGGGCGATTGATGATGATAAGAGTTTGTAGAATTCTAATAGATAGCCGTCCGGCCCCGATGACGTACGATTGGCCATTGATTTAATTGCAGACTCTACTTCCAACAAAGAGATAGATGAGTTAAGAATGTCTTTCTGGTCCTGCGAAATCTTCAACAGGTTGGACTGGTCTAATAGAAGTTGGAGAAAAGTAGGATTTGAAGGATCAGCTTTATATAAATTTGCATAAAATGTATCTGTAGAATCAGTCAAGTCATTTGTGGTGCGTAGGGTTGTACCAGTTTTAGAGTCTTTTAGGGCAAGTATTCTGAATTTCTGATTTTGAGGGTTCGCTATCTTAGCCAGCAAAGTACCAGATCTATTGCCCCAACGATAAAATGTATGTTTTGACCAAGTGCACTTCTTCTGGGCCTGGATTGTCATATGAATTAAAACCCCTTACTGACCGCCTAACGCCGATAGGCGTCGGGAATGTGGCATTGTGCAGCCCTGCACTGTACTGGGGACAGCCGTGTCACTCGACTGTCCCCTGGAGAGGCTCACAGAGCAATCAGCTCTCTTAGGCTAATGCCTATGAAGGCCTATCACTGTCATTGGCTGTCGGGGGAAGGGAGGGGGGAAACAAAAATAAATAAAAAATAGAGGATTTTATTTAAAAAAAAATTAATAAAAAATAAATAAAAAATGCAGCAGCGTTCAGAGCCCACCCACAGAAAGCTCTGCTGGTGTGCAGAAAAGGGAAGGGGGGGATTCACTTGTGTGTTCAGTATTATGGCTCTGCAGTAGGGGTGGCCCGAACCTCCGATTTTCGGCTCGCGAACCCAGTTCGCGAACTTCCGCGGAAGGTTTGGTTCGCACGAACTTTCGCGAACCGCAATAGACTTCAATGTGGAGGCGAACTTGGAAAAGTAGAAACACTTATGCTGGCCAGAAAAGTGATGGAAAATATGTTTCAAGGGGTCTAACACCTGGAGGGGGGAATGGCGGAGTGGGATACATGCCAAAAGTCCCGGAGAAAAATCTGGATTTGACGCAAAGCAGCATTTTAAGGGCAGAAATCACATTGAATGCTAAATTACAGGCCTAAAGTGCTTTAAAACTTCTTGCATGTGTATACATCAATCAGGTAGTGTAATTAGTGTACTGCTTCACGCTGACAGACCAAACTCACTGTGTAACGCACCGCAAACAGCTGTTTGTGTAGTGACGGCCGTGCTGGACTACTGCGCACCATGGTGAGATTGCTCTTCCTCACTCAGTGATGTCAGGTTAGGTAATGTCTGACTGCCTTATCAACTTTCCATGGTTCTTTCTCTACCATTGTTAAAGCTTACATCTATTTTTTAAATACTTGTTCTGCTTACTGTTCAGTACCTTCAACGAGAATCCTATGGAGGGCAAGTCTGCCATTGTGACCAAGGGTAATGGTTGGGGAATCAGGGTTCGATTCCAGTGGGAGCCTGAGACCCATGCTGTATAAGTCCTGTACCTGCCCTGACCACGCTTTGCAGACCAGGCATCTGTGGTCAGATGGACCCTTGACCCAGTGGAAGACAAACCAAGTTGACAGCATTTGCCAAGAATGTGTTATGGAGGGCAAGTCTACCATTCATTCAACTGTGTGAAACTTTCTTTGGTACTTCTCAGTACCATGGTGTCCACGGCGAGTAACAAACAGGCCGGGGAATCCTGCTTCGATTCCATTTCGGAGTTGGGACCTAAGAAACGGCTACCACAAGGAAGGCTGCAGGCACGGCAGGGGATACACTGGTCCTGACTGTCAGAGTAAAAGAAATAACCGACCAGGACTTTTTCGAGGCCCTGCTGTAATGAATCAACTTTAAATCCTTTACTGAGAATCTGTTATGGAGGTTAAGTCTGCCATTGTGACCACTGACCATGGGTAATGGCCGGGGAATCCTTCCTGGTCTGATTCCGGTCCGTAGTTGTAGCCTAAGAAACGGCTACCACCACACATCCAGGCAAGGAGGGCAGCAGGCATGGCATGCCCGCCCCGAGGTAGTGACCAAAAATAACAATACAGGAGGACTTTCGCGGCCCTGATGTAATGAATCAACCTTAAATCCTTTAACGAGAACCTATAGCGGCCAATTTTTGCACCATGAGCCTTCTACAAGAGTCCTCTGGAGGGCAAGGCTGTCATTTGTGAGTGACCACGGGTAATGGCCGGGGAATGAGGGTTCAATTCCGTTAAGAGGAGACTGTGTGAATCAGGCCTTCATGGTAGAATATCTGCTAGGAAACCACTGCTAAGGACAGGCAACAAGCAGAAGAGACTTGTTTGGGCTAAAAATAACAAAACAGGAGGAGGACTTTCGAGGCCCTGCTGTATAAAAGATGAATCAATTTTAAACCCTGTAACGAGAATCTGTTATGGCGGACAAAGGTGACACCATTTGCCTTTCAGGAGAATCTGTTCTGGAGGTTAAGTTTGCCGTCCATTCAAGTGAAAGGTATGCACTGACTGCCAGGTTTTTTTTTTTTTTTAAAGAGAATTTTTATTGAGTTTTATGCACAGAACAAACAAAAAACATTCCCCTCCCACAACCTCCCTTCCCTACCCGAAAAAGCCCTATAACCCCAAAAACCAGCAGGGCCCATACATAGTGATGTAAATACATAATCCAGCAATTAGACATATTTACTACATATAGCATATCAGAAGATAAACAACTGTGAAGTTAAGTTTACCAGAACCATTGCAAGTACTAAGGGAACAGTGAATTACATATGCAGATCTGACACACTGACTGTAATGTCTAAGTTGGGAACAATAGAATCCCCCTTCCCTATCCACTCCCCCCACACTTTGTCAAATTTATTAGGGTGACCACGGGTCTGGTAGGTAAGGCAGTATAAGGGTAACTGATGATTAATCAAAGATTTGAAATCGTCCAACGTTGGGGATGCAAGAGGATTTCCATTTCAGTAATAGACATTTCCTTGCATAGAAAAAGGCTATACTAAGAAATAATTGCTTGTATTTACCAGGGATGCTCAAATTCGGCTTCGGGAGATATCCGGATTTTTGCTATCCGGATATCTCCCAGTAATGCTGTGCGGGCTGGGCGGGGGGGTCAAGCTTACTTCTCTGACGTCTTCTTCGGTCTTCCCTCGGCGCCTCCCATGATGCGCTCCACGCGCGTCACGTGATTACAAACACTTCCTCCTTCAACCCGGAAGGAGGAAGTGTTTGTAATCAGGTGACCGCCGCTTGGAGCGCATCGTGGGAGGCGCCAAGGGACGACCGAAGAAGACGTCAGAGAGGTAAGCTTGACCCCCCCCGCCCAGCCCGCACAGCATTACTGGGAGATATCCGGATAGCAAAAATCCGGATATCTCCCGAAGCCGAATTTGAGCATCCCTGGTATTTACCACATGTGACGTTGTCAATGATGCTCAGCATTGAGGCCTTAAATGAAAGATCGATTGGTCTCTGCAGAATTTAAGCCAGGAGATGCGTTACCTGACTCCAAAATCTCTGGACGGGCTCGCATTTCCAGACACAATGGATAAAATCTGCCTCAGGACAACCACATTTATAACATCTGGAGCTAATATTACGACCCATTTTAGAGGGGTATAATAAATTTGCTGCAGCCATTTAATTTGGATTAATTTACCATTGGCGTTAATCACACTGGACATATAGTGCATCTCTACCGCTGACCAGTCCGCTACCGTTAAATTGTAAGTCTCAGCTTGCCATCTGTTTTTGGCCGTCTCAAATTTTTGGAAGCCCAGTTTTTGTGACAGAACTAAGTAATATCTTGATATTTGTTTAGAGGTATCTTTGTTCAAAACTAAAAGTTCCAGTTCCGAGGTAGTAACGCGGATACCCGAGGTACCCATCTGAGACCTTATAGCATCACGGAGCTGGAAGTAGTGAAACAGAGAACGACGCGGAAGTCCACATTCAGACCTGAGTCTGGCAAAAGATTTAAATTCACCATCAACAAAAATATGATTTATATATTTAATCCCGTGTTGAATCCAAAACTGACTGTCTTCCATTTTGAGAAGCTCTGGTAAACGAGGATTTGCCCATAGCGGAGTACTGGGGGAAATTGTACCTTCCACCCTTGGAAATAGCTTAGAGATTGAAATACTTTCAAGGAGGAGGTTAACAACAGAGAGCCTTGTTTGGATGGTGCTATACCTCTATAAATAAGGGGCTTGATTTACTAAGCGGTGCTAACCTACATAGCACGTCTAAAGTCTTTAGACGTGCTAACCAGGGTGCTAAGCAGGTTAGCACCGGATTTCTCAATCAGATCGTGCGCAAAGTTGTGCGCGCGCAAAGTTCTATGCACGCGCCAAGTCCCATAGGCTTTAATAGGCACTTCGCGCGGAGCGCTCTGTGCAGTGCGCGCGCAAAAACTTTGTGCGCGGTACTTTGCGCACGATCACTACTTCTCACATTTCAACTGAGTTTAGACGTGCTAAGGACCAGTGCTAAAGTTAGCACCGTTTTGTAAATCAAGCCCAAGGTTGGTTAACGCCTCATATGAGATGGCTATGTCTGCTTCCAGATTCATAGCAGAATCTGATCTGTCTGCACTCATCCATTTTTGAATATATGAAAGTTGTGCGGCAAGATAATAGAGACGAAAATTTGGAAGTGCAAGGCCACCGAGCGTAGTAGGGAGACGAAGAGTGGAAAGTGCCAAGCGGGGTACAGAGCTACCCCAAAGGAAGCTGGAGGCCATGGAGTCCAACTTATTGAATATGCGTTTGGGAATGTAGATAGGTGCTGCTTGGAATATATATAAAAGTTTAGGGGCACATACCATCTTAATAATTGTGGCTCTACCAACTAGGTTAAGTGGGAGTTTACCCCATACCTTGAATTTATCCCCCAGTGAGCTGAGAATAGGCATAAGATTAGATTTGATGTAGTCTTCTGTTTTCCTTGTTATATTTACCCCCAGATATTTAAAAGAGTCTGCTACCAACAACTGAGATGATTGATGTATTGCA
Source organism: Hyperolius riggenbachi (assembly GCF_040937935.1). Lineage (NCBI taxonomy): Eukaryota > Metazoa > Chordata > Amphibia > Anura > Hyperoliidae > Hyperolius > Hyperolius riggenbachi. Next base: position 160,365,094 of record NC_090650.1, read on the forward strand.
TTTACTGCGGCTTGATCCACTGGAAAGAGGACCGATTTGGACCAGTTCACCTTTAGACCCGATACCTTTTGAAAAGAATCATACATTTTGAATACTTCTACCATTGAAGGTCCAGGATCTGCTAGGTATAGAAGTACGTCATCAGCGTACAAGGAAATACGTTCCTCCAATCTGTTAACTCTAAGGCCTTTGATAACCGCGGAGGATCTAATATATTCAGCTAGGGGTTCCATGGCTAATGCGAACAAAAGAGGAGATAGGGGACACCCCTGCCTTGTTCCCCTATGTATTGTAAACGGCTCAGAAATGTAGGAGTTAACTCTTATTCTTGCCCGGGGGTAGGCATATAGGATGTCGAACCATTTCCTGAATACCTCACCGAAGCCCATCTTGCACAGCACCGCCTTCATATATGGCCACTCAACCGAGCCGAAAGCCTTGTGTGTATCTAAGGACAATATGACTCTGGAGCCTGAGTTACTGTGTGGAAATTGTATATTTGAAAAGAGACGTCTGATATTTGATTTAGTGGATCTACCCGGAATAAAACCCCTCTGATCTTCATGGACCAATGACGTAATGTATTGGTTGAGCCTATTGACTAGAACTTTTGCTAAAATTTTGGCATCGGTGTTTATCAAAGAAATCGGTCTGTATGATTCACAGAGATCAGGGTTTTTATTTGGCTTCGGTAATAAAATAATCAGGGCCTCGTAAAGTGACCCCGGAAATGCCCCGACATCCAGTGTGTGTGCAAACATATCGGCCACTTTAGGAACAGATATGGATTTACTTTTAAGATACCATTCCACTGGAATGCCATCTGGGCCTGGAGTTTTCCCCTTTTTAAAGGATTCAATAGCTAATAAGATTTCGGATTCTGAAATGGGCATATCCAGCGCCAACCTGGCTGATTCATCGAGGCAGGGCAGGTCTATTTTATCCAAAAAGGAAGGTATGGAGGTCATACAGCTTCCTATTTTACTAGTGTAAAGGTCTGAATAAAAGTTTAAAAATTCTTTAGCAATATCAACTGAAGTGGTACAAAATGTGCCTGAGTTTGTAAGGATTCTTGGAATGGCATTTATTGATTCATTTGATCTCAACATGTAGGACAGCAGCTTACTGCATTTGTTTCCAAATTCAAAAGCTTTTAGCCTGTATATAATTTTTCTGCGTTTTGCTCGCTTCACCAATTCCAGCTCCAGAAATCTTCTGGCCAGGGCCCAGGTCTCATAGGCTGCGGGGCCTGGAGATAAGATCAGCTGATTTTTTGCATCTTTAGCTTTGCTTTCAATAAAGTCCTGGGAGGCCTTATCATTTTGTCTAATAACCGACATGGAAGCTCTGAATGCCCCCCTCAAAACTGCCTTGCTTGCGTCCCAGCATACATTTAGATCAGCTGATCCAGTGTTCTCCACCCAGTAGTGCTCCATGGATTCTACACATGGCATTAACACTGTCTGATCTTCCAGCCACCAAGGGCCCATTCTCCAATAACCTAGTTGCTGCGCATCAAGACATCGCAGATCACAGACCATTGGAGAATGGTCCGAGATACCGTGAGAGAGATATTTAATCTCTTCCATAAGTGGCAATATATCTCTGGTGCCTAAACAAATATCTATCCGTGACATAGATTTAAATTGATCCGAGTAACACGAGTAATCCAAACGCTCTGGGAAGCGCCATCTCCAAATGTCAGTTACATCCAGGCTGGACATCCATTCTACAAGCTGAGGACAGGCTTGGGTGGTTTTGGAGAGTTTGTCCATTTGCGGGTCAATAACCGCATTGAAGTCACCAGCTATAAGAATTGGACCGTCCAGCCTGTCACGGATTTTAGTAGTCAGTGCATCAAGGACTGAGATAGAGAAGGGTGGGGGAACATACAGAGAAACCACAGTGAATTTTCTCCCTTCAATGGCCACCGTGACTATTGTGAATCTACCTGCTGTGTCGACCTGAACTCCACACACTGACCCGGGGAAACTTTTACTGATTAATACTGCTGTACCTCTTGCAAAAGAGGAAAAATGTGATACATGGTAACTTGCTATCTCTGCCACCTGTTAATTGGATTTCCTGCATACATATAATGTGGGGTGAGAGTTTTTTCAGATAGTCAAATACCAGTCTGCGTTTTATAACATTATTCAGTCCCCTGGTGTTCCAAGATACAATATGTAAATTAACCATGATCAAAGAAAGGGATGGATTTAGGAACTTCCAGGAATTTTACCACTAAGGCTGGATAATTAATAACAAGAGTATGAGATTGTAGGGCCCTACCCCAAACTACCCTGCATAACCCCCCCCCCCCCCACACACACACACACACACACACACACACTCCCTATAACTAACTCTAGGAAGTTTCATTCCCCGAACTTACTTAACTTGGGTGTCTGTGGTGGCCAGCCCTCCCCACCCACGTTAAGTAGGATGTACATAAAACTAGTTCTTTTAGTAAGCTTGCCCTTAGCTGAGTATAGTTCCAAGGCCCAGCAAAGCATACTATTGAGATGGCCTGAGATTCCAACACATAGAACCAACCACTCAGATAGAAAATACTGAGGCATATAGGCTGTTGAAAATGCACAGGGGAGCAGTATATAGCACTTAGGAAACAACGTATTCTTCAAGCTAATACTATGCATATCAATAGTAATAATAACATATAAAAACAGTGTGTGCGGTTATAGCGAAACCTGTGCAGTAAAGTAACACTGTAACAAATATATACATATATACGCCTATATATATAAACCTACAAACATGTTTATATATAAACCAACATTCACACAGAGTTTTAAGTCTAGCATAGTGTGTACTGGCTAGCTTGATGCAACATAGAGTATGCATATATGAGTAAAAGGATAGGAGAAAGAGAAAAAAAAATTTAAGTACATAACGTAATATCCATCCTGCTCCGTGATTTAGCTGTTGGTGCTGTATATAGGAAACATGCCTACAAATAAAAAAACAGGTATCATCTCACACACTTGTGTGTCGCAAAAGACGCGATCGGATTTCTTATCACACGGGTATTCCTTGTTCATCTAACCATTGGGAGACCTCTTCTGCTGTAAAAAAAGAAGTGGGTCTTGCCATCATGCAGGACTTTCAGTTTAACAGGAAACAGCATACTGTATTGTAACTGATTGTCACGCATACGTTTTTTGACTTGAATAAAGGTGGCTCTCTTCTTCTGGATCTCAAGAGAAAAGTCTTGGTAAATTGAGACTTTGACCCCGTTAATAAAAAGATCAGGATGATTTCTGGCTTCACGCAGAATAGCAACTTTGTCTCTATAATTAAGAAACTTCATTACAATGGGACGGGGGGCAGCACCTGGTTTTGGTGGTCCCCCGGGTACTCTATGAGCTCTTTCTATAGCGTAAGCATGAGAGACAGACAAATCAGGCAGGGCCTCTTTAAACCAGTTTTCAAAAAAGATTTTAGGATCAAGGCCCTCTGTTTTTTCAGGCACCCCCACCAGCCTGAGGTTGCAGCGGCGGGCCCTGTTTTCTAAATCATCGAGTTTAACTGAGTGTGCAGTTGAAGTATTTGTCACCCTTTGGACCTTTTGTTGCAGGGGTGCGACAGTGTCTTCTAGGTCACTGATTCTGCATTCTGCTTCTGTAGTACGATCTTTCACTTTGGATAGATCGTGTTTCACAAAGGACAGATCTGCCTGTATAGAGTCCAGTCTTGTGGTTAGGGAAGTATGAAGGAGTTTTATGGCCTCCATGATCTCAGCTCTGGATGGTTCTTCTGCAGCCAGTGTCTCTTCCTCTGTCACCCCAGTGTTATACTGCTCTCCTTCATATGTCGTCAGAGCGCCATTGTGTACCTCTTTATTAGATGAGGGTGAGTGAGTGGCTTGCGCCTCTGCTTGTGGGGTTAAGGCTCCCTTGCAAGGTGACTGCTGTGTGCAGCTGCACGGATTACCAGTCTCCTCCGCAGCCTGCGACATATCCCTCATGGCCTCCTCACTGTGTTCGCCCCCATCTTGGGAAGTTTTCTTCCCTTTGATTTTGTCCCGCTTGGGGAGAGGTGTAAGTGCAGGATGGGTCTTACCGGCGTGTGCGGCAGTCACATCGGGCGCTTGGGCAGAGCTGATGTCCGGAATCTCCTCCGCTTCCCTCTCTGGCTCACTTTCAATTACAGGGCCGCCGGCGCCATCTTGAGTTGGGCTCCGGGCGAACCGCGCGAGTTTCTCTGCCGCTCATGTCTGCTTCTGGTTACTTCTCGCGGCCATCCCTCCATACTGCCGTGACTCCCTCAGCCTCAGGGACCAGACCGAGGTTGGTTTGGCTAGTTTAGAAAGCAGGATACTGGCGGAGTTTTCGTGGGTAAGGGAGAGCTGGGGATTCTTGCTTCCTCACAGCTCCATAGCTGGCCCCCCCCCCCCCCCCCCTGACTGCCAGGTATAATACAATGTGCAGTCACAGATGCAGTGAAAGGTATGCAGTGACTGCAAACAGCCATTTGTGTAGTAACGGCCGTACTGGACTGGTGCGCACCATGACAAGAGTGCAGGTGATGGTGGCTTTACAGCCCATATGGTCTCCCGGCTGATGTAGTTGAATGACAGAACAGTGACTGTCCAGCTGATCAAATTTGGTCTGACCACAATGAAGCAACGACCTTATTATATTTGGTGTGCCAACCCCCGAGACACTCATATAGCCGGCAGTCATTGCTTCATTGTGATACGCAAGCCCCTTCATCGCGGCAAGGTAATGATCACGAAGGGGGATGGGCACATGTACATGCCTTTTGTTTTGTTGTTGCAGCCGCCCGCAGTGCAGCCAGAAAAATTAGGCAGGCATGTAGACTCCCCAGAAAAATTATTACAGCGGCCGCTGCTAGCAGCGGCCTAAAAAATTCAGGAATCCGCCTGGAGTCCTGGACCCTGTTGGTGGTGGCGGAGAAGGTAGTCAAGCGGCCGGCGGGCAGAGGTGCTGTGTGGGGAGCAACTTAGTCTTGGGGCAGGCAGCCAGCAGTCACACGGCGTGCAGGCAGAGATGCTGTGTGTAAGGGACTGACATAGTCTTGGGGCGGGCAGTAGCCATCCGGGATCCATGCCTCATTCATTTTGATAAAGGTAAAGTACTGAACACTTTTGTGACTTAGGCGACTTTTCTTCTCAGTGACAATGCCTCCAGCTGCACTGAAGGTCCTTTCTGACAGGACGCTTGCGGCAGAGCAAGAGAGAAGTTGGATGGCAAATTGGGACAGCTCTGGCCACAGGTCAAGCCTGCGCACCCAGTAGTCCAAGGGTTCATCGTCGCTGCTCACAGTGTCTACATCCACACTTAAGGCCAGGTAGTCGGCTACCTGCTGATCCAGGCGTTGGTGGAGGGTGGATCTCGAAGGGCTACGGCGAGGCGTTGGACTAAAGAATGTCCGCATGTCCGACATCACCATGAGATCGCTGGAGCATCCTGTCCTTGCCTGCGTGGACATGGGAGGAGGATTACTGCCAGTGGTACCTTTATTGCGTTGTGCTGTCACATCACCCTTAAACACATTGTAAAGCATAATTGCCAGCTTGTTCTGCATGTGCTGCATCCTTTCTGCCTTCAGGTGAGTTGGTAACAGGTCTGTCACTTTGTGCCTGTACCGAGAGTCTAGTAGCGTGGCCACCCAGTACAGGTCATTCCCCTTGAGTTTTTTATACGGGGGTCCCTCAACAGGCTGGACAGCATGAAAGAGGCCATCTGTACGAATTTGGATGCAGACATACTATCCATCTCCTCTTGCTCTTCCTCAGTGACGTCACGTAAGTCCTCTTCCTCCCCCCAGCCACGAACAATACCACGGGAACGTGGAGCAGCACAAGCCCCCTGCGACGGCTGCTGCAGTTGTTCTTCTGCCACTGTCTCTTCCTCCTCCACATAAACACCTTCCTCGTCATCCTCCGAGTCTGACTCCTCTTCTTCCCCACATGACTTCTTCCTCCTCCTCCTCCCCCCTCTGTGCTGCCGCAGGTGTTGAGGAAACATCTGGGTCTGATGAAAATCGCTCCCACGAATCTTCTTGCCGTAATTGTTCTTCTTCACGCTCCTCCACAGCTTGATCCACCACTGTACGCACGGCACGCTCTAGGAAGTAAGCGTAGGGGATCAAGTCGCTGATGGTGCCTTCACTGCGACTCACCAGGTTGGTCACCTCCTCAAACGGCCGCATGAGCCTGCATGCATTTCACATCAGTGTCCTGTTGTTGGGCCACAACATCCCCATCTCCCCAGATTTTGTCTTTCTACTGTAATTGTACAGGTACTGGGTGACGGCTTTCTCCTGTTCTAGCAGGTGAGAGAACATGAGCAGGGTCGAATTCCAGCGAGTCGGGCTATCACATATCAAGCGTCTCACCAGCAAGTTGTTTCTCCGCTAAATGTCCGCAAAGCATGCCATGGCCGTGTAAGACCGCCTGAAATGCCCACACAACTTCCTGGCCTGCTTCAGGATGTCCTCTAAGCCTGGGTACTTTGACACAAATCTTTGAACGACCAGATTCAGCACATGTGCCATGCAGGGTACATGTGTCAGCTTTCCCAAATTCAAAGCGGAAAGGAGATTGCTGCTGTTGTCACACACCACGTTGCCGATATCCAGCTGGTGCGGGGTCAGCCATTGCTCCACCTTTTTGTTAAGAGCAGCCAGGAGAGCTGGTCCAGTGTGACTCTCCACTTTGAGGCAAGACATATCTAAGATGGCGTGATACCGTCGTACCTGGCATGCAGCGTAGGCTCTGGGGAGATGGGGCTGTGTAGCTGGAGAGGAGGAGATGGCAGCACCACTAGAGTTGAACTGCCACTCAGGAAAGGAGGAGGAGGAGGATGACATCGAAGAGGATGTAGGAGAAGGAGAAGGAGAGGAGGTGGCAGGAGGCCTGCCTGCAAGTCGTGGAGGTGTCACAAGTTGGTCCGCTGCGCAGCCACATACTCCCTGCTTGCCATCGTTCACCAGGTTGACCCAATGGGCTGTGTACGTAATGTAGCGGCCCTGCCCATGCTTGGCAGACAAGGCATCCGTGGTCAGGTGGACCCTTGACCCAACGCTCTTCGCCAGAGATGACACCACTTGCCTCTCAACTTCACGGTACAGTTTGGGTATGGCCTTTTTAGAAAAATAATTGCGGCCTGGTATCTTCCACTGCGGTGTCCCAATGGTCACAAATTTATGGAAAGCCTCAGAGTCCACCAGCTTGCATGGTAATAGCTGACGAGCTAATAGTTCCACCACTCCAGCTGTCAGACGCCGAGCAAGGGGGTGACTGGCAGAAATTGGCTTCTTCCGCTTAAAGACTTCCTTCACGGAGACCTGGCTGCTGTGGGCAGAGGAGCAGGAACCGCTCAAGGGCAGAGGCGGAGTGGAGGAGGGTGGCTGTGAAGGCGCAAGGGAGAAAGCGGCTGAAGATGCTGCACCTGAAGGAGGAGGAGGAGGCGGAGGGTGGCTTGTCTTTTGTGTGCTGCTTTTCCTCAGGTGCTCTGCCCATTGCTGTTTGTGCCTTTTCTTCAGGTTCCTTCGTAAGGCACTTGTCCCTACGTGAGTGCTGGCCTTTCCACGGCTCAATTTTTGGAGGCAGAGACAACAGATGGCATTTCTCCGATCTGAGGCACACACATTAAAAAATTTCCAAACCGCTGAGCCCCCTTGGGGTGATGGCACTATGGTGGCATCAGCAGCTGAAATTGAAGGACATGTTGGCTGGCTGTCCATAGCTGGCGATACATGGCGCCGGACACTGCCACCAGCTGTTTCTGAGGACGAGCTCCCTCTGCTTCTTTCAGGGACTCGTCTCCTCCTACTCCTCTCTGACTCCCCCTCTGAACTGTCCCCCTGGTCATCTCCTCTATTGGGAACATACGTGGCATCCGTATAATAGTCATTATAATCATCCTTCCCAGCTTCGCTTTCTTCAGACACCTCCAAAACTGCACCAAACACCAGGTACTTCATCATCCCCCTCCTCACACCTTACGTCCATAGTATCGCCACCTAACTCAGACGTATGAGGTGGGGTAACTTGCTTAGTGCCTTCATCTTGTTGTAGCAGTATTGGCTGTGAATCAGTGATTTCCACACCAAATAACTCCTGCGAAGTGTCAAATGCAGCGGATGTGGTGCTTGTAGTAGCGCTGGTGGCTGCGGAACATGAGGTGTTCTGTGTTAAATAGTCAACCACGTCCTGACAATCTTGGGAAGTGGTGGGACGTGCCTTCTTCTGAGCACTGTACTTTGGGCCAGGGCCGCACGAAATCACATCAACACGACCTTGCACACACCTGCCAGGTGGCCTTCCTCTGGGTCTGGCTCTACCTCTTCCTCTACCTGTTTTTTCCGTTTTGTCCATATCGAGGGGGGGGATGAAGTGAAAGGTATGCACTGATTTGACTAATACAATGTGCAGTCACACAGGTGCAGCAGTTAAAGGGGCACTACAGCGAAAAACTGTAAAATGTTAAATATTTGCAAAGATATACAAATAAGAAGTACATCATTTCCAGAGTAAAATGAGCCATAAATGACTTGTCTCCTATGTTGCTGTCACTTCCAGTAGGTAGTAGAAATCTGACAGAAGTGACAGGTTTTGGACTAGTCCATCTCTTCATGGGGGGGATTCTCATGGATTTATTTATTTTCAAAAGCACTTAGTGAATGGCAGTTGCTCCGTCCAACTGACAAAAAAAACTGTGTGGAGAGCAGGGAAGCTGGCCAGCATCATTGTTTAAATCCTTTTTAGGGAATATCTTTGTAAAGAATAAAAGCCTTGCTGAGAATCACCTATGAAAAGATGGACTAGTCCAAAACCTGTCACTTCAGCAACATAGGAGAAAGGTAATTTATGGCTCATTTTACTCTGGAAAAAACATACTTCTTATTTGTTTAAGTTTGCGCATATTTTAAATTTTACGATTTTTCGCCATAGTGCCCCTTTAACAGAGTGGTATATCACACTGCGTGCACTTAGGTGGGTTCACTGAACACAACAGTCAGGATTATTCTGTGATGAGGTGGTTTCACTGAACACAACAGCTAGGTATATGCTGTGATGAGGTGGTTTCACTGAACACAACAGTCAGGTATATGCTGGGATGAGGTGGTTTCACTGAACACAACAGCTAAGTTTATGCTGTGACGAGGTGGTGTTGTGGTTTCACTGAACGCAACAGCTAGGTATATGCTGTGATGGTGGTTTTACTGAACACAACAGTCAGGTATATGCTGGGATGAGGTGGTTTCACTGAACACAACAGCTAGGTATATGCTGTGATGAGGTGGTTTCACTGAACACAACAATTAGGTACAGTGGCTTGCAAAAGTATTCGGCCCCCTTGAAGTTTTCCACATTTTGTCATATTACTGCCACAAACATGAATCAATTTTATTGGAATTTCACATGAAAGACCAATACAAAGTGGTGTACACGTGAGAAGTGGAACGAAAATCATACATAATTCCAAACGTTTTTTACAAATAAATAACTGCAAAGTGTGGTGTGCATAATTATTCAGCCCCCTTTGGTCTGAGTGCAGTCAGTTGCTCATAGACATTGCCTGACAATGACTAAATAGGGCACCTGTGTGTAATCTAATGTCAGTACAAATACAGCTGCTCTGTGACGGCCTCAGAGATAGTCTAAGAGAATATTGGGAGCAAAAACACCATGAAGTCCAAAGAACACAGTTATTGAAAAATTTAAAGCAGGCTTAGGCTACAAAAATATTTCCAAAGCCTTGAACATCCTACGGAGCACTGTTCAAGCGATCATTCAGAAATGGAAGGTGTCACGTACCTGTAGCGGAGGAGACCGATTTGCTGTGGGCAGCAACCCCTGCGACTTATCAACCAGAGGCCCTGGGTTGGGAACAGGGTCAGGAGTGCTTGCAGCACCAGTAGCTGGAGCAGACAGGAACTGGAGACTGGAGAAACACAGAAGCAGATCCTTAGACAGGCCGGGGTCGGTAACGGACCTGAGCGGACTCAGCGGTAGCGCCACGCTGCGGATCGTCGTAGAGCACCGCCATGGCATCAAACAGAGTCTCCGAGGTAGCTAACGAGGCGTGCTTCTGATCCATAAGATTGTGTGCCCATGTTTGGGGTTCACCCTGGAGCAGGGAGATGACAGAAGTATGTGCACGGTTGAAGACTGAAGTACAGCTGACAGGAGTGCCGGAATGCTCGGTATTTAGATCTCTCTCCAGAAAACTGATCTGGCATCGGTACCCGTGGCTCAGGAGGAGCCGTTGCAGCTGGAGGCGCAAGAACAGGACTGGTGGCGGGGTGGCTACTGGGGCTGATGTTCCGCCTGCCGATAGTGCACTCACTCTTCCCTCCAGACGTGAATGACTGGCTTGTAACTCCTTCATAGCCTCGGTCATACTGGACATTTGTTCATACAGAGCTGTCAGGACCTTCGCTGCCTCAGCGGTCTCCATTGTTTGGCTGTAGTATTTTGTCACGTACCTGTAGCGGAGGAGACCAATTTGCTGAGGACAGCAACCCCTGCGACTTATCAACCAGAGGCCCTGGGTTGGGAACAGGGTCCTCCTGTTAACACGGGGCAGGAGTGCTCGCCGCACCAGTAGCTGGAGCAGACAGGAACTGGAGACTCCCGCAGGACAGGTCTGGTAGTGCAATAACCCGTCCACCAGTAGGACTGCAGATAGTCTTGACACACAGATCCTGTAGGGATTAAACACAGAAGCAGAACCTTGGACAGGCCGGGGTCGGTAACGGAGCGGGTAGTCAGACAGGCAGGGTTCGGCAACAGAGCAGGTTCTCAGACAAGCAAGGTTCGGCAACAGAGCGGGTAGTCGTACGTAGCATAGGTCAAAGCCAGAGCGGGAAGTCAGACGAGCCAAGGTCAGCATGGAACAGGGTCAGAACAGGCAGACAAAGTGTCAGGTCACGGGAACCAACTAGCTGCAATACTACAGCAAAGCTGGTACGGTTCACCAGGCTTAAATAGGCCTCCTGGCGTGCACCGCGCAACGCGCACACATCGTAGTGCGTCACACGCGCAGGGCACATCGCGCCACGCGCACGTGCGCAAACACGAGCCCGCGCATGCGCAAACACACGCACGCGAAACAAGCAGATATGCATAAAGCAGCCATCCCTGCGCGCGCGTGCCCAGCATTCACACCAGCACCTTGCAGCGCCAATGTTTCCGCCGTGCAACACAACACGCACTGGTGAGCGCTGACAGACCACCCCGAGAAGCAGCCCGCCAAGGCCCCCCAGGACGACCACCAGCATCCGTATGTGCCAGCCGCCTTACCTGGACAGGTAACTGACCGTGACAGAAGGAGTATGGAACAACTATAAACCTACCAAAACAAGGCCGTCCACCTAAACTCACAGGCCAAACAAGGATAGCGCTGATCAGAAATGCAGTCAAGAGGCCCATGGTGACTCTGGACTAATGTTGGGCGAACACCTAGATGTTCGGGTTCGCGAACGTTCGCCGAACATCGCCGCGATGTTCGGGTGTTCGCGCCGAACTCCGAACATAATGGAAGTCAATGGGGACCCGAACTTTCATGCTTTGTAAAGCTTCCTTACATGCTACATACCCCAAATTAGCAGGGTATGTGCACCTTGGGAGTGGGTACAAGAGGAAAAAAAATATTTGAAAAAGAGCTTATAGTTTTTGAGAAAATTGATTGTAAAGTTTCAAAGGAAAAACTGTCTTTTAAATGTGGAAAATGTCATGTTTCTTTGCACAGGTAACATGCTTTTTGTCGCCATGCAGTCATAAATGTAATACAGAGAAGAGGTTCCAGGAAAAGGGACCGGTAACGCTAACCCAGCACCAGCAGCAGCACACGTGATGGAACAGGAGGAGGAGGCGCAGGAGGAAAAGGCCACGCTTTTTGAGACACAACAACCCAGGCCTTGCATGAGGACAAGAAGCGTGCGGATAGCATGCTTTTTACTGCCATGCAGTCATAAATGTAATAAAGATGAGAGGTTCCATAAACAGGGACCGGCAACGCTAACCCAGCAGCAGCAGACGTGATGGAACAGGAGGAGGCGCAGGAGGAGAAGGCCACGCTTTCAGGTGCAACTCAGGCCTTGCATGAGGACAAAAAAATGTGTGCGCAAAGCAATGCAATGAGTAGTTTTCAGGACACAATGGGCTATTCGGAGGAGCTATTCCCACCCCCACAATCTTCTACCTGTGAAAGGTCAATGGAACAGCCACAAATGTGCCCGGATTCACAACCTTTTTCTGTGGAAAATGCACCTCGCACTGAAATGCAAGGCGAGGCCGAGGATGAACATGACGTCAACAACTCAACATGACGCAAAATGGGGGCGGAACAGAAAGCTGCTTTCAATGTTTTGAAGGCCTTAATTGCCTCCGGTGGCCAGTTAGATGCATCATTCATCACACCCAAATCCCAGAGCAATGTGTGCAGGAATTTGAATCTCAGGAGGTGTACCGAGATCATCTGGACAAGTGACCAAGTGACAAGTGACAAAGTGACCAGTGACAAAGTGACAAAGTGACAAAATGACAAAGTGACAAAATGACAGTGACAAGTGACAAAGTGACAAGTGACAAAATGACAAAGTGACAAAGTGAGAAGTGACAAGTGACAAAGTGACAAGTGACAAAATGACAAAGTGACAAGTGACAAAGTGACCAGTGACAAAGTGACAACTGACAAAGTGACAAAATGACAAAGTGACAAAGTGACCAGTGACAAAGTGACAACTGAGAGGTTGTTCTGGGGAGCTCCACTGCACTCAGTCGCATATGAGGAGAGGTCTCGTCGGGACTGCTGATCCTCCTCAGCTTGCTCAAAGCCTTGAGGGTTCCTGAAGATCCTCTGCTTGGAGTTCGCCGGGGTTCAGCTTGGTGTCGGGGTCGGCGGCGTCCTCCTCACTCCAACGTGGCAGATCTTCTGTTGAAGGAAAAAAAAAAAAACATTGTTAAAAGTCCAGTACCGCTTCTGAAGGACTCACCAAGAGATGCAGGAGCGCTTCAATCTAGCGCACCATCGCTCGCTGGGTGATGTCCCTGCCTACGCGCTGGAATTCTACGCTGCACATGCTAGCACGCTTTTGCGCAGTGCCGAGGCGCATTCCAGCAGCTAGTAGCTACCAAGCTTCTGTGGATCTGATTGGGCCACCATGTTGGATCTCTGCCAAGTCCTCCAAAATTTTGAGCAATCCACTTTGCGTGACTGAGCAGTGACAACTCTACAGTCAGCATTACAATACCACTGCTGTGTTTACTGAAGAAATCAATGTTGAAGATGGAAACCGCTGGCATGATGCAAGTGGGGGATTCTGAAGATGAAAACGATCAGCGTGATGATACCAACATCAGGCAACCTGCCTCAGGAAACGCTGGTCCCAGCTATGACAAAGAACAGGACGAGGAACAGCTGGAGTTGGAGCAGGAATTGGATGCCCCCACTGCCGAGGGACAGAGCGGTGCACGTTGGACTTCCACAATTTAGCGGGAAAGGACAGCAGAAGAGGAAGAAAGTGATGCTGGTGACGAATATGGTGCATCACAACAATCACAACGCTTACAAGAACATGAAGATAGAGGAGTCTGGCAGGACTCTCTGGCACACATGGCTCAATTCATGCTAGACTGCATTGAACGCGGCCCGCGCATTATTCACTATTCATTATTATTTATTATTCTGGAATCTGGACAACACCAATTACTGGGTTTATACCCAGTTTATACAAACACAATGTTAAAAAACTGATTGAAGATAGTGTCAGACAGGTCAAAAATGGAACAATTCCAGCAGGCCCTTGAGGATGGAGATTTTAGAGAGGAGATTGACATCCTCCTCCTTCTCTAGCAAGTTGTACGCCGACAGACTGACTTCAGCAAACCCAGGAGGACCAGGAGGGCAGCAAAGAACACAAGCTGCTGCTAGTGCCCAAAAGGGAATGGTATTGGCAGTGTCCTTGGAGTGGGAACATTTTCTGACACCCATGCGGCATGCAGCAGCCCACAGAACAGCAATCGGGCAGTTCCACGTCCTCCAACACCAATCGCCTAGAGAAGATGGTCAAGGTCCAGGACTACAAGTCAGATGGCGTAGCTGTGTTGAACAATCCATCTGCAGACAGAGGGTGAGTGTGACAGGCAGCACAGAAGGACCATGGCAACTCAATCATAGTACCACAGTTTGATAGTGCTGCCCAAAAAATTATATGGATCCGTGGACCCGGGCACTGCGGGCAGTACTGGGAAGTGGGAACGCAGATTTTAGTACCTAAACACACGATACAACATGTTTTCCGGGGTCGGACTCTGAGGCACATACAGATGGTCCCGATCATCATCCTCATCATACAACTCTTCTCCTGAGTCTGACCCACCCACCACCTCTGCCACCCCAACATCCCCAGACACAGACCCCTCATCGTCCTCGACATTAACTTGGGATGCTGGCCTGAGCCCGACCTCCTCCTCCACATCAGGCCCCATCATCTCCTCAATGGCAGCCCTCATTAATCGTTCTGGCGACGGACCGATGGACACAACATTCTCCTCCGGAGAGGGCTGCTGCTGACCACTGGCTGCTGGGGTGGATGTTATAGCTTGCGTGGGGCGTTGGCTGTTGCTGTTGTTGGGAGTGCTGCTCACAGCGGAGGTCTCTGAGGAACTCATGGTGAGCTCATATAGTGGTTGGCGGTGAGTGGAGTATTACTGATCCCAGCAATATACACACTGACTGGCAGAGTACGCAATGCTATATAGTCTGGCTGAGCGGTGTACACAGAGTGGCAGTACACACAATGCTATATAGTCTGGCTGAGCCGTGTACACAGACTGGCAGTACACACAATGCTATATAGTCTGGCTGAGCCGTGTACACAGAGTGTCAGTAAACAATGCTATATATAGCGTGGCTGAGCGAGGTACACAGTGGCAGTACACACAATGCTATATAGTCAGGCTGAGCCGTGTACACAGAGTGGCAGTAAACACAATGCTATATATAGCGTGGCTGAGCGAGGTACACAGTGGCAGTACACACAATGCTATATAGTCAGGCTAAGCCGTGTACACAGAGTGTCAGAAAACACAATGCTATATATAGCGTGGCTGAGCGAGGTGCACAGTGGCAGTACACACAATGCTATATAGCCAGGCTAAGCCGTGTACACAGAGTGTCAGAAAACACAATGCTATATATAGCGTGGCTGAGCGAGGTACACAGTGGCAGTACACACAATGCTATATATAGCGTGGCTGAGCGAGGTGCACAGTGGCAGTACACACAATGCTATATAGCCAGGCTAAGCCGTGTACACAGAGTGTCAGAAAACACAATGCTATATATAGCGTGGCTGAGTGAGGTACACAGTGGCAGTAAACAATGCTATATATATAGTGTGGCTGAGCGAGCGGTGTACTACTGTTCCCAGCAGCGACACACAATGACTGGGGGGGACCCTGGCTAGCGTGGCTGGAGAGCGAACTACCCTGCCTGCCTACCCAAAGCTAAACCCACAGACAAATGGCGGAGATATGACGTGGTTCGGGTATTTATTTACCCGAACCACGTGACCGTTCGGCCAATCAGAGCGCGTTCGGGCCCGAACCACGTGACCCGTTCGGCCAATCACAGCGCTAGCCGAACGTTCGGGGAACGTTCGGCCATGCGCTCTTAGTTCGGCCATGTGGCCGAACGGTTTGGCCGAGCACCGTCAGGTGTTCGGCCGAACTCGAACATCACCCGAACAGGGTGATGTTCTGCAGAACCCGAACAGTGGCGAACACTGTTCGCCCAACACTACTCTGGACGAGCTGCAGAGATCTACAGCTCAGGTGGGGGAATCTGTCCATAGGACAACTATTAGCCATGCACTGCACAAGGTTGGCCTTTATGGAAGAGTGGCAAGAAGAAAGCCATTGTTAACAGAAAAGTATAGGAAGTCCCATTTGCAGTTTGCCACAAGCCGTGTGGGGGACACAGCAAACATGTGGTGGAAGGTGCTCTTGTCACATGAGACCAAAATGGAACTTTTGGGCCAATATGCAAAACGCTATGTGTGGTGGAAAACTAACACTGCACATCAGTCTGAACACACCATCCCCACAGTCAAATATGGTGGTGGCAGCATCATGCTCTGGGGGTGCTTCTCTTCAGCAAGGACAGGGAAGCTGGTCAAAGTTGATGGGAAGATGGATAGAGCCAAATACAGGGCAATCTTGGAAGAAAACCTCTTGGAGTCTGCAAAAGACTTGAGACTGGGGTGGAGTTTCACCTTCCAGCCGGACAACGACCCTAAACATAAAGCCAGGGCAACAATAGAATGGTTTAAAACAAAACATATCCATGTGTTAGAATGGCCCAGCCAAAGTCCAGATCTAAATCCAATCGAGAATCTGTGGCAAGATCTGAAAACAGCTGTTCACAAACGCTGTCCATCTAATCTGACTGAGCTGGAGCTGTTTTGCAAAGAAGAATGGGCAAGGATTTCAGTCTCTAGATGTGCAAAGCTGGTAGAGACACCCTAAAAGACTGGCAGCTGTAATTGCAGCAAAAAGTGGTTCTACAAAGTATTGACTCAGGAGGCTGAATAATTACGCACACCCCACTTTGCAGTTATTTATTTGAAAAAAATTGTTTGGAATCGTGTAGGATTTTCGTTCCTTTTTCTCATGTGTACACCACTTTGTATTGGTCTTTCACATGGAATTCCAATAAAATTGATTCATGTTTTTGTAATGTGACTAAATGGAAAAATTCAAGGGGGTTGAATACTTTTGCAAGCCACTGTATATGCTGTGATGAGGGGGTTTCACTGAACACCACAGTCAGGTATATGCTGTGATGAAGTGCTTTCACTGAACACAACAGCTAGGTATATGCTGTGATGAGGTGGTTTCACTGAACACAACAGTCAGGTATGTGCTATGATGAGATGGTTTCACTGAACACAATAGCTAGGTATATGCTGTGATGAGGTGGTTTCACTGAACACAATAGTCAGGTATAGGCTGTGATGAGGTGGTTTCACTGAACACAACAGCTAGGTATATTCTGTGATGAGGTGGTTTCACTGAACACAACAGCTAGGTATATGCTGTGATGAGGTGGTTTCGCTGAACACAACAGCTAGGTATATGCTGTGATGAGGTGGTTTCACAGAACACTACAGTCAGGTATATGCTGTGATGAGGTGGGTTCACTGAACACAACAGTTAGGTAAAGGTATATGCTGTGATGAGGTGGGTTCACTGAACACAACAGCTAGTTAGGTATATACAGCTCCTTCTCAAAAAATTAGCATATTGTGATAAAGTTCATTATTTTCTGTAATGTATTAATAAACATTAGATGTTCATATATTTTAGATTCATTACACACAACTGAAGTAGTTCAAGCCTTTTATTGTTTTAATATTGATGATTTTGGCATACAGCTCATGAAAACCCCAAATTCCTATCTCAAAAAATTAGCATATCATGAAAAGGTTCTCTAAACGAGCTATTAACCTAATCATCTGAATCAACTAATTAACTCTAAACACCTGCAAAATATTTCTGAGGCTTTTAAAAACTCACAGCCTGGTTCATTACTCAAAACCGGTAAGACTGCCAACCTGACTGCTGTCCAGAAGGCCATCATTGACACCCTCAAGCAAGAGGGTAAGACACAGAAAGAAATTTCTGAACAAATTGGCTGTTCCCAGAGTGCTGTATCAAGGCACCTCAGTGGGAAGTCTGTGAGAAGGAAAAAGTGTGGCAGAAAACGCTGCACAACGAGAAGAGGTGACCGGACCCTGAGGAAGATTGTGGAGAAGGACCAATTCCAGACCTTGGGGGACCTGCGGAAGCAGTGGACTGAGTCTGGAGTAGAAACATCCAGAGCCACCGTGTACAGGCGTGTGCAGGAAATGGGCTACAGGTGCCGCATTCCCCAGGTCAAGCCACTTTTGAACCAGAAACAGCGGCAGAAGCGCCTGACCTGGGCTAAAGAGAAGCAGCACTGGACTGTTGCTCAGTGGTCCAAAGTACTTTTTTCGGCTGAAAGCAACTTTTGCATGTCATTTGGAAATCAAGGTGTCAGAGTCTGGAGGAAGACTGGGGAGAGGAAAATGCCAAAATGCCTGAAGTCCAGTGTCAAGTACCCAGAGTCAGTGATGGTCTGGGGTTTCATGTCAGCTGCTGGTGTTGATCCACTGTGTTTTATCAAGGGCAGGGTCAATGCAGCTAGCTATCAGGAGATTTGCTGAAAAGCTTTATGGAGATGAAGATTTCATTTTTCAACACAACCTGGCACCTGCTCACAGTGCCAAAACCACTGGTAAATGGTTTACTGACCATGGTATTACTGTGCTCAATTGACCTGCCAACTCTCCTGACCTGAACCCCATAGTGAATTTGTGGGATATTGTGAAGAGAAAGTTGAGAGACGCAAGACCCAACACTCTGGATGAGCGTAAGGCCGCTATCGAAGCATACTGGGCCTTCATGACACCTGAGCAGTGACACAGGCTGATTGCCTCCATGCCACGCCGCATTGAAGCAGTCATTTCTGCAAAAGGATTCCCGACCAAGTATTGAGTGCATAAGTGAACATAATTATTTGAAGGTTGACTTTTTTTTGTTTTAAAAACACTTTTCTTTTATTGGTCGGATGAAATATGCTAATTTTTTGAGATAGGAATTTTGGGTTTTCATGAGCTGTATGCCAAAATCATCAATATTAAAACAATAAAAGGCTTGAACTACTTCAGTTGTGTGTAATGAATCTAAAATATATGAAAGTCTAATGTTTATCAGTACATTACAGAAAATAATGAACTTTATCACAATATGCTAATTTTTTGAGAAGGACCTGTATATATGCTTATTTCAAAAGCTGTCCATGCAACACAAGTGCAGTAATGGGTATTGCACAATGTGCAGCTGACACAGGTGTGTGATTAGCCTGGGCTGGCACTGGCACACAGTATGAATTACATTTGCTGTCTATACAACACAAGTGTCAGTGACACAGAGAAAAAAAAATCACAAGAACAGGATTAGCTCTGAAAAGAGCTGTTGCTGGGTGCTATTATAGCAATAAGATTCAGCCAGGACCAAGCTAACAAGCCAAGAGCCTAACTAATCTTTCCCTAGAAGAAACAGTCTGCAGCAGCTCGCTCTACTCTCACTACTCTTTCCTACTTTGATTAGTGATGCCCTTCTGAGGAAGTTTTCTTTCACCCCACCCTCTTTTCCCAGACTAAAAGCTATAAATTTGGTGCCTGCCGCCTGTTCGCCTTTTCTCCCCTGATGACGCAAGACTGCGAAACCGGTCGGGAAGGTAACAGGCGGCACCATTGTCTATTGATCTTCGATTGACCATTACATGCGCGCTAATCTTCTGGGGTTCCCTGTTTATGGGCCCCGTATGTGAGTTATCGTTTTTATGTCTACTGCCTTTTAAAGAAATGTTATCTAAATAAACGGGTTACGCTTAGATATTGCCGTTTTTGTTTTCCTATATAAATTCCTGAAACTTTACCTCCATACGGATGTCCACTGGATCTTCACGACGTCTGATGTTCCCTGGACGTTATCTGTGACCTGAGCCATTTCACAACCTTATAATGTGGGTTGTTGGGAGCTGGTAAGCCTTTTCTAGTTTTGATGTTTGGCGGATACCTACCTCTGAGCATTTGATATATTGTGGTGAAGAATTTACCATTCCCTACATACAATGACTTTCTAAACCTGCGCTGACCTTTGATGTATGCCTGACTTCTGAACTTTTGGACATTGTTCTTCTCAGCGGCGGTTCCATTGTCCCTTGGCGCCGATATATTTGCTACTATATAATTTTCATGTTATTGCATTATTCCTAAAAAAGGACAAATAGCTTAAAAACACTATTTCAAAGGCAGGCCATCCCTGCTGTACCAGCCGCAGACAGGCAACCAACTTAGTGAGACAAGAAATAGAGTAAAACAATATATTTAAAATTTAATCGGGGGCCCGGGAGGGCGTTCAAGGGCCCCCAACCATTGGACCCAGTGCGGACCTTGAACAACATAAAACATAATCAACTTAACACTAAATATAGAAGTAAATTGAGGGGTCGGGAACACAGTCGCCACCTCGAGACCTCTAAAGTCGCATCTTTTTCTCAATTTCCATAAGTGTCCCATACAACTTAAGGACTCCCTTTTTTCAGTGGGAGAAGTGACCCATTCTGAAAATAGAAAAATTAGAGCATATTCAACAATAATTGGCAAAATATCAATGGGTCTGTCCATGATGCATAATGGGCTGGGCATAATAGCCTTATCACCCGCACTCAGATACCTCCGAAGTCACCCAAATGATTAAGATAACATTTCAAATTGTAAGATTAGTAGGATTAGAAAAAAAACAGCACACATATGTACCCGTGAAAACTAGAAAGAGATAAGGACACCCCTATGCGACCATAACGAAAATCCAACATACCATCTCCCCTCCACCCCTAATCTGCGGCTCTACTCTGTTCCAATCATCCAGTTTTCCAGGTCATCAACCTTGTCAAAGAGGATCACTTACCTTGTGTGCGTAGATTGGGCCAGAGTCCCTGTCTCTTCATGTCTGTCTTCCAATGTGGATATTTGAGTCTCCATGTGGTGAATCCGAGCTGACAGGTCTGCCTTTATAGGTGAGAGCTGCTGCTCCATCACCTCAGCTATTGTGGTGGTTAGCTTCGGTTTCAGGAGCTTCACCACCTGCTGCGCCAAGTGTGTATAAAAATAAAGTATAAAAGCAGAGCGATCAACAGATATCATAAAAAATAAAACCATAAAAAACAGCTCTACTGCTGCCTAATGTTCAAATGTCCTTTTGAGGCAAGCCTAATGCTGTCCGAAAAAGTCCACCCGCATTTCATAGATGTTTTCTCTTCACTATGAAACCACTTCTAACAGGGTTGACCAAATCCTTTCACAGGTATATCAATGTACGCTCACCAGATCAGTCGGCTAATCTTTTCAGATCAGCAGTCAGCGTTTTTGGCTTTGCCAGCAAGATTCCTCCGATTACTCCACCAGCATATCCAGGCATCCAGCCATATATTGAAAAACATGGAAAAATGCAATAGTGTGATACCGTTTGGATAAACTGGGTATTGTCACCAGTGCACCTCTTTAGTTAACAGTGCCACCCAACGTGCCTCCACCAGCATAGATACACAGAGCGCTCACCAGATAAACTGGCCGACCCGCAACAGACCAGCAATATAGCTTGTTATTGTTGATTTAGCTCCAATGCTCCATGAGCCCCTGATGAGTCATTGGATGAAACTAGTAGGGCGGAGCCTAAAGAGCTGAGGAGACGCTGGAGGATCCTGTGTTGTTTTTTATATGCGCATGTTTTACTGCAAAATTGTAAGTGCACTACTTTTTATTATCTATTAAAACCAAACGGAATTATGCTATGGTCGGCTTTGTTTGAGTTCTAGGAAGCTCTCTATCTTCAGCAGTGTGATACCGTTTATCCAAACGGTATCACACTATTGCATTTTTCCATGTTTTTCAATATATGGCTGGATGCCTGGATATGCTGGTGGAGTAATCGGAGGAATCTTGCTGGCAAAGCCAAAAACGCTGACTGCTGATCTGAAAAGATTAGCCGACTGATCTGGTGAGCGTACATTGATATACCTGTGAAAGGATTTGGTCAACCCTGTTAGAAGTGGTTTCATAGTGAAGAGAAAACATCTATGAAATGTGGATGGACTTTTTCGGACAGCATTAGGCTTGCCTCAAAAGGACATTTGAACATTAGGCAGCAGTAGAGCTGTTTTTTATGGTTTTATTTTTTATGATATCTGTTGATCGCTCTGCTTTTATACTTTATTTTTATGTTCAGTGAGTGTTGCACACACTTTTTAGGCAGTGAGCGAACCAGATTGTTATAGAAGAGAGGATAGTAGGGAGTACAGTGAGGAGCGCCAGGTCTTTCATTTTTAATAATTTTTTGGGCCAAGTGTGTATAGTCCAGGCTGATGGTGGAGTAAGCCGGGTTTTCCATCTCAGTGTCAGATGCCTCTGCTTCCATATCTGGATCTGCCCACCTCGTGGAGCTTTTTGCGCATATTTGTCCATGGTGGTGGTCTCCTGCTGCTCCAATATATGGAGTGCGGGTGAATGGTGATCTATGGATCGGCGGACAGTCCTGCAGTGTCGGGTGAGACGGAGCTCTGGCTCTATGCTGCCATGTCCCGTGGCGCCGGAACCGGAAGTCATGATGTAACTGTTGGAAATCACCTTTTGCTCCGGCACCAGCACCCCCTTAGAGGTGCACCTCACAGAATGTGAGATGACTCGACTCTCATCACAGCAAGCATTAAAGGAGATAGACTTTCTTAGGCGTCTTCAAAGTTTGATGGAGTTTATTCAGTCAACAGATATACAGATACTCATCTCTACATGTCGTTACATCTTAGCAAAGCAATTGTTCTTTAAGTCCATTTGCGTTACAAGCTCTTGACTAACATTCCTTATGAATGGTAATCAGTTATCTTCTTTCTATACTAAGTTCCGTCTAAACTAAGTATATACAGCATACAAGATATAGCATACAAGATAGACTAACGAGACATAAATAAATATATATAAGTAAAGATTAAGACCAGCGGTGACAGGGACAGAAAGTGCCTCTCTGTAAACCGGCTGTTGGTTTTATACGAACCAGAAAGAGTTAAATGTGATCTCATCTGAGCCGTCCCCCCAAAACCTACCATTGGCTCAGACCCCTCGTGGTGTCATAATACCCACCTACTTAATTAATATTCCAAGTACTTCTTTGCCCTACATACAAGAATGTTATGTTTTGTAAATATGGCCTATGTTGATTGTTCCCGTAGTCTATTTGTCTGGGGCAGTGTAGGCCTAAGACCTTGTACTAGCAACATCTTCTCAGTATCTGCTTGCATCATCTGCTTCAAGCAGACACTGAGATGCTTCTGCTTGCATCACGAGAAACTCTACTTAAAGGTATACTCTGCGAACAAGCCTTTTACCTAAAACTCAGTCCAAATAACTGAGGCCTACTTATAATACTTAAATTATAACAATCCCCCCTAAAATGGCTTGATCCGCAGATCCCTGCTTCTGAACCTAACAGTACCTGTTTTCTTTTCTTTATGTTTCACTTTTCGATGCTCGTGCTCACACACCTTCTCTGCTCTAGGTGGTTATCCCTGGGAGAGAGGGCAAGACCTTTTGGTCTTCCTGTAACCAGGCTCTCTGGGGATGCGCTACTTCTAAGTCACTCTATACCACATTCTCAGCATTTGCGTCACTTGCGT
This sequence comes from Hyperolius riggenbachi, assembly GCF_040937935.1. NCBI lineage: Eukaryota > Metazoa > Chordata > Amphibia > Anura > Hyperoliidae > Hyperolius > Hyperolius riggenbachi. The sequence goes on from NC_090650.1 coordinate 160,388,412, forward strand.
ATCACTTACAAACTTGCATGATCACAGAAAAGTGAAACTTGTTCGCCTGTTAAACAACGGAGCAGTGCCAGGTGCCTTCTAAAAGAGCGCCTTTAAACAATCAGCTCCATCATAGGTACTGCTACAACTTATACCCGTAACCCTGTATATCCCTTAATTTGGAAATATTGGTTCATGAGATTGTTTATGAGGCACCAATCTCTTAACCGTGTTAATTTGTTTGTGTAATTTCACACACAAACTCACCTGTATAATGATTCCCAAGATTGCCACCCCCATCACTACGATCAGTGGATGTAGGAAGAAATTTTGAATTGCAAAGGCCCAGTCCGATTGTCCCTGGAATATCGCCAGAAACCTTTTCCACCAGGTCAGACTGGAACTCACCTGATTATATTTGTGTTCAACCTCTTTAAGATCACCTTGATCATGATGAAATATAACCTCTAGTTTAGTGTTCTGTTTGTTTAACCGTTTTAACAAAGTGTGATCTTGTGTCAAAACCTGTACCCACTTGTCCCATGGCGTGTCATCCCTCAGGATGGGCACTTCCTGTAGACCTTTGAACTTTAAAGTTCTCCTAACAGTTTGAGGAATAACGTAGTCAAACCTTGATGACTTGATCCATATGGGATCTCCGCTCACACAATATGTTCCCCTTGAAAGATCAACCTTATCGGAACAATTATGAAAATGTACCCTGAATGTGTCATTAGACCTCATGTTTAAAAAAACAAACATTTCCTTCAGCCACCGGAGATATTGGTATGGCTGTAGGAGGGATCTTTTGGATGGGTGCTGCGCATTCTGTGTTATTGAGCCAGCAGGCTTCCTCACTAAATCGGACTTGCCCCGGCAAACACAGGTACCTCTCTGAGAATTGCCAGCATGATGACAAATCTACTTGTTTCACCTCCCCGTCTAGCACCAAAAAACGTTGACCTCTCAGGTCATGGTGTAAGACATGTGTTGAGGAAACAGGTGTACCCAGGGATACTACTGGAAAAACTACCTGGGTTTTTCCACCAGTAGGAACTAAGGAAGTAGCGGTGCATAAAAAATTGTTGCACCCTATCCATTTGTTTATCCACACCTCTCGGTGCCTCCATGCAAAAGATCCTTCCCCCAGAAAATCGACAAATCGCTCCTTGTCAAGTCTCAGCTGTAAAGGAATTTTACATTCTGAAAAGGCTTGAGCCATTATCTTAAAATCTGCTGTTAACTCGGTCTGCATTGACAGGCATGCTGTCTCTCATGCAGTGCCCTTAGCATGTGCAATCATCTTCTGAAGAATTATTTGAATGTGCCTTTGAGGGTACCCCTGAACTCTATATGTGTTGTGCCTTAACTGTTCCAAAACCAAGTTCAGATGATGTTGGGTACCCACATTCTGTTGTCCCAATGTGCCTAATTGTTGAATGACCTCTGTCGTACCTTCTATGTCTACACGGTTTGCTACCCCCATTCCAGCGCCCATGTCTCCCAAGAATGTATCTGCTAAATCCCGGGACCTTCTTCTGGCTACAATATTCCCTGTGGAATGTGCCCATGACATAAAAGCCTGTACCAAGGTGGCAGCGACAGTGCTGCAGTTAGAGTAGATATTAGATATTACCCACTCCTCTAAGTTAATTTGCCAAGTGATCAATTGAAGCTGGGCCTCCATGATAACTGGAGTCGCCCTCAGTTGATTTAACGGAAAAGGGCTACTTTTTACAACTTGATGTGTATCACATGACGGTAGGTGGGGTTCCTGGGTAGTCACTGGCAGGGTGACTACCTGAGCTTTAGGAGTTGTGGGAACCCCCACTTTTACTGTCACGGTTCCCCTTCTCATTATGCAAGATCTATTTGGACCTTGAAACTCTAGGGACTGTGGGATGCAAAAACCGTATGTCCATGGTCCTTCATCCTCCCGGACTAAGGGCGCTATATTTAAACTCCCCCGTTTTAGTCCCATCACCCTTCCATCATAGAGAGTCCCCGGGTGCTACCTGATGTATCCCAGGATTCTACCTCTCTATTCCAAAAAGTCCCCTGATCCATTAAACTTACGTCCCATGCTATCCCTTGTGGCCCTCCCCAGAAGAATACAGTAGGTACTCTTTCTACTGGGAAATTGATTAGCATATCAATGACAAAAGATGTTCCTAACTGTCCTGATTGGACCTTTGCCCCCCTTATGTCCTGAGGCAAAATGCGTACCTTAGGTCGGGAAGAATGTACTCTCTGCAATCTTTCAATTAAGAGTACATCCTCACTTACCAATCTAGCAAGAGGATAAGTGCTTGAATATGGACTGTGTGGTATTGTCTCGTGTTGTGACCCGTGTAGTAAGAATGGGGTTCCCAGTGTTGGCTTTCCCTCCCTCGGGATCGCTGTCCCCACCCTCTTTGTCACCTGGAAATGTGGCTGGATCTCGATTTTTACATCTTGTTTCGAGAACCACAAACCCTCGGCTTTCCAGCCTTTACGTGTGTATAGTTGTTTCAAAGACACTCTCTGTTGGTAGCTCCAGAGTGTGATGTTGTCCCCTGCGTCTCTCCTGTAGGAGAAGTGATGCTTACTGCTCATTCCTCTCCAATCTGGAACCATCTCACTCTGGATAACCAAGACAAGGTACCCCTGAACCACACACTCCACCTTTTGCATGTACCCATTGTACTGCAATGTACCTTTTAACAAAACTTTGGATCGGTGCATTGGTTCTGGGAGTGTGACATTCAAGAGCAGATTTACACTGCCGTTCAATTCAAACTTCCAGCACACCTGATCCTTCAGACCTTTCACCAACATTGCGCCATGAAATTTGTTTGCACCTGGCACTAGTGATCTATTCCACCTTCCCTGCTTGGTCCCCACGTGCCAATCAGAGGGAAGTGGAAGAGGATCAGCCTCTTTTTCTCCAAACATTAACATACTTGGACCTGGTGTTCTCATTAACCCCTTATTGTTCATGAGAATGTCCTCTCTTCGGTCTCCTAGGACGGAATGGCAGCCTAGGATCACCATCAGCACGGTACTCTTCATTATAAAAGCACCTCCTTGGGAAAGAAAAACATTAGCAATTTGCATTATGCTTTGCTCAGTCAGTTTTTTTAGTTTCTTTCCGATCTCAGAAATCTCGCTGTTCTCCAAACTCGGATTGGCATCTGGAACCTTTTGCTTATCCGACTGACATCTCTGTCTCGGCTGCCAGCACCTCAGCTTTCTTGCTTCCATTTTGCCAAACTCCTGAAATCGAAATACAAAAAAATCAATTCTTAATAATGATTTGGGTTTCGCCCTGAGGCTTGTACTCTGTACACTTTAAATTGATCAATATACACCGTAATTGATCTCGTTGCTTTATGGTTCTCATGAACTCTATTTGCTCTTTTTGGTAGACTGGAGCTAAACTCCTCTCCCCTACCTAAGTACTATCCTAAGTACTTACCTGTTTAAAATATGCTCCCGCGGACTTCACCTTTGGAAGCTCTCACCTCATTGCAAACTCTTCCCACATCCCCCCTTCTGTACATACTCGGCCGTAGTATGCACAGAGTACGGATGCCACACACCTGTTGCTGCTTTGCAGGTGAGCCTGCAATGCTTTTACTCATTTTCGCATTTATTTACCTAGAACTTCATTGAGCACTACCAGCTCTGCTAGAAGTCCTGTGTGTTGTACCACCTGACCAATGTTTGCCAATGCTACTACCTCTAGACTACAAACGGCTGCCTCCCCGTAGGAAGGTGTGCTTTGCACTTTAACTACCCAGGGCGCAGGGCTAAGCATTCCAGCGTCATATGCCTGTATGCGGATCACTGAATGCCCACTTGGTAGGTAGTCATGTGGCAAACACTGTACTGATACACTGTCACACTGTAAATGGCAATTCCTTCTTCTTTATAATTGCCCCATGAACTGCTGTCAGTTCTGTTCTTTGTGCTACACTTGGTAGGAGCTGGAAAAAATATATTTGACCAATCAGTGGACGAGAAAAACGCACAAACAGCCCCAGCCCAGCATTGACCTCTTTGTCAAGCTTTGGCCCTGTCCACCACAAAAAACGGAAAAAAACGTTACCGCTCTGCAGCCGCGGCGACGGATACCTGGATTGGTCAACTCCCTTTTTTTCCAACTCCAGTCCCCCTGATGCACTGTCCCCCCTTTTACTCTATTGGGAACTCATGCTGCACCACCCTTTAAGGTGCCTCACTTAAAGGAATAATCCCATAAGTACCCCAGTACAGATACTTCCCTGATTTGCTCTTGCAAATCACATCCTGGGAAATATCTGACTGCGATGTGTTTCCCAGCCCCTTGCTGGAAAACCACTTCCTATCGGTAACCATGCTATTCACATAGCAACTGCTTGGTTCCCGCATTCTGGCATTCCTTTCCCTTGGCCCAGACTCCGGGATCCGAGATACTCAGTAGAGTGCCTCATTATCTCTACCATCCCTTCCTCTTAGCTGCTATGCCCGGTGCCGTGAGCACAGCCTGGCGTGACGTGTATCCCCCAGCCCCTCCTCCCCCCTTGCCATGATGTGGGCTCTCCCATTTTGAGTCCTGGAATGCCAGCCAAGATGGCTGCTATCTAATCTCCCATTGCAACCTCTCAATCCTATACACATTTAGAAAGGAAAGATATGTGCACACTAGACATTTCAGCATATATAGACATTTCAGCATATATAGACATTTCAGCATATGGACCTCTTCCAGAAACTTAGCATACAGCTATATACACTCTCGGATGCCTGCAAAAAAACATACACCAGAAAAATACCACCGCAGTTTGTGAAGTCTCTTATCTCCTCCACCTCAGGAAAAGGAACTAAACAAATCTTCCAGATGCACAAATCTCTGAACACAGGCTCTATGCTGCAGAACATCTCACAAACCCCCTGCAACTAACTCAAACATGCTGACAAAGAAAAAAACCCCGCAAAAAAAAGATACCACAGCCGCTCTCTCCCACTATCCCAGCTGTAACTTTAAACTGCTTCATACCTTAAAGCGACCCAGTGATGTGGGGGTTGTGTGCCTTCCTGTGTATCCAGCCCACGCAGAAAGAAAAAGAGAAACAAAAAATACTTCGAACTGCTAACAGACAGCGTAGACACATTGCCTGAAACTTGGAATGTGTCTCTCTCCACATCTACCGCTTCTTTCCCTCCTGTCCACTACAGCCCCCCCTATCTCTGCTGCGGGGGACACTACACACACATCTGGCAGACTATCACCCATAGCAGACTATCGCTTTTAAATGAGAGAAGACAAAACCAAACCACAGCCTCCGAGAGAAAATGAAAGAAAGACAGAGATGAAAAAAACACAGTCTAACTCTGTCAAGCGAAAAAACATACCTGCGTTCGGACAAACACATGTACGCCACACTGGATCCCCCCTCCCCTCCAGAATGCGCGGGAGGGGCAGAGGAGTCCGCAGCTGCACATAATACATTGTAACACCAAATAAACAAAACATCATACTCGCCTGTTCCTTGAGACGTTTCTCCTTGAATGACCGTATGTTACAGCAGTGGTCAAGTTTTGCTCGCGAAGCTCTGGACGCACTCGGGCCACTGAATCCCGTGTTCAGCTGATCATTTCCACTACGACACTTGCCAAGCCGCTGCTCGGGAAAGCCCGCCTCGATCTGTTGTGGCATTAGCTGTGGGTACCTCACAGCTATATTATTCCGTCCACGAGCCTTCGCCGCTGTAATTACTCGAACATCATTCCGTGCGCCCGGCTTCCTCGCAGCCTGGCAGCACCACTTATCTCTTCTCGATAAGTTTCCAGCATCTCAGTCTCTTCTCCGCTTTTATTACTGTGAAAGTCCTGGAAAACTAGATAACAGACTGACATCTGGCCCGGTCCTTTCCTGCCTCTGCCGTTTTCCGCGAGGCAGCACTTGGGTTTCATGGCACCAACTGTTAGAAATCACCTTTTGCTCCGGCACCAGCACCCCCTTAGAGGTGCACCTCACAGAATGTGAGATGACTCGACTCTCCTCACAGCCAGCATTATAGGAGATAGACTTTCTTAGGCATCTTCAAAGTTTGATGGAGTTTATTCAGTCAACAGATATACAGATACTCATCTCTACATGTCGTTACATCTTAGCAAAGCAATTGTTCTTTAAGTCCATTTGCGTTACAAGCTCTTGACTAACATTCCTCATGAATAGTATACAGTTATCTTCTTTCTATACTAAGTTCCATCTAAACTAAGTATATACAGCATACAAGATATAGCATACAAGATAGAATAAGGAGACATAAATAAATATATATAAGTAAAGATTAAGACCAGCGGTGACAGGGACAGAAAGTGCCTCTCTGTAAACCAGCTGTTGGTTTTATACGAACCAGAAAGAGTTAAATGTGACCTCATCTGAGCCGTCCCCCCAAAACCTACCATTGGCTCAGACCCCTTGTGGTGTCATAATACCCACCTACTTAATTAATATTCCAAGTACTTCTTTGCCCTACATACAAGAATGTTATGTTTTGTAAATATGGCCTATGTTGATTGTTCCCGTAGTCTATTTGTCTCTGGCAGTGTAGGCCTAAGACCTTGTACTAGGAACATCTTCTCAGTATCTGCTTGCATCATCGAGAAACTCTACTTAAAGGTATACTCTGCGAACAAGCCTTTTACCTAAAACTCAGTCCAAATAACTGAGGCCTACTTATATTACTTAAATTATACCAATAAACCCCTTATAACCGCTTTGGCAGCATTCCAGAAAAGTGGCGACGAATCAATATGTTCAATATTATCATCCATATAGTTTTCCCAAGTGGATTGGAGAACATTGCTAATTCTTTATTTGGAAAGGTATGAAGTAAATCTCCAAGTCCTAGTTGTTTTAAAGGGGGTTTTAAATTTCAAGTCTAGTGTGAAAGGGGCATGGTCAGAAATGTCAATTGGTTTGATTTGTACTACTTTGATCTAAAACTTCTGGGAAGAGATCATCCACCAGAAAAAAAATAATCGATTCTAGATAGTTTTGTGAGCTGCTGACAGGCAGGTAAACTGTTGAGCATATGGGTTCAGGGCTCTCCAGGGATCAATCAAAGATAATTTTTCTTGGAGCATAGCGATAATCGAATTGGTATTTGTAGGAGGGCGAGAGCTCAATTGACCTTGAGGGTTCAACTGCAAATCTAGTGAGAAATTAAAATCGCACAGCAAGATAAAGTTTGGATAGTCATTCTCCAAAAGTTGTTTTGGTAGGTGAAAATAAAAGGAATGATTCAGCCCATTGTGTGCATAGATATTTATGAAAGTGTATGTTACTCCAGAGATATCCAGTTGAATCAAAAGAAATCTACTGTCATCGTGAACATCAATGCTCTTGATCTGATGATTGTAAGGATTTACCCAGGAGAACCATGACCCCACGTTGCTTTTTGGAGTAGGGAGAGGCATTTTGTTGCTGTATCCAAGACTCCCTTAATACTGCAGGGTCTCCCTCCCTCCAATGCGTCTCCAAAAAAACCAAATCCAATTTCAAAGATTTAAGATGATGCAAGACTTTGCGTCTTTTAACCAGGTGATTAAGTCCTTACATTCCAAGAGACACAACGGATGGAGGAGACTATTCAATATATGGGTTGAATGAGTAGGCAAAGTCATAAATGAACACAATCGAATAGAAATAGAAAAAACTCAAAAGCAAATAAAGGTGAGGGGTATCCCAGCTGCACCTGGCACACATGAACTGAAAAGTGAATTGCACTTCCTAGTAGGGGGTCATCCCGTTCCCCCACAAAATTGAAAGGAAAACAACCTAAAAATATGCAATTGTGAAAAACATAGTTCATCATCTAATTTTTCATTTTTTTCCTCAACCATTGAACTTCCCACAAGGGTAAGAACCCAACCTGGAAGCATAAAATGAACCATCAACATAACTGATAACCTAAAAAAGTAAACACATATCGCAAAACAGTTTTAAGAAATTGTGCAATGTTCTGTATTATCATCATAAGAAATAGCTGCAAGGCCCTTCAGTAACCATGTCATCAGAAATCAGTCAATTGCCGCATCTGAGAAAAAGCTGTTAGAATTTGGTCTGTCCACAATGAAGCAACGACCTTATTATCTTGTGTGCCACCCCCCGAGTCACTCATATAGCCGGCGGTCATTGCTTCATTGTGATATGCAAGCCCCTTCACCGCGGCAAGGTAATGATCACGAAGGGGAATTGACACATGTACATGCCTTTTGTTTTGTTGTTGCAGCCACAGTGCAGCCAGAAAAATTAGGCAGGCATGTACACGCACCAGAAAAATTACTATAGTGGCTGCTGCTAGCAGCGGCCTTAAAAATTCAGGAATCCGCCTGTAGTCCTGGACCCTGTTGGTGGTGGTGGAGAAGGCAGTCAAGCTGCCTGCAGGCAGAGATGCTGTGTGGGGAGCAACTTAGTCATGGGGCAGGCAGTCATACGGCGGGCAGGCACAGATGCTGTGTGCGGGGACTGACTTAGTCTTCGGGCAGGCAGTAGCCCTCCGGGATCCATGCCTCATTCATGGTTTTGGTTTTTTTAAAACGTGTTTTTATTGATTTTCAACAGTGTTTATCCACAGAGACACAAAGCGGGCAGATTAATGTTACAATGCCACAAGCATTGGCGTAACTAATGTGGTTGTTTTCCCCTCCCCACCTTCCCTTAACTACCCTAAACCCCCCTCCCCTAACCCGCATCCTCCCCCCCCCCCCTGGCCTCACCACTCTCTGATCATACTATATCTAAGTGGAAGTCTTTAATTCCTTGGGTTGATTGGCTTTATTAGATCCGCATACTGTATCATTGGTCAAACGCCGAAGTCCTAGCGTACCAGATATGTGCGCTTTCTAGTACCATGTGGTATATTTAAACGGGGTTACGATTTTGTTCAGCTCCGTGTTCGAGTAAAAGTCCAACATGAAAGGTTTCCATTTTTTGAAGAACTTTTTGGTGCCCTTTTTCTTATTTAGGCTAGCGTCCAGCTTCTCTAACAGCATAAGATGTCTTAGTTCCTCCTGTAGGTCCCAAATATTTGGGTGAGTAGGGTAGATCCATCTGTTGTATATTGCTTTCCTGGCTGCTATAAATAAAACATGTAATAAAGTGGAGACTTTGAGTGTATTGTCTTCTTTTGCAATAGAGTTGAACAATAAGATCATAGGATATTTTGGTACAATAACCTTGCCTATTCTCTTAGCATATTTCAATACCTCATCCCAATAACTTTGTATCAGTGGACAGTTCCATAGGCGATGGAACATGTCAGCTTGGGCAATTTTGCATTTCGGGCAATGATCTATATAACCCGGTCTGGGAGAATGATATCTAATGTTGAACGCGTATTTAGCATGGAATATCATAAGCAGGTGCGATTCTCTCCATCTCTCACTTACAATTGTTTGCCTGACGCAATTATTCCCATCTATTATCCTCTGTTCTAGGTCTGGGACTATTAAAAATTTATTCCATTTTGCCATATTTCTGACAGCCAGTTGTTGAGCTCCGCCTCATTCATTTTGATAAAGGTGAGGTACTGAACACTTTTTTGACTTAGGCGACTTCTCTTCTCAGTGACAATGCCTCCAGCTGCGCTGAAGGTCCTTTCTGACAGGACGCTTGAGGCAGGGCAAGACAGAAGTTGGATGGCAAATTGGACAGCTCTGGCCACAGGTCAAGCCTGCACACCCAGTAGTCCAAGGGTTCATCGCTGCTCACAGTGTCTACATCCACACTCAAGGCCAGGTAGTCGGCTACCTGCCGGACGAGGCGTTGGTGGAGGGTGGATCCGGAAGCGCTAAGGCGAGCGTTGGATTAAAGAATGTCCGACATCACCATGAGATCGCTGGAGTGTCCTGTCCTTGCCTGCGTGGACATGGGAGAAGGATTACTGACAGTGGTACCTTTATTGCATTGTGCTGTGACATCACACTTAAATGCATTGTAAAGCATAATTGCCAGCTTGTTCTGCAAGTGCTGCATCCTTTCTGCCTTCTGGTGATTTGAGATTGCTGCCGTTGTCACACACCACGTTGCCGATCTCCAGTTGGTGCGGGGTCAGCCACTGATCCACCTGTTTGTTCAGAGCAGCCAGGAGAGCTGCTCCAGTGTGACTCTCCGCTTTGAGGCAATACATGTCTAAGATGGCGTGACACAGTCGTACCTGGCATGCAGCATAGGCCCTGGGGAGCTGGGGCTGTGTAGCTGGAGAGGAGATTGCAGCACCAGTAGAGTTGAGCTGCCACTCAGCCAAGGAGGAGGAGGACGACAACAATGAGGATGTAGCAGGGGGAGAGGAGGTGGCAGCAGGCCTTCCTGCAAGCTGTGGAGGTGTCACAAGTAGGTCTACTGCGCAGCCACGTACTCCCTGCTTGTCAGCGGTCACCAGGTTGACCCAATGGGCTGTGTAAGTAATGTACCTGCCCTGACCGTGCTTGGCAGACCAGGCATCTGTGGTCAGATGCACCCTTGACCCAATGCTGTGTGCCAGAGATGACACCACTTGCCTTTCAACTTCATGGTACAGTTTGGGTATCGCCTTTTTAGAGAAATAATTGCGGCCTGGTATCTTCCACTGCGGTGTCCCAATGGCCACAAATTTACGGAAGGCCTCAGAGTCCACCAGCTGGTATGGTAACAGCTGGCGAGCTAACAGTTCCAGCCAGCTGTCAGATGCCGGGCAAGGGGGTGACTTGCAGAAATTGGCTTCTTCCGCTCAAAGATTTCCCTCACGGACACATGACTGCTGATGTGGGCAGAGGAGCAGGAACTGCTCAAGGTGAGAGGCGGAGTGGAGGAGGGTGGCTGTGATTGTGAAGGTGCAAGGGAGAAAGCGGCTGAAGATGCTGCACCTGAAGGAGGAAGAGGAGAAGGAGGGTGGCTTTTCTTTTGTGTGCTGCTTTTCCTCTGGTGCTCTTCCCATTGTAGTTTGTGCCTTTTCTGCATGTGCTTTCGTAAGGCAGTTGTCCATATGTGGGTGTTGGCCTTTCCACGGCTCAATTTTTGGAGGCAGAGAGAACAGATGGCATTGCTCTGATCTAAGGCAGACACACTAAAAAATTTCCAAACCGCTGAACTCCCCTGGGGTGATGGCACTATGGTGGCATCAGCAGCTGACGTTGAAGGGCACGTTGGCTGGCTGTTCATAGGTGGCGATACATGGTTGCTGGACACTACCACCAGCTGTTTCTGACACCGAGCTCCCCCTGCTTCTTTCAGGGACTCGTCTCCTCCTACTCCTCTCTGACTCCCCCTCTGAACTGTCCCCTTGGTCAGCTTGTCTCTTAGGATCCCACGTGACATCCGTATCATCATCATCATCATCATCATCATCATAATCATCCTGCCCAGCTTTGCTTTCCTCAGACACCTCATAAACTGCACCAACAGCAGGTACTTCATCATCCTCCTCCTCACACCTTATGTCCATAGTGTCGCCTAACTCAGACATAGGAGGTGGTGTAACTTGCTTAGCGCCTTCATCTTGTTGTAACAGTAGTTGCTGTGAATCAGTTAATTCCCCACCAAATAACTCCTGTGAAGTGTCAAATGGAATGGATGTGGTGCTAGTAGTAGCACTGGTGGCTGCGGAAGATGAGGTGTTCTGTGTTAGTCAACCACGTCCTGGAGTTGACGGGACGTGCCTTCTTCTGAGCACTGTACTTTGGTCCAGGGCTGCACGAAATCACATCAGCACGACCTCGAACAGACCTTCCGGGTGGCCTTCCTCTGGGTCTTCCTCTGCCTCTACCTGTTTTGTCCATATCGGGGGATGAAGTGAAAGGTATGTACTGACTTTACTAATACAATGTGCAGTCACACAGGTGCAGTTAACAGGTATGCACGGAGTGGTATATCACACTGCGTGCGCTCACGTAGGTAGACGGGTGCACTGAACAACAGGTAGGTATATGCAGCGATGGGTATTACAAATGTGCACCTGTCACACACACGTACCGTAAACAGGTACAGTGTCTGGTGGTATTAAATATCACACTGCGTGCACTCACGTGGGTAGGTGGGTGCACTGAACAACAGGTAGGTAGGTATATGCAGTGCTGCTGGGTATTACAAATGTGCACCTGTCTCACACACACGTACCGTGAACAGGTGCAATGACTGGTGGTATTAACAATGCGTGCACTAACGTAGGTAGGTAGGTAGGTGGACTAAACAGTGAACAGGTGCAGTGATTGGGATTACAAATGTGCAGCTGCCTGTCACACACACAGGTAGTCACTGAATGTGCTGGGCCTGGCAGTGGCACAGTAGGAATTAAGGGGCCAAAGGCCAGCTGCGACTGACTGACAGGGCTGTATATAAATATTATGCAAGTGGGCCACACACACAAAAAAAATAGTTCACAAGAACAAGATTAGCTCTCAAAAGAGCTGTTGAGGGGTGCTTTTTTAGCAACAAGAATCAGCAAGGAGCACGCTAACAAGCCTTCCTATGCTTTTCCTATGAGAGTCTGCAGCAGCTCTCGCTTTTCAAATTACTGCAGGCACACGAGTGAGTCCAATGCCAGACACTGCCTGCATTTTATAAGGGGGGGAGGGCCTCCAAGAGAGAGTGTAGCCTGATTGGCTACAATGTGCTTTCTGACTGTGATGTTGAGGGTCAAAATTGACCCTAATGATGAACTATGGGGGCGAATCGAACTTCCAGAAAAGTTTGCAGTTCTCCGCAATCGTGAACACCGGAAGTTCGCCGGGAACCGTTCGCCGGCAAACTGTTTTGGCCATCTCTAAATGCTGTTTTAGGATTATCAAATACCTGGTTTTCTCCATTAAAAGTAAACCAAAGTTTAACAGGGTAAAGGAGGGTAAATCTAATCCCTTTGTTTGACAGTAGTTTACACACTTAGCTAAATTCACTTGACCTGAGCAGTAAAATCTTGGAAACTTAAGGTCATTTGTGAGAAATGTAACCAAATCTGCTGCCTTGCAAGACTCTGGTATGCCTATGAACCTGAGATTCGAACTGTGTTATCTATTCTCTAGAACAGGGAGGCTATTGTACCGGTTTGTGTTTCAATAGGATGTTTCTGGGAGTTGACCTGATCTTCTAAGTCTCTAACCCTTTGCTCAAAGTCATTAATTCTATTCATGTTAGAAGTGATGCCTTCCAGGCAGCTCTCTAACTTTGAGTCAAGAGAGTCAAATCACTTTTCGAAATGAGGTAAAAGAATTGCTGTGATGTCTTTTGCAACTGATACATTAGGTTGAGATTTTGGTTGACATTTTTTTGGTTATATGACCCAATCGTCAGCCCAATCTCACTGGGGACTCAATTTTTGGGAAGCAGACAACTGAGACATGGCTTTAGGAGTGGCCTGCGAGTCTTGTTTGTTTTTGGCCCTTTGGGGTCGACTCAGCAACAGGGTTGCTCTCACAAGGAATCACAAGTGATTACCCGTGATTCAAATGAAGCTTAATTGGCGCAGGGTGCAGCGGGGATGCAAGCGATTATATACCCATAGTTCCACTGTCCGCCCTGCATTCCAAACAGCTTGCACGCGTCCTATTGGTAGCGTTGCAAGCTTCACCACGGAGCACTTCCTCCTTCAAGCCGGAAAGAGGGAGTGCGCCGGTGTGAGGCTTGCAACGCGACCAATAGGAAGCGTGCAAGCTGTTTGGAACGTAGGGCGGGCGGCGGAATTATGGGTTAATAACCCCTTGTATCCCCGCCGCACACCTGCACCAATTAAGCCTCATTTGAATCACGGGTAATCACTCGTGATTACTCGTGAGAGCATCCATGCTCAACAACCCTTTTTCAACAAATGTATCCATTTGTGACATAACAGTAATGTCTCGGCTCAATCACCTAGGAGCAAAACAATCATCTAAGTTTGCTAAACAGGCAACTTAAAAGCAGTATCTGGCAGAAGGCAGTCTCTTGAGATCAGTGACAAAGGATCCAAAAGTATACAAAGGTAAATTGTAACGAGAGGCCCAAGTCCGGCAGTGCAGCTAACAGAAGGAGAGTATCCAGCCAGGAGGATAGCGTGGATCAGTATCTCAATAAACAGGAGTTTGGCTGCAGTAAATAATATAGATCAGGGCCTCAGTAAGCAGATTAACAGAAGCACAGTCTGGACGTAATGAGCAGTATAGATCAGGTTAATAACGAGCTCAGTGAACAACTTGGCAAGTAGTGCAATATAAAGCAAGTCTCCAGGTAGAAAATGCTAATAAGTCAGGCAGTAAATGGAAGATCAGCAGCTGTGGGTAGATTGATTATGAATCAACAATAGCCTGGGACACACAGCAGAACCTTTATTGCAACTTGGGAGAGAAAATGATTTGCAGTGCAATCCTGGTGAATCAGTCACCGTGAACTAGCAGTACAGTTCCCCTAACACTCACAGGGAGACAGCAGAATAAGGATTACCACAGAAGAGCGGAATTCTTACTAGCTTCAGTACATAGGGACAGTCACATCTTGGCCACGTGTGCGAGTGCAGCAGAAGGCGGTGGTAAGTGGAGAGCCAGCCAAGCCTGGATTGACCAAACACCGCTGCTGTTCTCAGGCCCAGTCAGTCAAGATGGAAGACAGAGAGGCCGGCGCCAGGGAATCCAAGATGGCTCCCCCAAAGATTGAGAGTAGCTAGCAGGCAGAAGCAGAACAGCACCCTCTCAGGAATCGGTAGGCAGGAGAAGAGACCAGGCTTTGCAGAGAAGAGGCCCCTGAGGCTTAGCGTGGGACCGCACCGCCATTCTCCGTTTACCGCGGAGTCATCCATGCGGCAGGTAGAGGAAGAGGGCAGAGCACAGTTCAAGTGCCAGAAGACAGCCAACACCAGACCAGACTCCGGGAAATCAGCGAGGGGCTTCCACCAGAAAGGTGAATTTCTTGCCGGGTGGCCCACAAAAGAGCAATCTACGGGGAGCCCGTGTAAAACTCGGCCGCTCCAGATGTCTCTGCCCCGGAAGTCCAAATGTGTGGTCATTTTTATATGCAAATCTAGTGCACAAAGTTGTGCTAAACCCTATGCTGCTTGAATTAGCAAAATTGACCGTACATGAGACAATCAGATTATTGAAGAGTATGATTGAGATTATCATGGAGACAAATGCAGTATTTTTTAACACCATAAGATGCACCTGAAAATAAGACATCTCTAGGTTGAAAAAAATAAAAAGCAGGATTTTTTTTAAAAAATCCTTTAAACCAGGGGATTGCGTTGGCTGGAGAGGTGAGGGCGTTCTGCTGTGGTTATACTCTGCAGGAGTCAGGGGAATTGCTATTAGGATCGGTAAGACGCACAGACCCCCCCCCCCCCACACACACACACACACACACACACACACACACACACACACACTTTTGAAGAATGACATGTTTATTTCCATTTAAGCAATGCACATTGCCCGGCTGTCCTACTGATCCTCTGCATCTAATACTTTCAGCCATAGACCCAGAATAAGCATGCAGATGAGGTGCTCTGACCAGGTGTGTAGCTACAATTCACTGGGCCCTATAGCAATCTTTCTCTCCAGGCCTTCCTCCCAGCCCAAACTAACCCCTCGCTACCAATGTTCTTTATCCCTGGCTCTGCCCGGTACTAGTAGCCTATGTACCCTGTTTGGTGATTGTAGTAGCTGGCTGATAGGCGGAGCTACTGCTACCAATAATTTATTTAATGTTTTCAATCTTTTTCTACCATAATGTGTTGTGGACAAGCTTGACTGTACTAGGCATGTACAAATAAGGTTCACGCCCAGTAAAATGAAGACGCTTATGCATAGAGTAACAAAGCTGTGAGCAGTTCTTCTCCTTTCTCTTTAGAGATTTTGTCACAGCTGCCCTTAGCATTTAATAGACTATGGTAGGATTAGATTGTAAGCTCCTCTGAGAACAGTCAGAATCATGACTATGCACTCTGTAAAGTGCTTCAGAAGATGTCAGTGCTATATAAATACTGTACATAATAATAATAATAATAATAATATGGTAGGACATTAGACTATGACTATGGTAGGATTAAATTGTGAGCTCCTCTGAGGACAGTCAGTGACATGACTATCTACTCTGTAAAGAGAAAAGATGGGATTCCGCACACTGCCATTTCAAAATTAGAAAACGCCTTTATTGGATGAACAATGTGTAGCTACATTAGACATTTCTGTAGTGAGCCACCTGGGACCTCTATAATGTTAAGATATTCATTGTCTCAAGTTGCGGGTGGTGCAACCGACATACTGCAGGGCACAGTCAGAGCAGGTAATAAGTTAAACCACATACTTAGTATGGCAATTAATTTACGTATTTTTTCATAGGAAAACACTTTCCATTGGCCAATGAAACAACTTTTATAGTCGATGGACATGACAGTACTGATATGTTGACGTGCCACACTTGTAAGAGCCAGTTGTATTTAACCAGCATGGATGACGTGAAGCCGACGTGAACAAACTGGGAGAGAGAATACTTCCCAGAGTAGAAGCTCACTGGCTAGCAAATTTAACACCATGTGTGAGGACAATGTGGAGTTGTTCATCAGCATGCAGTACTTGCAACAAATCCTTAATAATAGAAACAATACGACTGTACTGTAGGCCCCAGGTTTTCAACGTGTGGTACGTGTACCCCAGGGGGTACTTCTGATGGTTCCAGGGGGTACTCGGGCTTGATATAATTAACCAAGAATAACAAATACAGAGTTTTAGAAAATGATGAATCTTATTTAAACAACACCAAATTAGTGTTTTAGCTAATTAAAAGCAATAGTAAATGCTTGGAAATTGAAATTAGAACCAATTATCATGTACTACGATTAAATAATTGTCAAGGGATACTTGTGATAATGTTTTCTATGCTTGGGGCTACTTGGCGAGTACAGGGTTTTAAAAGGGGTACATACCAATAAAATGTTGAGAAACACTGCTCTAGGATAAAAGTGGTAACAAAGACTGTTCTCTGCAGAAATGTGCAGCTGTACCACAATAGTGTTATTCAAAAGTGATTCCCTGCATCTCCTGAGGGCCAATGTTTTACCTCTAGAGATCATCCAATCGGGATAACCCTTGTTCCTGAAGACGGTAAGCAACAATGTCAAACTCCTTACGTAAGGCGTCGTCCATGGAACAATTGCAGCGTGCCCTAATAAACTCATCGACCGGTACTGCTCGGATTGTATGGTAAGGATGACAACTATTGGCTCTAACTGTGGAATCTCCACTGCAAGGTTTCCAATAGGTGAAGGATGACCAGTGTTCAAGAGCATTTGGGAAATTGTGATGACAACATGATAAACGTTTGATCTAGTGACTGATAAGTCGCGGAGCATCGGTACAACTAAAACTATGAATTTTAGAAAAGCAAAGTTCAATCAACTCAGGCAGGCACTAAGTTTGGTGAACTGGGATAATGTACTACAAGGACACTGAAGGGAAATGGCAAACTTTTAAAATTATTATCAATCAATATTGTAGTAAATCTATCCCATATGGAAACAAAACGTTTAGGAATAAAAAAAAAGCCTCAATGGATGAATATAAAGGTAAGGGATGAAATTAAGTGGAAAAAGAATACCTAAAAGGTCCTAAAACAGGAAGGGACCAAGGCTGCATTAAGCAATTATAAGGAGTGCATTAAAAGTTGTAAAAAACAAATTAGGCTGGCAAAGACTAAAGCTGAAAATCAAATCGCTAGGGATATCAAATCTAACCCAAAGAAGTTTTACAAGTACACCAACTCTAAAAAAAGAAAGGTTGACTGTATTGGACTCCTAAAGAATGAGTGTGGGAACTCAATGGTGGATGACCAAGGTAAGGCAGAGTTATTAAATGCTTTCTTTGCTTCTGTCTTTACAAGTGAAACATCGCTGTTGCAAATTACAGATGCAGAAGAGTCTAAATTTCCAATTGTAATATTTAATACGTAACACAGGAAGACGTGAAGGCAAGACTAAATAAATTACAAAATATACAAGGCACCTTGCCCGGATGGCATACATCCTCGGGTCCTAAGGAAATTAAAGGGACTCCGAGCAGTGCAGAAACTATGGAAAGATGCATATCATTTTAACGCTCTCTTTCTCCTCTTTCCAATGATATATAAACCACCACCCTACGTCTTTTAGTTTTCTCTATTTTCGCGATTGAAATTGCCGCGGCCGCGATTTCGATCGCGAAAATAGAGAAAACTAAAAGGCGTAGGGCAACGATTTAGGTGTCGTCAGAAAGAGGAGAAAGAGAGCTTTAAAATGATATCCATCAAGCCATAGTTATATTGTATTACACAGGACGACACTTTCCCCAGTGTCAGCAGCTCCATTCTGCTGAATGCAGCTGTTGACTTTGACAAAAAGTTGCCCTGTGTAATACAATATAACTATGGAAAGATGGATATCATTTTAAAGCTCTCTTTCTCCTCTTTCTGACGACACCTAAATCGTTGCCCTACGCCTTTTAGTTTTCTCTATTTTCGCGATCGAAATCGCGGCCGCGGCAATTTCAATCGCGAAAATAGCGAAAACTAAAAGGCGGAGGGTGGCGGTTTATATATCATTGGAAAGAGGAGAAAGAGAGCTTTAAAATGATGTGCATCTTTCCATAGTTTCTGCACTGCTCGGAGTCCCTTTAAGTTCAGTTATCGATAAACCCCTTTATCTTATCTTTGTGACTCTCTTTCAACTGGCAGAGTTCCAGTAGATTGCCGTACAGCCCCACAGTTTCCCATTATTTAAGAAGGGCAAAGAATCAGATCCGGGAAATTATAGACCTGTAAGCTTAACGTCAGTTGTGTGCAAACTATTTGAGGGGGTACTAAGAGATACTATACAAGACTTCATAGTAGAAAATAATCTTATTTCTCAGCATCAGGTCCTGTTTGACTAACAGGCTCAGCTTTTATGAGGTAGTATAATAATATAATTAAGTGGCTAATGCACTCCTCTACTATACACCTCCTCACTAAATACCAATTTCTTAAGTGCCTCAAAAACACTGTGTGAAATGCTGGATCGCTACACCATGGGGGGTGTCGCCACCCTGAAACGTATGTAGAAAAGGGTGAAGCGCTCAACAACAGATCCACGTTCTAGATCACTTGCATGCAACAATACAATAATTTCACAACATTAAAGTAGAGATCATCAACCTACAAAACACAGTAATTTGTATAATATTTGCATAATATGAGTCCCAAGAGTCCAGCTAGACCAAGAGAATACCCTGCGTAATATTAATATTGCACTATGTCCACATAACCATCATAAAGTCCGTGATCATTCTACTGGATTCTTGATCCCAATCTTTGTATCCATCAGTCAAATATATCAGCTGAAATACTCTTACCCTCAGATGTGGCTGACTTTATCACAGATCAGCAAACAGGGCATGCATGTACATGTAGTTCCTTGGACTCAAAAGCACCTTCTTCCTAGGTAGTACTCAAAAAAACAGGGACAACATAGCGTAATCCAGTTTCAGATGAACCACCATACCACCATTAGTGCTCCCAGCGTGAAATTATGCAACACCACAGTGGTATATATAAGAAATGCACGCTCACCAACTAAAATGGCTGATCCTGTATTGACCAGCTACAATCGCTTCCTTGTATATTGAATCCTGTATTGACCAGCTACAATCGCTTCCTTGTTGTAACGATCGGTGAAGCACAGAGAGGTCTGATTACCGGTGATCTGCAGTATCACAGGAAATACAGACGTATACCAGATTATATGTGATCTGCAGTATCACCGATAATCCAATATACTAGCTAACCTCTGATCACCTGAGTAGAGTGTTGTGATTGGTGCAACAGTAATACAGAGGACAAGCCTCAGTGCAGCAAGGAGGACTGCACAGATTCCTTCCGCAGATCTGAGCTCTCCAAGACGGGAGGAGTCAGACTGACAGTAGGAAGGACAGACTGGAAGTAACCTTCAGGAGGAAGGATTACTAACAGAGCGAGGAACCGCCTCTAACAATAAGGTCGGTTTTTGAGGTCGGACAAGCCAGGTCGTACACACACGGACAGATAAGGTACAAGATCAGTAGGCAAAGGCGGAGTCAAAGTACAGGCAGGGTTCAGCAACGGGGTATCAGATACATCGGGGTACAAAATCAGGAGGCAGAAGCAGGGTCAAGGAACGAGCCGGGGTTCGGCAACAGAGTATCAGATATAACGAGGTACAAGGTCAGAGTTCAGAAGGATAGTCGAGGCAGGCAAAGGTCATAACAGATAATCACAATCAAACTAGTACTTTAAGCTATCAACAGAATCTAGCTTAGTGTAGGATTACAGCTCCAGCTGGTCCCGGCACACTAACGGATCTGACTACGGATCTGGGTGCTCCCACATGTGTGATCGCAACGCCAGACAAGGGATGAGTGAACAGCCAGCAGTATATATACCACAGATGTCCCCCAGCACCTCCCTAATAGCTGGACCAATGGGGAGTAGAGCTAGAGTCAGCTGACCTGCCTGGTCAGCTGACTCCCTCCTGGGTGTAATAAATCTTGTCTGAGTGCGCGCGCGCTCGTCACTCTGAACCTTGAGGGACTACGTGTCCCAGCCACCACAGCCCCGCTCTGCGGTGTCTCCGCAGCGGGGACATGCGTGCTAACCGCCGCGTCCAATGCGGCGGTTTCGCCACGCTCCGCAACCTGTTGCACGGAGGCAGCCGCCTCATGATGCGAGGAGACGGCTGCCTCTCCGTGCGAGTGACTGCTGTGTGCGGAAGGAGCCGCCTGCCGCTGGCTCATGGCGGCGGCTCCTCCGCGTTTTCTCACAGTACCCCCCCCCCCCCCCGAGGAGTGGACTCCGGACAGCTCCTTCCAGGTTTTTCTGGATGTACAGCATGAAATTCTCTCACTAACTCGTCCGCATGCATGCGGTTCCCAGGTACCCATTGCCTCTCCTCAATGCCGTACCCCTTCTAATGTACGAGATACTGCACCGAGTTCTGTACAGTACGTGAATCTATGATCTTTTCCACCTCATACTCGGGTTGGGCATCGACTAAGACAGGAGGAGGAGGAGTGGGACCCACCTGGACTGCGGGTTTGAGAAGTGATACGTGGAAAGACCTTACTCCGCGCATGCTGGTGGGAAGATCAACGGTATATGTGACATTGTTGATCCTCCTAGTAACTGGAAATGGACCCACGAACCTGGGACCAAGTTTGTCAGAGGGTTGTTTCAGGGTCAGGTGACGGGTTGACACCCAAACCAAATCTCCTGGTTGGAATTTCCACTCTAACGAACGTCTCTTGTCAGCCTGACCTTTCTGACTCTGGAAAGCTTTTACAAGGTTGTTCTTGATGGTCCACCACATGTCCTTAAATGACCTTAGCCACGTCTCCAAGGCAGGGAACAGAGTGGCCGCAACTGGCAATGGGGAGAATTTAGGCAGTTTACCTGTCACAATCTGAAATGGACAGAAACCTGAGGACGAACTCTTTAAGTTATTGTGGGCAAATTCTGCATAAGGTAAATATTTAACCCAATCACTCTGTGCCTCGGCAACGTAGCATCTCAAAAATTGTTCTAACGACTGGTTGACCCTCTCCGTCTGGCCATTTGTCTGTGGGTGGTACCCCGAGGAAAATGACAATTTCATGCCCATTTGGTGACAGAATGCCTTCCAAAATTTCGAAACAAACTGAACTCCCCGATCGGATACTATGTCTTCTGGAATGCCATGCAGTCTGAAGACATGGATGATAAATAAATCGGCCAGTTCCTGAGCCGAGGGGAGTCCTTTTAGAGGCACGAAATGGGCCATCTTTTTTTTTTAACAGTTGAATTTTATTAGTTTTTTTTACATTACACAAGCAGAGAAAAAAGAGCAAGACAATGCAAGTACAGTATCCTCCACAGTCACATTAACAATATCAGATCATTTTCACAGAGTTCCAGACAGTAATATATAGGAATAATTGAGCAATGGTGATTATGACACGTACAGCCTGGTGCAATAGTACAGGATCAATTAATTATGGGACGGAAGGACCGCCTTGCACTGAGAGAGTGAAGCAAAGATAGGAGAAGAAAAGGGCCTTGTTCGGTCGTTACCGCAGGCATCTGGCCCTTGAGAAGGAAGAGAAAGAAAAGAAGAGAAGATTTGCCCGCCCGCTCCCAGCCCAGCGCCCGCCCCACCCCCGACCAACCCAGCGCCACTCAGTCAATCACAGGAATGAATTTGTCATTAGTAGGGTCTAGGATTTTGTTTTCCCAAACGCCCCATATTTTGTGGAATTTTTTAGGTGATTTCCTGTTTAAGTATGTGGTTCTGAAATGGGCCATCTTACTAAAACGGTCGACCACCACCCAAATAACTGACATGCCTTCAGATCTCGGAAGCTCTCCCACGAAATCCATGGACAAGTGGGTCCATGGTTCACTCGGGGTGGGCAAAGGCTGCAAAGTACCTACAGATGCCAGCCGGGAGGGCTTGCTTTTCGCGCACACCGCACATTCCCTGACAAACTCTTTGCAGTCAGCGGCTAGCGAAGGCCACCATGCACATCTGGCCACAAGATCCTGCGTTCTAGACGCTCCCGGATGTCCCGCGTTCTTATGGGAATGAACCATCTCCAAGATCTGGAGACGGAATGGTAACGGAACAAATAATACCCCGTCTGGTTTCCCGTCTGGGATATCCTGCTGAAAAGGACTCAAAGTCTCTTTCCAGTCCTCCCAGGTCTCGGTGGCGGCTAACACCACACTTCGTGGGACAATGGTCTCAGGAACAGAGGGCTGTGCTGTCTCCGGCTCAAAACACCTAGAAAGTGCGTCTGCCTTGGTATTCTTACTACCTGGCGTATACGTGATCAAAAATGTAAATCTCGAGAAAAATAGTGACCATCGAGCCTGCCTTGGGCTTAACCTTTTAGCCCCCTCGATGTATTCCAGGTTTTTGTGATCGGTATAAACCGTGATAGTGTGCTCAGCTCCCTCTAGCCAATGACGCCACTCTTCGAAGGCCAATTTGATGGCTAGGAGCTCCCTGTTGCCTATGTCGTAGTTTCTCTCTGCCGGAGAGAACCTTCGGGAAAAATAGGCACACGGTGTAGTCTACCCTGGAGACCAGAACGCTGGGACAGCACAGCCCCCACCCCGATCTCCGAGGCGTCTACCTCAACAATAAACGGAAAAGAAGTGTCCACGTGCCTGAGTATGGGTGCTGAGCAGAACAATCCTTTTAACTTAGAAAAAGCCTGTAAGGCCTCAGGAGACCAATGAGTGGTGTCTGCCCCTTTTTTAGTAAGGCTAGTGAGAGGGGCGACTACTGTGGAGTACCCCTTAATAAACCTTCTATAATAGTTCGCAAACCCCAAGAACCGTTGCAATGATTTTAACCCCACCGGCTGCGGCCACTCCAGGACCGCGGAGACCTTGGCAGGGTCCATAGACAAACCTGAGGTGGAGATTATATACCCCAGAAAGGCAACCGACGTGACCTCAAAAATACATTTCTCGAGTTTGGCGTATAACAGATTCTGCCTCAGTTTGTCTAATACCATCCTGACATGGGTTCTGTGTTCCGGGAGGTTGTTAGAAAAAATGAGAATGTCGTCTAGATAGACTAAAACGAACTTTCCCAATACCTCCCGAAAAAAACCTCATTGATGAGTTCCTGGAAGACGGCCGGGGCATTACACAAACCGAAGGGCATCACCCTATACTCGTAGTGCCCATCAGGGGTATTGAAGGCTGTCTTCCATTCATCGCCCTTCCTTATACGCACCAGGTTGTATGCCCCCCGTAAATCCAGCTTTGAAAATATCCTAGCCTCAGTGACCTGTGTAAACAAATCGTCTATGAGTGGTAACGGGTAGCGATTTTTCACTGTGATTTTATTGAGGCCACGATAATCGATGCAAGGCCGTAAACCCCCGTCTTTCTTTTTAACAAAAAAACAGCCTGCCCCAGCGGGGGCCCGGGACGGCCTGATGAAGCCCTTTGCCAAGTTCTCACGGATGTACTCCTGCATGGC